>NC_092759.1:83587294-83900915 GCF_047496795.1 Chiloscyllium punctatum | reverse complement strand
CGTGACCATCACCACTAAAATATAATCTAACCACTGCCACTTGGCATTCAATGGTGCTATTATCACTGAATCCACAGTGGACTGCAGCGGTTCAACAAGGCAGCTCACCACCACTTTTTTAAGAGCAACCAGGGACAGGCAGCAAATGCTGGACCAGCCAGTCACACCCAGATTCACGAAATAAATAAATTGAAAAACAACATTTTTTTTAACAGAGGAAAGTTGCTGCGGTATCACAGGGATCGGTGCTCGGGTCCCAACTGTTCACAATACCAATTAAACATTTGGTTGTGGGCATCAAATACAATATATCCCAACTTGCTGACAGCACTAAATGATGCTGTCTTGTGAGTGGGTGAGGAGTTTGCACAAAAGCTTCTCGCTGACTAAGAAAAGTGAAGTGAATGGGCCGATACGTGGCAGATGGAGAGCAAGGTGAGTAAAGGTGATGGTGTGCCCTTTGGCGGGAACAATAGACTGGAAGCCTATCGTTTAAAAAGGGATTGTTTGAAACATGTTGAACTACAAAGGGACGCATGCTTCTTTTTGATGTTTCCTTCTGGCAGCTGTCCGAGGTCCCTGCAGTGCAGTGAGTTCTGAACCCACAAATAAATACTGCGAATGGCATTGACACGCTGACCAGTGTACATAGACCCACCAACTGGGGAGCTGTAACATTGCAAAGGATCTGGAACTCCCTGGAGACCAGTCACTGAAAACAATATTGCAGGAACAGAAAGCAATTAGGAAGGTAAATGGTGTGCTGACCTTCATTTCAGAGTGATTTGAATGCAGGAGTAAGCGTGTCTTACTGCAGCTCTACAGGGCGTTGGTGAGAAACCATCTCAAACATTGTGCAATATTGTGTGTAGTTTTCGTCTCCGCACCTCATAAAGGGAAATCCTGTCATTGAAGGAGAGCAGTGAAGGATGACCAGACTGATCTCTGGGATTAAAAGCAAATTATTGCAAATGCTGGAATCTGAAACTAGAAAAGAGAAAATGCTGGAAAATCTCAGCAAGTCTGGCAGCATCTGTAAGGAGAGAAAAGAGCTGACATATCGAGTCCAACTGACCCTTTGACGAAGGGTCAGTTAGACTCGAAACGTCAGCTCTTTTCTCTCCTTACAGATGCTGCCAGACTTGCTGAGATTTTCCAGCATTTTCTCTTTTTTGATCTCTGGGAGTACAGGCTTATTGTGGGAGCAGAGTTTGGGAAAACTGGGCTGTATTCCATGGGAAAGTGAGTGGAGATCTCAGTGCGATATATAAAACTCTGACAGGGTGTGACAGATTGGAAGCAGGGATGATTATTCCCCAGGCTATGGTGTCTAACACAAGGGGCCACAGTACTAGCTCCAGATAGGCCATTCTGCATGAGATGAGAAAAAATGTCTGCATTCAGAGAGTGGTGAACGTGGCGAATGTGCCCGAATCTGGATGTCAAGACACTGAATATAAATACAGATTTAGATACAGTAAAGGGATGTTGGGTGAGCAGGAGTATGGTGTGGAAATAAAGAGCCAGACATCATTATATTGAATTGTGTAGCAAACTCGACAGACCAAAGGGACTACTGCACTTCCTATTTTATAGCTTTCCAAGGTTAATCACATTAACAGATATATTCATTTTGTGGGATAAGTGCATTGTGGAGATGTTTGAACATGAACGACAATGAGGAAGGCTCAATGTGTTGAATGGCCTACTCCTTTCCTGATGTTTCTGCGCAGTCTGTGGGAAACTCTGTAAAAGTTGTCACAACTCTCGGATGTTAGGAAGGAGGTCTCTGCAGGACACAACAGACCTGCGTTTCCTGTTCCCTTTTCCGATACCGGCTGCGGCTGGTTGTTCTGTCCAGGTATATCCTTTAAGAACTCAAAGCAGTTTGAGACAATAGAGTGTCTTGATTGGCTGATTCAGAGACCATTGAAAAGTTTAACATATGTCTGTGTGTCTGGAGTCACGTTTAGACCAGACCAGGAAAGCACGGGAGACTCAATTCCTGAAAATACATTGGGGAAGGAAATTGGTGTTTACATTCGACATTGGCTTCAAGGTCACGGTTACTGATGCCAGATTTTGCATCTTAATATTATATCATTTATGTTTTATTTCCACCAGCTGCCAGACCATTATCCTGGTATGGATTAGTAATCCAGTGACATTTCCACAACAGGGCCATCTCCACATGGGGACCTATCGGAAACCACACTGAGCAGGTTATTTCTCTGCTGCTTGACAGCTCTGTCTAAAAGAACTCCCACCAATGTGACTGTCGTGATAGGACTGAGGGAGTGGTAATTGGTCAGATTGTAATTATACTCCTCTTAGAGGACCGGACATAGCTGAGTAAATTTTCCACATTGCCAGGTAGGTGTCAGAGTTGGAGCTGGATTGAAACAGCTTCCCCAGGGACACGGCTTGTTGTGCAGCACAAGTCTTCAATCCTATTGCAGGAATGGTGCCAGGGCTCATTGCCTTTGTTGTATCTTCTGTGTTCAGCTGTTTCTCCATGTCACGTGCAATGAATCGAATTGGTTGAAGACTGGCATCCGTAATTCTGTGGCCATCATGACGAGAGTGAGGTGGATCATCCACTCAACACTTCTGGCTGAGAATAGTGCAGATATGACATCCTTGTGTTTTACACTGGTGTACATGGCAGTTCTGTTATGTAGTATGGGGATACTTATGGAATCCTCTCCTCCAGTCATTTGCTTAATCTTCCATCACCATTCATGACTGCATGTGGCAGGACTGCAGAGCTTCGATCAGATCTGTTTGTCAAGTGTTGTAGCTTTAATGTGTTAGCATCAGGTTTAGGTTCACGTGGTTCTCACCCTGACATGTTCACCCACAGTCATTACTAAAACATATGTCGTGTTGATGGTCATGACAGACTGAGGAGATTATCCCTGGGGAGAAAAGTTACAGGTTGTGGTTGAATGCTGTTCTGCTTCTCCTGCTGCTGTGGTTTACAGCACTACAAAAATACGCAGTTTTGAGCTGCAATATCTGCAGTGCAATTCTGCTGTCTGTTCCCGAATTCTCACTGAGACCCATTCTCGCATCAGCCCTGTACTCACTGACCATCTCTGGTTACTGATGTGGAAATACTTCCATTTTGAATCTCTCATTCTGCTGAGGGTCGCTCCCCGGGTCATGCTTCCAATCTGACACATTCTGCAAAAGCATTTAACTGATTTTATGCAATTACTTAATTCATCTGCAGTTTTCCTTCAGTAATGCCATCTTCTGTGTTTGAGGTGAATGCGTTTCCCTCTGTGTCTCTCTCTGACCATGATTCAGAGCTCTGTAGTGTTAGTGATGCCAGCCTTATGTAGTTTCAGAGCCAATGAATTGCCTGGATTCCCAATCATCTTCACCACATTGTATGTTTCCTCTTTTGGTTTGATGCCTTATCACTCATGGCTGCCTTGTCCTCCCGTGAGTATGTTTCATCTCCTTTGGGATGAATTTCTGATATCCTCCGAATTATAACCATAAACTCCTGTCATTGCTGCTCTATGGTCTTTCCTGCTCGGCTCCCCTACCAATTAACTCTGGCCAACTCCTCCCACATGTCTTTGTAGTAAATAAAGCTCAAGTATGATCACATGACATCACGAAGAGAGCAATAGATATAAACTAAATTGAGGAGTTTTAAGAGAAGGGATGTGAAGAATAATTGGTAAATTTCTTAACTAGATACAAAGAGAGAACGAGAGAGAGGATATACATGAGGAAATGTGAAAAATGAAAAAACTTGATTATTGAAAGTTTTACATGTACATCCCTCAATGTTGTGGCAATGCCTGTGTGCTGTGGTCCTTTGTGTAGTGCATGTAAAACAGAGCAATGTGTTCAAATGCTGTGTGTGATGGCAGAAATTGTATCTCCAATGATATGACAGGCACTAACTTTGGAAAGAACCCAGAAGATCAATATATTGAATTCCCGGTAGCAATTGGATGAACTGAAATAAGTTCGGATACCAGAAGCGAGAATTAATAATACACATCCTGATGAGAATGAGAGATTAAAGTCGAGAATTCCAGAAAAAAAGGGAAAATTAAGAAAAGGGGAACATATCACTTTAGATGAGCATCTAATAAAGTTTTATAAATTTTATACATCATGTGCTGGTATATGCATCATTTTTCGCTAACTGTGACTCCGTTGTTCATTTTGACTGTTGTGCACATAAGAAACATGTTTCTTATCTACACATACACATTGATTAAACAGTGTGTATAACATTATTTTTCCGCCATCGAAATGGTCCTGTTGTCGTGCTACCAGGATACATGAACACCAACTGGCCGCCAAAAGACACGACATTGGCACTATGTTCCATACATAAAAACAAAGAAAGGCACCACTTTGATTGGACAACGCACACACATCCTAAGACACGGAAGGACGTTCTTAGAGGAATGGCATTCTAACCAGAAGTTCATCCATAAACACATAAATTTAGATCCTATCTATCTTCTCTTGTAAAACAAAAGAACTGGAAATGACATCACCCACCTTAAAAACCAAGACTTATAAATAGAGAGGCGTGACATACCACCAGTGCTTCAGCGGAGACTCTCATTGACAATGTTACCTCGTCGTGGTGTTGAAACATCTGAAAACAATCCTTCACGCACAACCAGCTGACTTGCATAAATATAAACTGTTATTTTACTTTTATTAGTGGCATTTGGGAGTTCTTGTGTTTTAACAGATTACGAGGGGAGGTGAGCTTTTCTGGGTGTGTGGTTTTAATCAACAGAGGGTTTCGAAATTGATGTCATAACAGTTTGTGGCCTTGTGGTATGGGATTTGGACAGATTTGAACAGATTTTGGGTACAAAAGTTCCCAGCTGATTCCAACACGTAGTAATTAGGGACCTAGATCTTCAAATAAAACCGGTGGGAAAATGCATTTAATTTTGTTAACTTGTAGTTGGTTAAATTAAAAGTGAGAGAAATTGCTTTTAACATTAATAAAGAGGTTCCCAAATTTGCCAAGGAAGTTTACAAAGACAGAAGAAGGAATATTTTTAGAATTAGCAAATAGGTTGGAATTGGGTTTAACCAGGCACAAAAGGAAAGCTGAAATTGTAATGGAGTTGGTCAAGCACTTTGGTGTATCAGAGAAACAGGCAACTATAATAGAGTTAGAGAAAACTTAAATTGCAAATATGGCAACTGGAGTTAGAAAATAAAGAAAGAGACGGAAACAGAGAGAGAAGAAAGAGAAAGACAGGCTAAAGAAAGAGAGAGCGAATTTGAAATTCAGAAGTTGGGAATTAGACAAGAAAGTTAAATAAACAGGATGGAGATGAAGGGAGAATATTGGGATATATACAACTATGTTAATACCTTGCCATATTTCGGTGAAAAAAAATTCAAAACCTCTTTTATTTTGTTTGAGAAAATAGCTCAGTAGATGGCGTGTCCTGTGAACTTGTGGGTAATGCTAGTTCAGACAAGGCTGGAGGGCACATTTAGTGAGGCATGTGCAGCGCTGTCAGATGATGGTTCAAGAGACTATGCAGATGTTAATCTAACTATTTTGAGTGGTGATGCGTTGGTACTAGAAGAATATGGACAAAGGTTCAGAAAAATAGAGAGAGAACAAAGTCACACTTATGTTGAGTTTGAAAGAATTAAACACAGTCATTTTGATAGATAGGTGCGGGCCATAAAAATGGATAAGACCTGTGAGGTCGAAGGGAGATTATTCTGCTGGAGGAGTTTAAAGACTCACTTCCAGAGATGGTAAGAATTCATGTGAATTAACAGAAAGCTCAAGAAGTGAGAAGCGTGGCAGAAATGGCAGGTAAATATGTATTGGTGCATGAGATGAAATTTTGCTTCTGGGAGGATTTTCATCCTGTGAGGGATAAAAATTGGGAGAAGGGGAGATCCTACACTGCAAAACATAGAGTAAAGCACATTGGCAATAGTTTACCACAGGTGAAAAATAGGCGCAAGGGGGTTGTAAGGTGGTGAAAGGCCTCAGGTGTACTCACTATAACGGAGTGGAACACATAGAATTACAGTGCCAATGGTTTATGAAGGGCACTGGGAAAAGGTGTTTTCACTGCAGTAAGCTGGGACACACCGTGCTGGGCGTTGAAGGAACACACTTTAGGAAAAGATGCCATAAAAGAAGTTAAGACAGTGGCATTAGTGAACCTGGTAAAGAAGACCCCAAGTCTCCAAGGAGCTACAGGAGAGTGCACAGCCTAGGTATAGAGTCAGTGTCTGGTCTATATAAAGAATTCGCCTCTGTGGATGAAGTTTACTCAGAAGGTGGTGGGGGGAGGGGGTGGGGGGAAGGAGGACAATAAATAATAATTTTGTGAGATACGGGAACTGCTCATTCTCCAATAGTTGAGAAGTGAGCTGCCAGAAACACACAATAGATCAGACAGCATATTAAGAGAAGGACAGTCGAAATATCAGGTATAAACCCATCATCAGGATTGTGGCGGGGGGGTGGGGGGGAATAGGGCTGAAAGATAAATAGGAGGGTAGGATCTGGGCTGGTGGGAGGGTCACTGGGAAGGGCCTAGGAAGATGTAGCTGGGAGTGATACTGACATGTCGGAGGGGAGGGTGGAGTCGATAGGTGGGAAGGAAGATGGACAATTAGAACAGTTCATGAGGGTGGTGCTAATTTGAACGG
Source organism: Chiloscyllium punctatum (assembly GCF_047496795.1). NCBI lineage: Eukaryota > Metazoa > Chordata > Chondrichthyes > Orectolobiformes > Hemiscylliidae > Chiloscyllium > Chiloscyllium punctatum. The sequence goes on along the minus strand of NC_092759.1, from coordinate 83,894,228 downwards.
TTGGATCTGGGATGAGGTTGGGGAAGGGAGATTTGGAAATTGGTGAAGTTGATGTTGATGCTGTATAGTTTGCGGTTTCCAACTGTCCTACCACCTTTCCACTTCACCCTCATCTCCAACCTATCTCCATCACACCCCACCTGCATCTACTTATCGCCTTCCAAGCTCCCGTCCATCCAGCTCCAGCCCCATCCTCCTATTTATTTCTCAGCCCCCTTGCCCCTACCTTACCCCCAGCTTTCCTGATGAAGGACTTATGCCTGAAATGTCAACTCTTATAGCTCTTGGATGCTGCCTGACCTACTGTGTTTTTCCAGCCCCATATTTTCAACTCTGATCTCCAGCGTCTGCTGTCCTCACTTTCTCTCGGCCTCTTATAGTAAGAGATGGAAGTATTTTCACTCTTTGTGACATATTATTCAAGAGCGTGATAATTTGTGGAATGGGACGGAAATTAAGCATTCCCTTGTGTAACATCAGGTTGGAATGCCAAATCAAGATTGGGGAAGTAACAGTGAGAATGAGCGACAGTGTCAGTTCCAGGAATACAGTTTGTTCTTGTAGTTGGGATCCAAGATGTGAGAGGCACCACTTGTCGTGGAGAAGGCAACGGAAGACGAAGGAGGTGGGGAGTTAAAAGAAAAAATACCCAGGAATTTTTGCAGACAGTGTAGTAACAAGATCCCACTGTCATAATTTACAGCAGGAAGGAAAAATGAAAGAAAGAAACAAAGGAGTTTATGTTCAGTTACCTGACACCCTGTTTGGTGTAGGAAAAACCTGAACAGGGTAGACGGTCAGGCAGAGGTGTTTAATCCTGAAAGGCTAATGGACGTAGAACATATATACAGAGAGAGAAAGAGAGAGTGAGAGACAGAATCAGAATGTATTTTCGCACATTATTAACTTCAAGATAGAATCCTAAAATTAAAACGGAGACCTCGTTAGGTCAGTGCAGAAGGGAAATGGACTGAAGTGAACCAGATTGTGTTACCGGTAGCATACAGCATTATGTTTAGCACAAGAACTAACTGCAGATGGCCACCTAGGTGTACAGAAGACTCAGGCTAAGGTACGGAAGCATTTCTAGTGACCTGGAATGCACAAGGACGTGGTTAATTTTTGTTGTACATCATGCATGCCAAATCGTAGGTAAATCACAGGCTGTATTAAAACCAGCACCTTTGTTGCCAATTCTTGCACTTGAATAACCTTTCACGTGGGTTATAATTAATTGTATAGCTGCCCTTTCTAAAATAAAAGTGGAAACCAATATTTGCTGACCATAATGGATGTGTCCACAAGATTGCCAGAGGCAATTCCATTATTGGAGTGTTTAAGGCAAACAGGGAGGTGGAGGAGTTGGCAGCTTTCTTTACTCGCTGTGGGCTACTTAGAGAGATTCAGTCAGACCAAGGGTCTCATTTTACTGCTCAGCTGTTTAAGGAAGTCATGGATAGCTTAGGCATACAGAACTTCAAATCAAGGGCGTCCCATCCTGACTCCCAGGGAACCTTGGATATTAGCATCAGACACTGAAGACCATGTTAACAACGTACGATCAAGATTGCCTGAATGATAGGGATAAAGGTGTCCCATTAACTTGCTTGTCATCGGAGATGCCCCAAATAAATCTACTCAGTTTAATTCCTTTGAGTTAATATCCCTACATGAAGGGAGAGGTCCTTTGAAATTAATCAAGTATAAACTGACAGGACCAAAGCCGGATATCTCAGACTTGGATTATGTATGTGAGTTGAGGGAGCGGTTAGATGGAGTAGGTGAGTTATGTAAACAGTACCTGAAGAGGACACAGCATGGAATGAAGCAGGTGGCAGATAAAAAAACTCTAAAACTTTGATGATTTCCTGTGGGGATGACGTATTAGTATTGTCACCAGTGGTAGGAAATCCCTTCAAAGCCAGGTTTAGTGGCCCCTTTCAAATTAAAAGAAGTGTTGATTCAGTTAAACTATCTGGTAAAGATATCGGGTATGACAAAAACTTTATCGAGTATGTCATGTGAATGAATAATGCTCCAGCCACATTTAAGACTCAGGAACAGAGTTGTGGCCAGATGAACAAATTGTGCAATTTATCTGTATGATGTAGTGATCTTTAGCAAGTGATTGAAAGCTCCCATGTTACAGTTGGCAGAGCGTGTTGAACGAATACAAGAAGCAAACATGGTAATAAACTTAACGAAAACAGAATTCACGAAGGCAGAGGGAACATTCTCAGGACATTACATTGGACATGGAAGGTTGACCCCATGAAACACAAAGAAGAAGCGCTTTGAGGAATTTCCACGACCATCCTCGAAGAAAGAGATGCATGATTTTTGGAACTGAATGGATTCTATCGGAAGTTTGTTCCAAACTTTCGCAGCATATTGGCACCACTGATGGAGTTATTAAAGAAGAACACAGAATTGTGGTGGACAGAACAATGGCAGGAAGCATTTGAGAATTTTAAAGCAGGATTAATTACCACACCAGCTTTATCTGCACCAAATATTTTGAAACCCTTTGATAATTGTGTTTGATGCTCGGGATATAGCGGTCGGAGATGTAATGATACAGAAAGATGACATTGGAATGAAATGGCCAATTGGGTAGTTGTCGAAAAATCTATCAACCAGAAAAAAAATGAAAATCACCATTATTGAAAAATAATGATTACGTTTTGGACTGATATTATTTTAATGTTTATATGACAAAGGAATTTCGGAGATGGTTGTGGACAACGACAAACCTCTCGCAATTTTTGGAATATTTAAAGACCAGAATACGACACTATTTCATTGGAGTCTTATCTTCCCGACTTTAATCCCACAAAATGTACATGCTGTGGGTCCTAAAATGTGATAGCAGATGCGTTGTCGTGGATCTAAAGGAAAAAGTTGAGATAAGATTTGACTTATTGTAGTGTTATATATGTATGCAGAAGTAATATGCATGGTATAGCTGGGATGAATACTTTTGTATTTCATAATAATGGAATTAAGAATTAGAAGAAAATAAATGATGCCGCCTTTTCATTCTGATGGTTCATTTTTTTTTTCCTAAAGTGTGGAGGTGTTATGAAGCCAAAAGCATGTCAGGTCACTTTAAGACAGAATGGGTTTTGCTGAATAGAAAGTACAACCATAGATGCCAGCTAAAGGTCAGACTGTTCCACATGTCACCATTAGTTAGGAAATTGATAGCTGAGTTTTTCTTGCTGTTTTGACAACAATTCAAATACAAGCAAAGAGTTTAACTAACGTTCAGGATACCAGAAGCCAACAGAATGTGAATATTATTGTTTGGACACCTGCAAAGCAATCAAATTATGTGAATTATTATATCATGGGGATTATATAAACTCAGTATTTTGAACACTAGAGGGAGAGCCACTGCTATACAACAACAGGGTAACTGCTGTAGAGCGGGACTGCTAACTCGCCATCTCAAACACTCTCTATCAAAGACACATGGTCATGTCAAACCTACTTGCAGTAAATAAAACATGACCCAGGGAGATCAGCAGCTGGAAGAGTGAACACAGTGGGGAAGATGGAGACTGTGTGGTCTTGAGATTGTAAATGTGTGGGTTGTTAGAACAGCATATTTCCACAAAGTTGGAATCAGTTATAAGTAGCTAAGACAAGAGGGGCTTGTATTTGTGAATAGTTGTTGTTTAGTGTTCACTATTAAAGTAAAGAAAATAACTTGTTAATTTTTGTTTAAATAGTGGAATGTAGGATATCTGTGTTGCTAATATTTTAACAGATTATGAGGTGAGGCGAGCTTTTCTGGGGCTTTGGTTTTAATTAACAGAGGGATTCGACTCCACCTTGTAAATGTCCATCCACGCTAACCCCATTTCCCTGCACTTGGCCCATATCCTTCAGTCCTTTCTGATGCACATATTTATCCAAATGCTTTTGAAATGTTGTTAATGTACCCCCTTAGCCACATCTGCTGGCAGCTCATCTGCATACCATCCTCTGTAAAGAAGTGCCCCCTCAGGTTCCCTTGTATTCCTTCCCCTTTAACCTTAAACTGATCCCCTCTCGTCTTCGATTTTCTAAACCTCGGAAAAGACTGAGAGCATTCACCCTATCCATATTCCTCATGATCTTATACAGGTTTATAAGGTCCCCCCCCCCCCTCAGTCTCCTATACTCTAAACAAAAGGTCCTAGCTTGTCCAACCTCTCCCTATAACTCAAACCATTGGATCTTGGCAACGTCCTCGTAAATTTCTTCTGCACTCTTTCTAATTTCATTACATCCTCCCTGTAACAAGGTTACAAAACTGAACACAATAATCCAAGTGCGGCCTTACCAAAGCCCTGTGTGACTGCAACATAAATTCCCAAGTTCTATACTCAATGTCCTGCCTGATGAAGGCCAGTGTCCCAAATGTCTACCTGAGACTCCACTCTCAGGGAACCGTGAACCTGAACGCTAAAGGTCTCTCTGCCCACTATACCCCGTAGGTGGCTCCCATGCAGCATGGAACTCCTACCTTGATTTGAGATTCCAAAATACAAAACCTCACACTTCTATACTAAATTCCATTTGCCATTTCTCGACCGACTTGCCCACCTGATAAAGGTCCTGCTGCAATTTCTGATAAACTTCCTCACTGATAAAGCTACCATTTATTTTAGTGTCATCTGCAAACTTACTAATCATGGCTTGTACATTCTCAACAAAATCATAGATAACAAACAGCTATGGACCCAACCTCCAGTCTAACAAGCATCCTTCCACTCAACTCTGCTTCCTACCAACAGGCCAATTGTGTATCCAAATGGCCAAATCCCCAGCATTCCACGTGATGGAACCTTCAAGAGCAGCCTTCCATGTGGAAACTTATCAAAGTCCTTACTGAAATACATAGGGACTACATTTACCGCTCTGCCCACATCAACCTTCTTGGTCACTTCATCAAAGGCTCTAAGAAATTTGGGAAGCATGATCTCCCACTCAGAAGTCTATGCTGACCGGTCTGAATCAAACCCTGTGTACGTAATGGGTACAGATAATGGTATGCTGTCCTAGATTGTAAGATGATTCGAGTACATAAGTAAAGCCATCTTCCGGCTGTTGTAGAGCCTTGCTGAAAGAGTATTTAGGGCACTCTCTACAGATTTGATCTCCTTTGTAAGGGATGATCTCCTTACCACAGACATGTGTGATGGTATCATGAGAATAAAGTGAAGAAGCTGAGTGTTTAGTCTGTAGAGCTGTGAGAGACGATGAAATGGTGATGCTCAAACATGAGGCGTGACATCGATCGCTTATTTCCAAAACGGACATTGACAGGGAGAAAAATTCCATACTTTAACCAGGATTGATTGGTTTGATTTATTGTCACGTGTACCTCAGTACAGGGAAACACTTTGTTTATGAGCAGTGGAGGCAGATCATAGGAAGCATGTCCAGGCAGATCATAGGCTGGAAATAGACTTGGACAGAGTAAAGCATACAGGTTACACTGAACAGGACGTGCACTAGATAAGATTAATATGAACAAGAACAGCACTATTTGAACTTAGTGAGTTCATTCATCAGTCTAACGTGACTTTCCTGATAGTTTATATACCTAAATTAACTCTCCCCAAGTTATTGTACAGTCGGCGAGTGAACCCTGTACTGAACGTCAGGTTATTCACAATCCCCAACAGCAGCCACAATACCTTCCGCCTGAAGCAGGTAGCTTTTCTCAACAGCTTCCACCCTACATAGAGAACACCAGGCTGGCTTCTTGGAAAAGAAATATGCCTTCTTGAGACTTCACACAAGACATATGGCTTCCCTGCTAGAAAACCATGTTAAAGTCCAACGTGTGTATCATAAGCAACGGAGCCATGAGGTACAACGTGGAACAGTCTGTCTGTGCAGCTTCTGCTCCACGTGTTCATCATGTGAGAGCATCGATTAGGAGACAGTGAGGACTGCAGATGCTGGAGATCAGAGTAGAGAGTCGATTGCTGGAAAAGCACAGCAGGTCAGGCAGCATCCGAGAAGCAGTAGAACCGACGTTTCGGGCATAAGACATTCATCAGATATCAGCATACATTCCCTCATTCTGCCCCCGTGAAAGTACACTGAGGTGGGAATGGCATCCTACTATTCCTGTGTAAGTGGCTCAAGGGACTGACTGGCTTCTTCCTTGTCCGATTGGATAAGGACAGGGGCCTGACTGGGTTACCCCTGGTTCCTGTTTGACAGTTAGATCTGCTGACAAGTGGGATGGTGCTGCAGCTTTAAGAGGTTATTTTGTCCTGGTTTCTTTGAAGAGAGAGATTGAACGATCGTTACCAATCTGGATAGTTAAGACCACTTGAGTCATCAGCTACCAAGGCCTTGGGTTTCTTTTAATTCAGCCTGAATGGGTCTGGCCAGCTCTCACAGGTTAGGATCACTGGGTTTTGGTTTCTCAGTATCCTCAGAAACTATTGGGGTCTCCACAGAGTTGGAAGCTTCAGTGGATGTCTCCTGGCTGCTACTCTCTGAATTTTCTCTTGATGCTGTTTTCAATTCCTGAATTTTCCTTTTTGCTAACGGCTGTGTTTATGGAAATTTCCTGTGTTGGACGAGTTCATTAGTAATAGTTCATAGATCTATTATTCTGTTAAGCTTTCCAATAGAATTTCGTTATTCTAAATTCCTATTTCTTTGGTTTTATTACATCTTTTGTGTTGAAATAAATCGTATTTTGCTTCACACCGAGTAGTTTGACCAGTCACATGGCATCTGGAACAGACACTTTACATTTCCTTTAAAATAAGATAACATTAGAGTCTAGGCTACTGCCTTCAAATATTTTTGAGGGGCTCTGGTGTGATCCATCACACTAGACTCCTTCCCTTCCTGAGTAATAGGCTGGAGTCACTGAATATGCTGTCCCTGTTCTACTCTAATACTGTCAATGGGCTGAATGGCTTCCTCATATTCCTGTGAAACCAGCGTGAGGTGCTGAATGAACTCTTGTTTTACTGTGGTAATGTGCAATGTCAGGCAGTGCTTTTACATGAATTTTACAGACACTTTAAAAGCACAAGTCTCAATGGAGTCTGGGTTTTGCTGCACATGGACACAGACCAGTTCAGGAGCTGATAGGGCATAAACTGTTCTGAACATTGTGGACAATTCAGTTACCATACCCACTTCTGAACTTATGGTGGGGAGGGTGGGGATGGGTGTGGTGGCGGTGAAACATGGATGAAGCAGCTGAAGCTGTTTTTTGAAGAGGAAGCTACCTTGAGGATCTCCCACAGAGGTGACCCAGGACTGAGATGATGCCCTTCTTCCTTTGTGCCATGTTTGACTCCAAACCCTGGAGAGTTTACTCTGATTCCCATTAAGTCCAGTTTTGATAAGCTCCTTTATGTCAACAGAAGTTAACCATTACCTTGATATCAGGGCCAGTCATTTTTACCTGAACCCTTGTGTCAACCTCTTTTGTTCACATCAATAAGCCATGATATAGGAGCAGCACATGTTTTCTTCAAACAGGTGGTATTGAATGTCAGGATTTCGCTTCTCAAGAGTGTTGGGGAGCAAGATGACTGGAAGTATTTGAAGTGGAGGTAGATAGATATTGATCTGTCAGAGAGGTGAGGGCTATGAGGAATTGGGCATTAAAGAGGATTTCAGATCTGAGCAGATCAGCCATGATCTTAGTGAAGGACAAGGCAGGCTTGTGGATGAACGACTTGCCCCTGTTTCTGATGTACTCACATAATGTTATTGGAAAGTTAGTGGGAATTATTTTAATCAATGTTTGTCATTGAATTTTGCATTCAGGAAGCCCAGAGGATTTTGTGAACCATCGCTGGGTGCAGTACAGGGGCTGCATTCTCATTGAATCGGGTTCTACAGCATGACCAACAAATGTAGCACAAGTTGCAGAGAGGAGAAACTCTGTAAAGAGAGATGAGACCTCTTTCATACCCAGTCTGTGTTTTCCAATTACATTTCACAAATCACCTCAAAGCGTGTGTAGCAGTCTTGAGAGGCTGAATGGTCTCCTCTGTTTCTTTGCACCAGATTATAGGAGTACGTAGCCTCCAACTGTTCTGTCTAGCAGGTATGAGGGGCTGAATGGAACACAGAAACACGGGATTGAAGAGCAGGAGTCGGTCATGAGATACATTGAGCCTTCTCCACCAGCCACTAAGATTGTGGCTGATCAGGTTCTGGTCGCAACCCCACTTTCCTGTATGCATCCCATTGTGCATGACTCATTTCTCTGTCAAATATTTACCTAAAAGAGATTTCAATCAATGTGAACTTAGAGGCACGATAAGCTTCCAGTGAAGAGAATTCCGACTTGAATGGCCCTTTCAGAACTTTTCGTCATCCCTCTTATAGAATGAGAGAGTCATGCAGAACGGAAACAGACCCGTTAGTACAATCTGTTCACTCCGATCAGATATCAAATCTGATCCAGTCCCATTTGCCAGCAATTGGCCAATATCCCTCCTCTTTCAGATACTTTTTAAATGTGCGATTGTAACCGCCTTCACCACTTCCTCTGACAGCACATTCTGTACACACACCACTCTCTGTGTGAAACATTTATCTTCAGGTCCCTTCTAAATAAATCCCCCTCGCCTTCAACCTATGCCCTCTTGTTCTGGGCTCCCCTACCCTGGAGAGCAGAACGTGGCTGTTCAGAATATCCATGTCCCTGATGATTTTATAAACCTCTATAATGTCACCCATCAACCTCTGACACTCCAGGTGGAAATACCTCAAACTAATTAGTCTTTCCCTAAAGCTCAAACCTCCAGACCTGAAACATCCGTGTAAGTCATTTCTGCAGAAAACCGAGTTGGACGCAGTATTCTTAAAGTCGCCTCACCAACATACTGTACAGATGCACCATACCACCACAACCCCTATACTCACCGCTCTGACTGATTAAGGCAAATGTGCCAAATATGTTCTGCACCACTCTGTTGACCTGCGACTCCACTTTTAAGGAACAATGTACCTACAGCCCTATGAACCTTTGTTCCACAACACTCCGCAGGACTATACCATTAAATGAATAATTTCTGCCCTGATTTTCCTTCTCAAATTGTAAAACCTCGTCTTTATCTAAATTAAACTTCATCTGTCACTCCTTGCCCCTTCGCTCCATCTATTTGTGGTCTCGTTGTACTCTGAAGTAATCCACTACACCACCTTTCTGATGTAATCTGTAAATTTACTAACTATGGCCCCAATATTCACATCTAAACCCTTTACATAAATGATGAAATGCAGGGAACTCAGTACTGATTCTTACAGCACACTGCTCCTCACAATCCTCCAGTCTGAAAAATATCCCTGTTTCTTCAAGCCAATTGTGACTAGCTTCCTCTACATCCCATGTGACTGAAACTTACTAATGTGTCTACCAATCAGAATGAAATACTCGCTATGAAGAGAGGCTGAGTAGGTTAGGTTTACTTTCAGTAGAAAAAAGGAGATTGAGGGGGGTACTGATTGAAGTTTGCAAAATCATGAAAGGTATAGACAGGGTGGACAGAGACAAGCTTTTTTCCCAGAGTGAAGGATTCAATAACGAGAGGTCGTGATTTCAAAGTGAGGGGTGGAATGTTTAAGGGGGATACACGCGGTAAGTACTTCACACAGAAGGTGGTGGGCATTTGGAAGGCGTTGCTAGTAGAGGTGGTAGAGGCAGGCATGGTCGATTCATTTAAGATGCGTCTGGACAGATGCATGAGTAGGTGGGGAGCAGAGGAAGACAGATGCTTAGGAATTGACCAACAGATTTAGACAGTACATTTGGATTGGCTCAGGCTTGGAGGGCGAACGGCCTGTCCCTGGACTGTAAATTTTCTTTGTTCTTTGTTCTTTAAAAGAACACCTTGCTGAAGTCCATTTCGACAATGTCTACCAAATTGCCTTCATCAATCTTCTTTGTCACCTCTTCATATAACTCAACCAAATTAATGAGACATGATTTCCCATGCAGAAAGCTACGTTGTCTACTCCGATCAGCCCTTGCCTTCCCAAATGTATGTAAATGGTATTCCTCAGAATCCCCTCCAACAACTTACCCACCACTGACATCACGCTCACAAGTCTATAGTTCCCCGGCTTTTTGGGTCACTGTTTCCTTTGCTAGTCCCACTCCTCCACTGCTCACAACAAATGTTAAATGTAACCAGGTTGGTGATATGGCCGAAGATATTTGTCTCAGACTTGGTCAGGGTCAGTTTTAGGAATAAGTCAGGCTAGTTTCTTTAATCTGCTAAAACAACACGTTTATGATCCAGAGCAATGTTACTCAAACTATGATGGAAAGATGAATGGCAAACTGTTAAGGTATTGCAAATATATAATCAATATTTCCCTTTCTAAAAACACTGATACACACACACAAAATCTCTGCAATTTTAACTTGAAAGAACTTGGTCCAAATATTATTGGAACTCATGACAAAGGAAAAATTGCGAGATTGTCCAAAACGTTATTCTACATCTGAAGATATTGTACTCACACAAGCTGCAAGCAATGGGATTTCATCCTGGGAGAGTTTGGATTTGGCTGAATTCCCTTTGCTTTAGGCAGTGAGTAGATTCAAGTGAATTCCGGTTAGGGATCATCCAAAGGGTAGCACGGTGGTTAGCACTGCTGCCTCACAGCACCAGGGACTTGGGGTCGATTCCAGCCTTGGGGGACTGTCTGTGTGGAGTTTGCACATTCTCCCCTTGTCTGTGTGAGCTTCTAATGGGTAATCCAGTTTCCTACCGCAAACTGTGTAGGTTCGGTGGATTGGTCATACTAAATTGTCCGTAGTGTTCAGGGATTTCTAGGTTATGTGCAATCGTCAGCGGTAAATATAGGGGAATGGGTTAGGAAGGGTGGTATAGACTTATTGGGTCAATGAGCCTGTTTCAACACTGCAGGGATTCCATAAAAAATAAGAATGGTAACGATGACTGTAGAGGTTTTTATTTGCTCGCAGACATTGCTGTGATGAGGAACAATGAAGGAGAGAGAGTGCATTAGGCCATTCCTTCTCAGGCAGATTACATTTTCTCCCTCTCTGAGTTGAATCACACAGTAATGTCAACCTCTCCCAAACTGGACCATGTGAGGTCTCCTGTTATATTGTACAAACTATGTCTCCATCACATTCCCTGTTCCATGTCGGTGCATCATTTCTGCTGTCATACACAGAGCCATACGCTTTGCAGAAAATGGTCTCGGTCAATTTGAAGATATGTTTATATGTCCCTGCGTCATTAAAAAGTAAAATTGTTTAATTTATTCAGAATAACTGTGTTAAACTGAATGCATTTTTTAAAGAAATACAGAAATTGCTGGAAAAGCTCGCCAGGTCTCTCAGTACCCAGATGCTGTAGTTGTACCCGCCTCCACCACTTCTTCTGTCAACTCATTCCATACGCCCACCACCCTCTGTGTGAAATGGTGCCCTTCAGGCCTCCTCAAAACCTTTCCCTTCTCACTTTCCACCAATGCCCTCTAGTTTTCAACGTCCCTAATCTGGGGAAAAACCCATGACTACTCACCCTATCCATGACTATTCTGCTTTTATAAACCTTTACTGCTGCAAAATGTGACTCCGATCAACACGAATGGCTGTACTTTCAGTCATCCTGAGCCTAAATTATGAAATTTAATACTGACACCTCTTCCTTCTCCATCAGGTCACAATTCTAAATCCATTTTAATCAGTTTGTTCAGATGTATACTGAGACACTTCTGTGGCCTTTACGCCTGGACCTTTGTGCCCGGAGGTAGGGATACTAGCATCACTCAGCAATACCCATAAAGATGTAACATTATTCTCCTGTGTGTTTGTTCATCAGCCTGTTCTGACATGCTGTGACATAACTCTGCAACAGGCAGGACTTGAATACAGGCCTTCTAGCCCAGAACTAGGAACACTACCACACAAGTTCAGGAATTGGAATCAAATCCAGAGCTCTGGCTCAGAGACAGGGACACGACCCACCACACTACCATACCCAGATTTTGGGTCATATTTTAGTGCCCACTTTCAGCTCGATGTGAATTTATTTTAATCAGGTTCCTTACTGATTTACAAACAACACTTTGTATTGTTAAACAAATGCAAGATATTTGTCTCAACTGTAGGATATAGAGTGTACGTGCTGTGCCATCGAAATTAACTAAAAACATCTTTATTTGCTATTATCTTTAATCTGTAATATTAAGGAAAGAAATCCTGAAGACACACTCTGCCCAATGAAGGGTCTCAAATAGATATTTATTACTGTACGCCAGAGACGAAGGAAGAGCTTAATTTCTGATCCCAAAACACCGATCACTCTTACCCAACTCTCACGTGTGACTCCCCTTTTCGTAAAACCATAAAATGACACCAGACCGCTGATTACTGTCCGACCTCTCCTCCCCACTGACTGTGTCTGCAATCTGTCCCTCCTCCCCCTAACCACACAAGGCAACCCAAACTCAGGATCTTTGTGAAAATCAAGGCCGGAGTGTGTAGGCTTCCTGGAGATGGATGGGCGTTTTAAAATTGAAGGGGCAGGGTGAGGTGACAGTAATATCACACACTGGGCTGAGGGGTGGCTGATGGAGTTTAGTTTGGATTAATGCGAGGTATTGGGTTTGGTAAATCAAACAGCAGCAGGACCTGTACAATTAAAAGTAGAGCCTTTGGCAGTGGTGTAGTACAGAACCCTAGGCCGTCAGGTTTATTTATTTAAAGTTTGCATCTCATACAGATAGTGTGGTTAAGAAGGTGTTTAACACATTTGTCTTCATAGGACAGACCTTTGAGTATCGGAATTGGGATGTCATGTTGAGGTTGTACAGGACATTGGTGAGACCACTCCTGGAATACTGTGTCCAGTCTGGTCATCCTGCCCACTCATTCCATAGGCATACCACCCTCTGGGTGAAAAAGCTGCCCCTTAGGTCACTTTTAAATGTTTCCCCTCTCACCTTAAGCCTATATCCTCTAGTTTTGAACGCCCCGTACCTTTACAAAATACCTTGACTATTCGCTGTGATGTTACTGACGTTGATATTATTAAGCTGGAGAGGATTGAGAATAGATTAACCTGGATGTTGCTGGGAAAGGAGCGAGTGAGCTATGAGGAGAGGCTGGATAGGCTGGGACTTTTTTCACTGAAGAATATGAGATTAAGGGGTAACTTTACAGAAGTTTATAAAATAATGAGGGTTACAGAGAAGCTGAAGGGCTGATGTATTTTCTCTAGAGTTGGGCATTCAAAACTGAGGGATTTTTACGGTGCGAGCAAAAAAGAGTTACGAAAGTCATGAGAGGTAATTATGTTAGACAGAATCTGGCTTGTGTGTGGAATGAACTTCCAGAGGAAGTGGTGAAAGCAGGGACAGTTACAACGTTTAATGGACATTTAGATCAATCCATGGATAAGACATCAGTTTGGATGGTGCTGTGAACAGCTGCCCTCTCCCTACCCATCTCTGAATTAATCCCTGTTGGTTTTCACCCTCTGCCAATGCCTTGCAGCGGCGTGTGGAGGCCAGCAGAGGGTGGCATTGCATCACTTTAAGCACCAAAGAGACTGCTAAATTAGACACACACAGATACACACAAAGAGATGGTGAGCACACGGTGTGAAGCTCATCTGGTAATTTAAATGAAACACAAAGAAATACTCAATTCGCCTCGTAAACTGTTAAAATATGAGTGACAGATCTGTCAAATTCGATTGTTTAAATAAAAAACCATCAATTTATTTTTTCAGACTGTAAGTGAACATTTTCCATCAACTATTCACAACTCTGGGACCCTCTTTCTCTTAACTGCTAATTACCCGACTCCAGCTCGATAACAATATACTGTTTCTGGGTCTGCCATCCTCTCGTATCACAGGTGCTTGTAAGCTCTCAGTTCAGAACAGCATTCCCTCTCTCTTGAAGGTACAGTACACACTTTCAACTTCATCACATTATACCCTGATGAATATCGATAAGTGGGACCAATCCGGATTGCTCTTGCTCTGTGGTTTGTCAATATTTCATTCGCTCCGTCTGGTGTGTGTCAGTATTTTTGTTGATCCGTTGACAGCATGTCAGTATTCGACTTTGTCCAGAGGAATATATCAGTATTTCATTTGCTCACACTCGTGTATATGGGGCAGGATTTCAGTTGTTTCATGGGGACTGTGAGGCTATAACATTCTCAATGCTTGTCGTTCGCACGAAACCTAGAAGAACTCTGAAGTCTATGGAGGAGAGTGTGGAACTCTAACAGGACAATCACACGTTGGTGTAGTGTTCAGGTTTATGGCAGATGGGGATCAATGCAGAGCAGTTTGAGGTGATGCACTTTGGTCAGAAAGACAATGAAAGACAGTTTAAAACAGGCTGTGCCATTATAGAGCGGGTGCACAAACAGAGAGCGCTGGGCGTATATGAGCACAGATTGTTGAATATGTCAGGACAATGGGGAAAGCAGTAACTATCACAAATTAGTTACAGTATCTGAGCTGTTTACAGGAGGAGGTGTAGGAGGGAGTCTCGGTGCTCCCTTCCTGGGAGGTGGTGGTGACGATGTATTGTGAGCTCACCCTCCTGCCCACCGAGACCGTGGGGATTCCTTTTGTATCAGCTCGACACAAAAGGGAGATGGCATCAGAGCCACGGCTTCTAAGTTGTGTCGGGGGCGGGGGTGGAACGGAGCTGCCAGTGGGTTTAAAGTGAGAATTGCCCCTCACTGAATATTGCTCCTTACTCGGTCGGTGGAACGTGGACATTTCAGAATCTCAACACGCGGGGTCCCAGTCCTCTCCGGCTTGTACCAGGGTCCTCCCAACATGGCAGGGGGAGGGGGATGAGGGAACGGATATCGGGCACTCCACCACTCGGCTTGGCACTTCCTGTCCTATCCCAGGCTGTTTCTCCGGGAATGGGAGAAAGGGAGGGAGGGAGGGTGGGAGTGGGTGGCTCGGCTTTTAATGCTGGTGTGGGTGGGGGACATTGTCATGGTGAGGTGTCCGGAGGGAGTCAGTCCACAGTGTTGTATACATGCAGTGTTATTAATGTTGGGGGGGAGTAAAGTGGAGGTAGGGAGAGAGAGAGAGAAAGAGAGACAGACAGAGACAGAGACAGACAGAGACACAGAGAGAGGTAGAAGGTGCTGCATGCGGCAGCGACAGTGGTGGACAATGAGCCTTGTTCAGGAGTCGGTGCTGTCACAGATATACATTGAGTGTGAGGGAGCAGAGAGAATATCAGTGTCCCTTATCCTGCCAGAGCGGGGAAGGTTATTGATGCTTGTCCTGTACTGCTGGGCATTTCTTCAGACCAGAGATACTGCACTGAACTGGGTGGTGAGCTCAGACCATGCTCGGTGGTTCTGGTGGTGTGGCGCACTCTGGGAAGAGAATGGTCCTCCGCTGTACTAACCCATTCACCAGGACCTCCGTGGCCGTGTCGACAAACCGTGGTGTAATTACCCCTTAACTGCCATGCTCGGGGTAAACTGTGCAGGGCAGCTCCAAATGGAGAATGCTCAACCGTGTGCCCCTTGGCCTTTTAAAGATGGCGCCAGTATCATGGATCGTGGAATATCCAGGGTCACCCGGGCGATGGTTAGTACCTCCAGCCATGATGGGTTGGAGAATCGGGCTGGTAGTGAATGAGATGGATAGCATGGGGTAGGGTGGGTAGTTAATGAGGTAAGTTCGATAAGATCGCACCAGGAAACTAGCTCGGCCTAGTGTAGATGATCCCTCTGTCACAGTAAATGAAAATGGCACTGAGACAAATTATTTTTAGTCTTAGCCCAATGAGTCAAAGATTCTGCTGACCCTACACCCAGATACAAAGCTGCAGAACAAATACACATCCAAAACTCTGCATCATCTTTACACCCACCAATATCCTGTTCACCTACCATTCCTGGAAACACTGGCTTATGTTACAGGATGCTGTTAAATATTTTCATTTCTGCATTTTGAAACTTGGGAGCACATCATTCCATAACACTGTCTCTCAGTCTCCCCCACTCTGTCTATTTCCCATACCCGTCCCATTTGTTATTGTTTAAACTGATTCCCCCTCCGTCTCTGTATCTCTGTGGCAGTGATGTTCACACTCACAGCACCCCCTTGTCATGGCCCAATGGAGAGATGGAGCTGGAAATGGATGTGAGCTGCGCATCCTGTCAGTTCCAGCATGGGCTGTAAGTTTCCCCACACTGGGCAGGGATCTCACACAGTGTTACTGATCAATGCACTGGGGTGGTGTACACAGTCCTACATGCTGGGAGGGTAACTGCTCCTCGTTTATAGATCAATGCACTGGGGTAGTGTACACAATCCTACATGCTGGCAAGGTAACTGCTCCTGGTTTACAGATCAATGCACTGGGGTGGTGTACACAGTCCTACATGTTGGGAGGGTAACTGCTCCTGGTTTACAGATTAATTCACGGGTGATCACTGCACAGATCGCTGTGCTGGTTAGACTATCTGGTTGAGGTTTATAGATAATGCAATGATGTGGTCTGCACAGCTCCCTTTGCTGGACAGATATCTCATCCGGGTTTATAGATCAATGCACTGCTTTCGTCTGCACTTCTCACCGCGCTGGACAGATATCTAGTCCGTGTTTATAGATCAATGCCCTGATCTGATCGGTGCAGTGTTCCACTCTGGCCAGTTTGCTGGATTGTATTGACCAGTGTAATGGAAGAATCTGGACAGATTGCTGGGTTGTACTGAGCAGTACACTGGCCTGGTCCACACCGTGTTCCATGGTGAACAGATCTGTCCTCTGGGTTTATGGTGTTTAGGCTGGTTCTGTGAGGTGCATTGAGAATGTGGTATATATAACACTTTCAGTTGATCTCGCAATGCCTTTAGTTCCCATTCCTGTGTTTGGACCCTCCATCTCTCAACCCATTAATGTTACAGTGTGCCCAGGCACAGGACATCATGTTGGTGGGGTGGGTAGGGGGGAAAGGTGATGGACAGGTCAAGGGGTTCCCTAGAACGCTCTGTGCCCGACATTCTGTAACTGACGTTCCCCGGAACGTTCTGTCCCCGACATTCTATAACTGACGTTTCCGGGAACATTCTGTCCCCAACATTCTATAACTGACATTCGACGGAATGCTCTGTCCCTGACATTCTATAACTGACATTTCCAGGAACGTTCTGTCCCCAACATTCGAAAACTGACACTCCCCGGAACGTTTTTTCCCTGACATTTGGTAACTGACATTCCCCGGAACGTTCTGTCCCCGACAGTCCATAACTGACGTTCCCGGGAACGTTTGTCCCCAACATTCTATAACTGACGTTCCGCAGAATGCTCTGTCCCTGAGATTCTATAACTGACATTCCCTGGAACGTTCTGTCCCCGACATTCTATAACTGACATTCCCAAGAAAGTAATGTCCTTGACGTTGTTTATGAACGGCCGGATGTCAGTGAATTGAACCAGCGATAAGATCCCGAGGGAAGATATCCAGTTCCAGGGAGAAGGAGACACTGTTCCGAAGACCCCTCAGGCAGTTAAAGGGGTGAATACATTTTCCCTGCGTTTACATTTCTCCACGACACAGGATCGACCACAATTTAGACCAAAATACAGAAATTCCCAAACTCCGTTTGTGTTCAGGAAACTGGGAGAGAATCGAGTGTGTGGGAATGTTCTAGAGACCATCTGTCCTTATGGATGTGTCTCTGTGTGTTTGGGGAGGCAGGGTTTCTTGTGGTTTATGTCACATTTTTGTCAGTAATTCAGACCTTCCCATTTGTTATTCCAGCTCCAATTATTTTAATAAATCCCTGAATACAGGGACACATTTGGAAATCTCACTGAGTCCCCGATCGAACGGGGCCCTTTGCCTTCAGGCTGATGGATAATGGGATGTTTTCCTTCCTCACAGTTAACGTAGTCACCATCTACGTCCTGCTTTATAAAGATTGCAGTTTGTCTCCATGTGTCAGACGTTACCTGGGGGCCATGGCAACGGCGGATCTCCTGGTCATTATCCTCGACCTGATCCTGAGACACATTCCCATTGTTTATCGAGAACAGTTTTATTTCCTGAGGGACTCCGTCCCCCTGTGTAATATCCACGCCGTCCTGCTTTATGCAGCCACTGACTGCTCTGTCTGGTTCACCGTCACTTTCACCTTTGATCGGTTTGTTGCCATTTGTTGCCAGAAGCTGAAAAGGAAATATTGCAGTGAGAAAACGGCGGCTGTGGTTCTGGGAGCAGTGACTGTGCTGAGCTGTTTAAAGAACATTTTCTGGTATTTTATGCTCACAGCTCGGTATTGGCTGTGGAACGACCCCTGGTTTTGTGATGTAACAGTCGGTGTTCGTTACTCCATTGTCTGGGGCACAATCGAGTTCCTCCACCACATTCTAACCCCGTGTGTCCCATTTCTCCTGATTCTGCTGCTCAATGTTCTCACCGTCAGACACATTTTAGTGACCAGCAGAGCACGCAGGAGACTCCGCGCTCACACCAATGGGGACGCTCAGTCTGACACTGAAATGAGAAAACGAAAAAAATCCATCATTTTACTGTTTGTGATCTCGGCCAATTTCATCCTGTTATGGTCAACGTTCATGCTGTTTTCATTATGGAGGCGGATGTATTGGATTGTGTATTTCCCTGTGTATCTCCATCCCTTTGTGCGGGAATTGGGCTTCATGCTGCAGCTCCTCAGTTGCTGCACAAACACCGCGATTTATGCCGTGACCCAGACTAAGTTCAGGCAGCAGCTGAAGAATGTGCTGAAATATCCCTTCACCCAAATCCATCCATCCATCAAATTCCCTCATTAATCACACCATCCGGGATTTTCTCACTTCAGTTCAGTGTTTCAGCGATGGAGCAGCCTGTCGCTATGGTAACAGGCTGAGGGTAGCGCTGGTTTGTCCATCCTTATCCCACAGAGGGGTTACAGGGAAATATTTCAATGTTTCTCACAACTCAGGGGCCAGTGAGAAAAGGCACCATCCCACTGACTGTAACCATCACTGTTATTTGTAACCAATAAAAATGTTGATTGAAGCGTGCCGAGCAGCAGAGTGACCGATGTTGTTGTTTGTCTTTGTGTTGGAGAAGCTGAGCTGGAAAGAGATGGACTCAGCCGCAACTACTGGTCGTCAGGGAAGGGGAGGGCACCGGGCCCTGAGCTCAGGAGCTGGGTTTAACTCCCTCTGTCTCCCTACTCCAACCTGGTCTCCCCAATTCCTCTCCCCCAATTTTCCTCCTCAATTCTCTCTCTCTCTATTTCTGCACACTCTCTCTTTCTCACGACCTCTCCCTTTCACTCCCTCTCGTCCCCTCTCAGACACCCTACCAACCCCGGTTTCGCCACCTGTCTCCATTATCCTTTCTGCCTCACTCTCCCACTCTCTCCCACACCCCAAACATAAGTTTATCCACCTGCCTCCATTCTTCTCTCTCCCCCTCACCCTCACTCTCTCTTTCTCCTGCCGTCTCTGTCTCCCTCCCGCAATTCCGTCTCTACCCCATTTTGCCCACCTTCCACTTCCCACATCTCTCTATCATCTCACCCCACCCCCCACACGCAGACTCACTAACAACCCCCAGTCTCTGGGTTAGAGGGAGAGGGAAAGACCAGGGAGACAGAGTGTGTCAGAGAGAGAGTGAAGGACAGAAGGAAGAGAGATTCAGTCAGAGAGAAACGGTGGGAGGTGGGGAGAGAGAGAAACACCGAGTGAGAGAACGGAGAGAGAGAGTGAAGGAGCAGAGAGAGAGAGCAGGGGGCAAGAGAGAGATAGGGTGAAGTAGGGAGAGAGAGCGAGACTGGGGCGAAGATAATGAGAGACAGAGGCAAGAGAGAGAGAGAGAGAGAGAGAGAGAGAGAGAGAGAGAGAGAGAGAGAGAGAGAGAGAGAGAGAGAGAGGTGAGAGGAAAAGAACGAGAGAGAAAGGGGGCAAGTCTTAGAGAGAGAGGGAAAAGGAGGGAGAAAGTGGAAGAGAGAGATGGGGAGGCGAGAGAGAGAGAGAAGAGGAGAGAGGGAAGAGAGAGAGAATGAGGGCTGAGAGAATGAGAGAGAGGCAGGCGTGAGAGATAGAGTGAAGGGCAAAAAAGAGGGATGTCGAGAGATAGAGGCGGCAAGAGAGAGAAGATCGAGAGAGAGGGAGTCGAGAGCGAGAGTGGGGATCGAGAGAGAGAGGGGCAAGGAACCAGGCGGGAGAGTGAGTGAGAGGGCGAGTGAGAGAGAGTTTGTGAGGGCGAGAGAGACTGGGCAAGAGAGGTAGAGTGGGTGAGAGAGTGATGAGGTGAGTGAGAGTGAGAAAAACGCGATGAGAGATACATAGAGATGAGAGAGAGGGAGTGCTAGAGGGGTGGGCAAGACAGAGAGAAGGAGGGGCAAGGAGAGAGGGGGGTGAGAGAAAGAAGAAGCGAGAGAAAGAGGCGTTAAGAGAGCAAGAAAGAGGTCAGACTGGGGGTGGTTGTTGGACGGAAGTGAGGGTCAGGCTGTGGGCATTGTGTTTGATGTTGATGATGGTCAGGCTGGAGTTGGTTTGTGGACAGTGAAGAGTGTCAAGCTGCGGTCATTGTTGGATGGTGGTGAGCGTCAGGCTGGGGCGGTGTTGGGACGGTGGTTAGTTTCAGGCTGGGGTCATTGGTGGACAGCGGTGAGGGTCAGGCTGTGGGCAGTGTCAGGATGGCAGTGAGGATCAGGCTGTGAGTAGCATGTGGATGGTGGCGAGGGGCAGATGGAGGCGCTGTGTGAACGGCGATGAGGGTCAGGCTGCGGGTGGTTTGTGGATAGTGCTTAGTGTCACGCTGGGGTCGTTGGTGGACGGCGGTGAGTGTCAGGCTGGGGGCTGTGTGTGGATGGCAGTGAGGATCAGGCTGTTTGCGGTGTGTGGGCAGTGGTGAGGGTCAGATAGGGACTGTGTGTGGTCGGCGGTGAGGGGCAAGCTGGGGTGGTGTGTGGATGGAGGTGAGGAGAAGGGTAGGGGCGGCTTGTGAGCGTCGGTGAGGGTCAGGCTGGGAAGGTGTTGGATGGTGGTGAGGGATAGGCTGGTGGTGGGGTGTGGACGGTGGTGAGGGTCAGCTAGGGACGGTGTGTGGTCGGCGGTGAAGGGCAAGCTGGGGGTGGTGTGTGGATGATGTGAGGAAAGTGTAGGGGCGGTGAGTAGGCGTTGGTGAGGGTCAGGCTCGGAAGGTGTTGGATGGTGGTGAGGGGCAGGCTGGTGGTGTGGTGTGGACGGTGGCGATGGTCAGGCTGGGGCGGTGCTGGACCACAGTGAGAGACAGTCTGGGGACTGCGTGTGGATGGCAGTGAGTGTCAGGCTTGGCACAGTGTGTGTATGGCAGTGAGGGTCAGGCTGTGGGCGGTGTGTGGATGGCGGTGAGTGTCAGGCTGGGGGCAGCGTGTGGGTGGCGGTGACAGTCAGGCTTTAGTCTGTGTGTGGTCGGTGGTGTGGGTGAGTCTGGGGGTGGTGTGTGAACGGTGGTGAGGGTCTACCTAGGGGCAGTGTGTGCACGACAGTTATGGCCAGGCTGGGGCATTATTGGTCAGGCTTGTGGCAGTGTTGAACGGCAGTGGGGTTCAGGCCCGGGCGATTGGTGGACATCGGTGGAGGTCAGGCTGGGGGCAGTTGATGGACGGCGGTGAGGGTCAGGCTGAGTGAGGTGTTTGGTCAGCGGTGTGGGTCAGGCTGAGGGCGGTGTGTGGACAGCGGTCAGGGTCTAGCTAGGGGCGGTGTGTGTGTGGGGTGGAGGTCAGGCTGGGGAGATATTGGGTGGCTGTGAGGGTCATGCTGAGGGCGGTGTGTTTGACGTCGATGACGATCAGTTTGCGGACGATATATGGGCGATGACGAGTGTCAGTCTGGGGGCAGTGTGTGGATGGTGGTGAGGGTCAGGCTGGTGGAGGTGTGTGGACAATGGTGAGGGTCAGGCTGGGGGCATTGCGTGGACGGCGGTAAGGAAAAGGCTGGTGACGTTGTTGGATGGGGGTGAGTGTCAGGCTGCTGGTGGTGTGTGAACGGTGGTGGGGGTCAGGCTGAGGACAGAGAGTGGACTGCGATGGGGATTAGGCTGTGCGGTGATTTCGCGGAGGGGAGGGTCAGGCTGGGGGCGGTGTGTGGGCAGCGGTAAGCTTCAGGCTGGGGGAAGTAATGGACTGCGGTGGGGGTAAGGCTGTGGGCGGTGTGAGTTCAGAGGGGACGGACAGGCTGGTGTCGGTGTGTGAACGACGGTGAGGGTCAGGCTGGGGACGGTCTGTGGACGGCAGTGAGAGTTAGGCAGGGGCAGAATTGGATGGCGGTGAGGGTCAGATTTGTGGCAGTGTTGGATGGCAGTGGGTGTCAGGCAGGGCACGGTTGGTGGACAGCAGTGAGGGTTAGGCTGGGGCGGTATTGGGCGGCGGTGAATGTCAGGCTGGGACATTATTGGACGGCAGTGAGGGTCAGGCTGGGCGTTATTGGACGGCAGTGCGGGTCAGGCTGGGGTGCTATTGGGCGGTGGTGAAGGTCAGGCTGGGGCGATATTGGGCGGCGTTGAAGGGCAGGCTGGGGTAATATTGGACAGCATTGAGGGTCAGGCTGGAGCGTTATTGGACGGCGGTGAGTGTCAAGCTGCAGGTGGTGTGTATGCACGGTGATGAGGGTCAGGCTGGGGTCGGTGTGTGGATGGCAGTGAGGGTCAGGCTGGGGGCGGTGTGTTTGAAGTCGATGACAGACTGTTTGGGGATGGTATGTGGGCGCTGGTGAGGGTCAGGCTGGGGGCAGTGCGTGGATGGAGGTGAGGGTCAGGCTGTGGGTGGTGTGTTTGACGTTGATGACGGTCAGTTTGGAAACAGTGTGTGGGCGGTGGTGATGGTCAGGCTGGGTGCGGTGTGTGGGCGGTGGTGAGGGTCAGGCTGGGTGCGGTGTGTGGATGGCAGTGAGGGTCAGGCTGTGGGCAGTGTGTTTGAAGTCGATGACAGACTGTTTGGGGACGGTGTGTCGGCACTGGTGAGGGTCAGGCTGGGGGCAGTGTGTGGATGGAGGTGAGGGTCAGGCTGTGGGCGGTGTGTTTGTTTTTGATGACAGTCAGTTTGGGAACAGTGTGTGGGCGGTGGTGAGGGTCAGCTTGCAATGGTCTGTGGTCAACAGTGGGGGGCAGGCTGGGGGTGGGTGTGGATGGCAGTGAGGATAAGGCTAGGGGCGGTGTCGGGCGGTGGTGTGGGTCCGGCTGGGAAGGTGTTGGACGGCAGTGAGGAACAGGCTTGTGGCGGTGTGTGGTCGGCGGTGAGGGCCAGGCTGGGGCGGTGCTAGATGGCTGTGAGAGTCAACCTGGGGACGGTTGTGGACGGCAGTGAGGGTCAGGCTGGAAGCGGTGTGTGGATGGCAGTGAGGGACAGGCTGGGGGCAGCGTGTAGAGGGCAGTGAGGGTCAGGCTGGGTGCTCTGTGTGGACGGCACTGAGGGTCAGGCTGGGGCAGTGCTGGACGGCGGTGAGAGTCCGTCTGGGGGTGGCATGTGGATGGCACTGAGGTCAGGATGGGGGCGGTTTGTGGATGGCAGTGACGATCAGGATGTGGGTGGCCTATGGACGCCAGTGTGCGTCAGGCCGGGGGTGGTGTGTGGGTGGCAGTGAGGGTCAGGCTGGGGCGGTATTGGGCGGTGGTGAAGGTTAGCCTTGTGGCATTGTTGGACGGCAGTGGGGTTCAGGCCGAAGCGGTTGGTGGACGGCGATGAAGGTGAGGCTGGGGCGGTGGATGGATGGCGGTGAGGGTCAGGCTGTGGACAGTGTGTTTGATGTCAGTGACAGTCAGGCTGGGGGTGGTGTGTGGACAGTGGAGAGGGTCAGGTTGGGGCCATTGGTGGACGGCGGTGATGGTCAGGCTGGGGGCAGTGTGTGGATGGCAGTGAGGATGAGGCTAGGGCAGTGTGTGGATGGGGGTGAGGTTCAGGCTGGGAAGGTGTTGGATGGCGGTATGGGACAGGTCAGTGGCAGGGTGTGTTTCGTAGTGAGGGTCAGTCTGGTGGCAGTGTGCGGATGGCAGTGAGGGTCAGGCTGTGGGTGGCATGTGCATGGCGGTGAGCGTCAGGCTGTGGGCAGCGTGTGGACGGCAGTGGGGGTCAGGCTGGGAAGGTGTTGGAAGGTGGTGAGGGACAGGCTGGGTGTGGTGTGTGGGCAGTGTTGAGGGTCAGCTAGGGATGGTGCGTGGTCAGCGGTGAGGGGCGAGCTGGGGGTGGTGTGTGGATGGCGGTGAGGATAATGCTAGGGGCGGTGTGTGCAGACGGCAGTGAGGGTCAGGCTGGGAAGGTGTTGGATGGCGTTGAGGGACAGGCTGGTGGCGGGGTGTGTACGGTGCTGAGGGTCAGGCTGGTGGTGGTGTGTGGATGGCTGTGAGGGTCAGGCTGTGGGTGGCGTGTGGATGGTGGTGAGCATCAGACTCGGGCTGGCGTGTGGGCAGCAGTGAGGGTCAGGCTGGGGGCGGTGTGCAGATGGTAGTGAGGGTCAGGTTGTGGGCAGCATTTGTATGGCGGTGAGCGTCAGGTTGGAGGCTGCGTGTGGGCGGTGATGAGGGTCAGGCATTAGGCGGTCTGTGGTCAGCAGTGAGGGTCAGACTGGTGGTGGTGTGTGGACAGCGGTGAGCTTCAGGCTGGGGCGCTGTTGGACTGTGGTGGGGGTAAGGCTGTGGGCGCTGTGTGTTCAGAGGGGACAGTCAGGCTGGCTTCGGTGTGGGAACGACTATGGTGGTCAGGCTGGGGGCGGTCTGTGGACAGCGGTAAGGGTCAAGCATGGGGCAGTATTGGATGGTGGTGAGGGTCAATTTTGTGGCAGTGTTGGATGGCAGTGTTTGTCAGGCAGGTGGCGGGTGGTGGACAGCAGTGGGCATCAGGCTGGGGGCGGTTGGTGGACGGCGGTGGGGGTCAGGCTGGGGTCAGTGTGTTTGATTTCAATGATGGTCAGGCTGGGGTTGTGTGTGGACGGTGGAGATGGTCAGGCTTGGATCATTGGTGGACGGCGGTGAGGGTCAAGCTGGCGCGGTATTGGGCAGCAGTGAGGGTCAGGCTTGTGGCAGAGTAGGAAGGCAGTGAGTTTCGATGATGTTTGACGTCGATGATGGTCAGGCTGGGTGTGGTGTGTGGATGGCGGTGAGGGACAGGCTGGGGGCGGTGTGTAGACAGCAGGAAGGGACATTGTGGGGGTGGTGTGTGGGCGGCTGTGAGAGTTTGCCTGGGGGACTTGTGTGGGCGGTGGTTAGGGTCAGGCTGGGGTTGGTGTGTAGAAAGTGGTGAGTGTCAGGCTGGGGGCGGTGTGTGGACGGTGGTGAGTATCAGACTGGGGGCGGTATGAAGACAGTGGTGAGTGTCAGGCTAGGGGTGGTTTGCAGATGGTGGTGAGGGTCAGGCTGGGTTAGTGTGTGGACGGCAATGAGGGTCAATCTGGGTACGGTGTGTGGAAAGCAGTGAGGGTCTGTCTGGGTATGGTGAGCGGACGGCAGTGAGGGTCAGTTAGGATACGGTGTGTGGACGGCAGTGAGGGTAGGTCTGGGTAAGATGTGCGGACGGCAGTGAAGGTCAGTCTGGATGTGGTGTGTGGATAGCAGTGAGGGTCAGTCTGGATGCCGTGTGTGGATAGCAGTGAGGGTCAGTCTGGGTGCGGTGTGTGGACGGCAGTAAGGGTCAGTTTGGGTGCGGTGTGTGGACGGCAGTGAGGGTCAGTCTGGGTGTGGTGTGTGGACGGCAGTGAGGGTCTGTCTGGGTGCAGTGTGTGGATGGCAGTGATGGTCAGGTTTGGGTGCGGTGTGTGGACGGCAGGGACGGTCAGTCTGGGTGCGGTGTGTGGACGGCAGTGAGGGTCAGTCTGGATGCGGTGTGTGGACGGCAGTGAGGGTCTGTCTGGGAGCGGTGTGTGGACGGCCGTGAGGGTCAGTCTGGGTGCGGTGTGTGTGGACGACAGTGAGGGTCAGTCTGGCTGCAGTGTGTGGACGACAGTGATGGTCAGGTTTGGGTGGTGCGTGGAAGGCAGAGGGGTCAGGATGGGGTGGTGTGCGACGGCAGTGAGGGTCAGATGGGATGCTGTGTTTGACAGCACTGAGGATCAGACTGGGTATGGTGTGTGGACGGCAGTGAGCATCAGGCTGTGGGCGGCGTGCGGAAGATGGTAAGCGTCAGGCTGTGGGCAGTGCGTGGACAGTGGTGAGCGTCTGGCTGGGTGCAGTGTATGGGCAGAGAGGAGGGTCAGGCTGGGGGCGGTGTGTAGGTGGCGGTGAGGGTCAGGCAGGGGCGGAATGTAGGTGGTGGTGAGGGTCAGGCTGGGGGCGGTGTGTAGGCGGCAGTGAAGGTCAGACTGGGTACGGCGTGTGGACGGCAGTGAGGGTCAGACTGGGTACGGTGTGTGGACAGCAGTGAGGGTCTGTCTGTGTACGGCGTGTGGACGGCAGTGAGGGTCAGTCTGGGTACGGTGTGCAGACGGCAGTGAGGGTCAGACTGGGTACGGTGTGTGGACAGCAGTGAGGGTCTGTCTGTGTACGGCGTGTGGACGGCAGTGAGGGTCAGTCTGGGTACGGTGTGCAGACGGCAGTGAGGGTCAGTTTGGGTGCGGTGTGTGGTCGGCAGTGAGGGTCAGACTGGGTGCGGTGTGTGGACGGCAGTGAGGGTCAGTCTAGGTATGGTGTATAGGCGGTGGTGAGGATCAGACAGGGGCGGTGTGTAGGCGGCGGTGAGGGTCAGGCTTGCTGCGGTGTGTGGACGGTAATGAGGGTCAGTCTTGGTGCGGTGTGTGGACGGCAGTGAGGGGCAGTCTGGGGGCGGTGTGAGGGCGGTGGTGAGGGTCAGGCTGGGGATGGGTGTGTGGGTGGCAGTGAGGGTCAAACTGGGTACTGTGTGTGGACGGCAGTGAGGGACAGGCTTGTGGCGTTGTAAGGGCGGTGGTGAGGGTCAGCCTGGGGACCGTGTGTGGGCGGCAGTGAGGGTCAGTCTGGTGCGGTGTGTGGACGGAGGTGAGGGACATTGTGGGGCGGTGTGTGGGCGGCTGTGAGATTTCGGCTGGAGGTCGTGTGTGGGCGGTGGTGAGGGTCAGGCTGGGGGTGGTGTGTAGATGGTGAGTGTCAGGCTGGGGGCGGTGTGTGGATGGTGGTGAATATCAGACTGGGGGCGGTGTGTAGACAGAGGTGAGGGTCAGGCTCGGGGTGGTTTGCAGATGGTGGTGAGGATCAGGCTGGGTTAGTATGTGGACAGCAATGAGGGTCTGTCTGGGAACGGTGTGCAGACGGCAGTGAGGGTCTGTCTGGGTACGGCGTGTGGACGGCAGTGAGGGTCAGTTTGGGTACGGTGTGTGGACGGCAGTGAAGGTCAGTCTGCGTATGGTGTGCAGACCGCAGTGAGGGTCAGTTGGGTGCGGTGTGCAGACGGCAGTGAGGGTCAGACTGGGTGCAGTGTGTATACTGCAGTGATGGTCAGGCTTTGGGTGGTGCGTGGAGGGCAGAGGGGTCAGGATGGGGAGGTGTTCGGACGGCAGTGAGGGTCAGATGGGGTGCTGTGTTTGACGGCATTGAGGATCAGACTGGGGGTGGTGTGTGGATGGTGGTGAGCATCAGGCTGTGGGCAGTGTGTGGACGGTGGTGAGCGTCTGGCTGGGTGCGATGTATGGGCAGAGAGGAGGGTCAGGCTGGGGGTGGTGTGTAGGCGGCGGTGAGGGTCAGGCAGGGGCGGAATGTAGGCGGTGGTGAGGGTCAGGCTGGGGGCAGAGTGTAGGCGGCGGTGAGGGTCAGGCAGGGGCGGAATGTAGGCGGCGGTGAGGGTCAGGCAGGGGCGGAATGGAGGTGGCGGTGAGGGTCAGGCAGGGACGGAATGTAGACGGCAGTGAGGGTCAGGCTGGGGGCGGTGTGACGGCGGCGGTGAGGGTCAGGCAGGGGCGGAGTGTAGGCGGCGGTGAGGGTCAGGCAGGGGCGGAGTGTAGGCGGCGGTGAGAGTAAGGCTGGGGGTGGTGTGTAGGCGGCGGTGAGGGTCAGGCTGGGGGCGGAGTGTAGGCGGCGGTGAGGGTCAGGCTGGGGGCAGTGTGTTTGATGTCAATGAGGGTCAGGCTGGGGGTGTGTGGACGGCAGAGGGGTCAGGATGGGGCGGTGTGCAGATGGCAGTGAGGGTCAAGTGGGGTGCTGTGTTTGACAGCATTGAGGATCAGACTGGGGGTGGTCCGTGGACGGTGGTGAGCGTCAGGCTGTGGGCGGCGTGTGGAAGGTGGTGAGCGTCTGGCTGGGTGCGGTGTATGGGCAGAGAGGAGGGTCAGGCTGGGGGCGATGTGGAGGCAGCGGTGAGGTTCAGGCTGGGGGCGGTGTGTAGGCTGCGGTGAGGGTCAGGCTGGGGTGGTGTGTAGATGGTGAGTGTCAGGCTGGGGGCGGTGTGTGGGCGGTGGTGAGTATCAGACTGGGGGCGGTGTTTAGACAGAGGTGAGGGTCAGTCTAGGTGTCGTTTGCAGATGGTGGTGAGGATCAGGCTGGGGCAGTGTGTGGACGGCAATGAGGTTCTGTTCGGGAGCTGTGTGCAGACGGCAGTGTGGGTCAGACTGGGTGCAGTGTGTGGACGGCAGTGAGGGTCTGTATGTGTATTGCGTGTGGACGGCAGTGAGGGTGAGTGCGGGTACGCGGTGCAGACAGCAGTGTGGGTCAGTCTGGGTGCGGAGTGTGGACGGCAATGAGGGTCAGTCTGGGTACGGTGTGTGGAAAGCAGTGCGGGTCTGACTGGGAACTGTGTGCGGACGGCAGTGAGGGTCAGTCTGGGTACGGTGTGTGGAAAGCAGTGAGAGTCAGACTGGGTACGGTATGTGGACAGCAGTGAGGGTCTGCCTGGGTACGGCGTGTGGACGGCAGTGAGGGTCAGTGTGAGTACGGTGTGTGGATGGCAGTGAGGGTCAGTCTGGGTATGGTATGCAGACGGCAGTGAGGATCAGTCTGGGTGCAGTGTGTAGGCGGTAATGAGGGTCAGTCTGGGTACGGTGTGTAGGCAGCGCTGAGGATCAGGCAGGGGCGGTGTGTAGGCGGCGGTGAGGGTCAGGCTTGCTGCGGTGTGTGGACGGTAATGAGGGTCAGTCTTTGTGCGGTGTGAGGATGGCAGTGAGTCGCAGTCTGGGGGCGGTGTGAGGGTCAGGCTGGGGATGGTGTGAGGGTGGCAGTGAGTGTCAGGCTGGGTACAGTGTGTGGACGGCGGTGAGGGACATGCTGGGGGCGTTGTAAGGGCGGTGGTGAGGGTCAGCCTGGGGACAGTGTTTGGGTGGCAGTGAGGGTCAGGCTTGGTGCGGTGTGTGGACGGAGGTGAGGGACATTGTGGGGCGGTGTGTGGGCGGCTGTGAGAGTTCGGCTGAGGTCTTGTGTGGGCGGTGGTGAGGGTCATTCTGGGGGTGGTGTGTCGATGGTGAGTGTCAGGCTGGGGGCGGTGTGTGGACGGTGGTGCGTATCAGACTGGGGGCGGTGTGAAGACAGAGGTGAGGGTCAGGCTCGGGGTGGTTTGCAGATGGTGGTGAGGGTCAGGCTGGGGCAGTGTGTGGACAGCAATGAGGGTCAGTCTGGGTACGGTGTGTGGAAAGCAGTGAGGGTCTGTCTGGGAATAGTGTGCAGATGGCAGTGAGGGTCAGACTGGGTGCGGTGTGTGGACTGGCAGTGAGGGTCAGATTGGTACGGTGTGTGGACAGCAGTGATGGTCTGTCTGGGTATGGCTTGTGGACAGTAGTGAGGGTGAGTGTGGGTACGGTGTGTGGACGGCAGTGAGGGTCAGTCTGAGTACGATGTGCAGACGGCAGTGAGAGTCAGTTGGTTGCGGTGTGTGGACGGCAGTGAGGGTCAGACTGGGTGCGGTCTGTGGACGACAGTGAGGGTCAGTCTGGGTACAGTGTGTGGACGGCAGTGAGGGTCTGTCTGGGTACGTTGTGTGGACAGCAGTGAGGGTCAGTCTGGGTGCAATGTCTAGATGGCAGTGAGGGTCAGACTGGGTGCAGTGTGTGATTGGCAGTGAGGGTCAAGCTGGGGGTGGTGTGAGGTCGACGGTGCGGATCAGGCTTGTTGCAGTTTTGGTCCGTGGTGGGGTCCAGTCTAGGGGCGGTTGGTGGACGGTGGTGAGGGTCAGGTTGGGGTTATTCGTAGTCGACATTGAGGGTCAGGATCGGGGCAGTGTGTTTGACGTCAATGAGGGTCAGGCTGGGGGTTACGTGGACGACGGTGATGGTCAGTCTGTGGGTGGTGCATGGACGGCAGAGGGGTCAGGATGGGGCGGTGTGCTGACAGCGGTGTGGGTCAGGTGGTGTGCTGTGTTTGACGGCATTGAGCATCAGACTGGGGATGGTGCTTGGATGGTGGTGAGTGTCAGGCTGTGGGCGGCGAGTGGAAGGTGGTGAGCGCCTGGCTGGGTGCGGTGTATGGGCAGAAAGGAGGGTCAGGCTGGGGGCGGTGTGGAGGCGGCAGTGAGGGTCAGGCTGAGGGCAGTGTGTAGGCGGAGGTGAGAGTCCGGCGGGGGGCGGTGTGTAGGCGGAGGTGAGGTCAAGGCTGGGGGCGGTTTGTAGGCGGCAGTGAGGGTCAGGCTTGCTGCGGTGTGTGGATGGTAATGAGGATCAGTCTTGGTGCGGTGTGTGAACGGCAGTGAGGGTCAAACTGTGGGCGGTGTGTGGAAGGTGGTGAGCATCAGGCTGTGGGCAGTGTTTAGACGGTGGTGACCGTCAGGCTGTGGGCGGCGTGTGGAAGGTGGTAAGCGTCTGGCTGGGTGCAGTGTATGTGCAGAGAGGAGGGTCAGGCTGGGGGCGGTGTGTAGGCGGTGGTGAGGGTCAGGCTGTGGGCGGTGTGTATGCGGCATTGAGGGTCAGGCTGGGGGTGGTGTGTAGGCGGCGGTGAGGGTCAGGCTTGCTGCGGTGTGCGGACAGTAATGAGGGTTAGTCTTGATGCGGTCTGTGGATGGCAGTGAGGGTAAGGCTGGGGGCGGTGTGAGGGCGGTGGTGAGGGTCAGTCTGGGTGCGGTGTGCAGATGGCAGTGAGGGTCAGGCTGGGTGTGGTGAGTGGATGGTAATGAGGGTCAGTCTGGGTGCGGTGTGTGAATGGCAGTGAGGGTCAGTCTGTGTATGTTGTGCGGATGGCAGTGAGGGTCAGTCTCGCTGAGGTGTGAGGATGGCAGTGAGGGCCAGTCTGGGTGCGGTGTGTGGACGGCGATGATTGCAGGCTGTGGGCGATGTGTGGACGGTGGTGAGGGTCAGGCTGCGGGGAGTCTGTGGACAGAGGTGAGGGTCAGGCAGGGGGCAGTATTTCACGGCGGTGAGCGTTAGTTTTGTGGCAGTGTTGGGTGGCAGTGTTGGACGGCAGTGGGTGTCAGGCAGGGCACGGTTGGTGGACGGCGGTAAGGGTCAGGCTGGGGCTGTATTGGGTGGCGGTGAGAGTCAGGTTGGGGCGTTATTGGACGGCGGTGAGGGTCAAGCTCTAGGTCGTGTGTGTGCACGGTAATGAGGTTTTGGCTGGGGTCGGTGTGTGGATGGCAGTGAGGGTCAGGATGTGAGCGGTGTGTGGATGGCAGTGAGGGACAGGCTGGCAGCGGTGTGTGGTTGGTTGTGAAGGTCAGGCTGGGTGCGGTGTGTGGATGGCGGTGAGGATAAGGCTAGGGGCGGTGTGTGGGCGGTGGTTTGGGTCAGCCTGGGAAGGTGTTGGACGGCGGTGAGGGCCAGGCTGGGGCGGTGCTGGACGACGGTGAGAGTCAGCCAAGGGACGGTGTGTGGACGGCAGTGAGGGTCAGGCTGGAGGCAGTGTGCAGATGGCAGTGAGGAACATGCTGGGGGCGGCGTGCATTCGGCAGTGAGTGTCAGAATGGCTGTGGTGTGTGGGCGGCAGTGAGGGTCAGGCTGGGGGCAGTGTGTGGGCGGTGGTGAGGGACAGGCTGGGTGCGGTGCTGGACAGCGGTGAGAGTCCATCTGGGGAGGGCGTGTGAATAGCGATGAGAGTCAGGCTTGGGTCAGTGTTGGACGGCGGAGAGCGTCAAGCCAGGGACGGTGTGTGGGTGGCGGTGATGGTCAGGAGATGGGAGTTGTGTTGTCGGCGGTGAGGGTCAGGCTGTGGGTGGTGTGTTTGACATCGATGATGGTCAAGCGGGGGGGTGTGGACGGCGGTGAGGGACAGGCTCAGGGCGGTGTGAGGTCAGTGGTGAGGGTCAGGCTGGGGTCAGCATGTAGATGACAGTGAGGGTGTGGCTGGGTGGGTGTGTGGATTGTGGTGAGGGACATTGTGAGAGTGGTATGTGGGCGGCAGTGAGAGTTCGGCTGGGGGGATTGTGTGGGCAGTGGTGAGAGTCAGGCTGGGGTGGTGTGTGGACGGTGGTGAGGGTCAGGCTAGGGGTGGTTATCAGTTGGCGGTGAGAGTCAGGCTGGGGCAGTGTGTGGACAGACGTGAGGGTCAGTCTGGGTGCGGTGTGTGGTCGGCAGTGAGGATCAGTCTGGGTGCGGTGTGTGGACGGCAGTGAGGGTCAGTCTGGGTGTGGTGTGTGCACGGCAGTGAGGGTCAGGCTGGGGGCAGTGTGAGGTCGGCGGTGTTATTCAGGCTTGTTGCAGTTTTCGTCGGTGGTGGGGCTCAGGTTGGGGACGGTTGGTTGACGGTGGTGAGGATCAGGTTGGCGTTATTGGTGGTCAGCAGTGAGGGTCAGGCTGGGGCCAGTCTTATTGAAGTCAATGAGGGTCAGGCTGAGGGGGTGTGGACTGCGGTGATGGTCAGGCTGTGGGTGGTGCGTGGACGGCATAGGTGTCAAGATGGTGGCGGTGTGCGGACGGCAGTGAGGGTCAGACTGGGGGTGGTGTGTGGACGGTGATGAGCGTCAGGCTGTGAGCAGCATGTGGACAGCGGTGAGCATCAGCGGTGTATGGGTGGAGAGGAGGGTCAGACTTGGGGTGGTGTGTAGGCGGCAGCGAAGGTCAGGCTGGGGGCGGCGGTGAGCGTCAGGCTGGGGGCGGTGTGTAGGGGGCGGTGAGGGTCAGGCTTGCTGCGGTGTGTGGACGGTAATGAGGGTCAGTCTGGGTTCGGTGTGTGGATGGCAGTGAGGGTCAGGCTGGGGGCAGTTTGTGGACGGCGGTGAGTGTCATTCTGGGGACAGTGCATGGGCGGCGGTGAGGGTCAGGCTGGGGGTATTGTGTACAAGGTGGTCTGTGGATGGTGTAGAGTGACAGGCTGGGGGCAGTGTGTGGGCGGAGAGGAGGGTGAGGCTTGGGGCGGTGTGTGGGCGGCAGTGCGGTTCAGGCTGGGGTTGATGTTGGACGGCGGTGTGGGTCAGGCTGGAAGCGGAGTGTGGATGGCAGTGAGGATCAGGATGGGGTGGCATGTGAATGGCGGTGAGGGTCAGGCTTGGTGCGGTGTGTGGATGTCAGTGAGGGTCAGGCTGTGGGTGGCGTGTGGACGATGATGAGCGCCAAGCATGGGTCAGTTTTGGACAGCGGTGAGCATCAGTCTGTGGACGGAGTGTGGGCGGCGGTTAAGGTCAGGCTGGGGATTGTGTGAGGATTGCGCCGAGGATAATGCTGGGGGCGGTGTGTGGATGCTGGTGAGGCTGAGGATGCGGGTGG
Organism: Chiloscyllium punctatum; assembly: GCF_047496795.1. Lineage (NCBI taxonomy): Eukaryota > Metazoa > Chordata > Chondrichthyes > Orectolobiformes > Hemiscylliidae > Chiloscyllium > Chiloscyllium punctatum. Next base: position 83,860,689 of record NC_092759.1, on the reverse strand, counting down.
TCTGTGGATAGTGGTGAGGGTCAGGCAGGGGGCACTATTGCACGGCGGTCAGGGTTAGTTTTGTGGCAGTGTTGGGTGGCAGTGTTGGACGGCAGTGGGTGTTAGGCAGGGCACGGTTAGTGGACTGCGGTGAGGGTCAGGTTGGGGCGGTGCTGGACGACGGTGAGAATCAGCCTGGGGACAGTGTGTGGACAGCAGTGAGGGTCAGGCTGGAGGCGGTGTGCAGATGGCAGTGAGGAACATGCTGGGGGCGGCGTGTAGACGGCAGTGAGAGTCAGGCTGGGTGTGGTGTGTGGATGGCAGTGAGGGTCAGGCTGGGGGCAGTGTGTAAGCGGCAGTGAGGGACAGGCTGGGTGTGGTGCTGGACAGCGGTGAGAGTCCGTCTGGGGAGGGCGTGTGAATGGCGCTGAGAGTCAGGCTTGGGTCAGTGTTGGACGGCGGAGAGCATCAAGCCGGGCACGATGTGTGGGTGGTGGTAATGGTCAGGATACGGGAGGTGTGTTGTCGATGGTGAGGGTCATTCTGTGGGTGGTGTGTTTGACGTCGATGATGGTCAAGCTGGGGGTGGTTTGTGGACGGCGGTGAGGGACAAGCTCGGGGCAGTGTGATAGCAGTGGTGAGGGTCAGGCAGGGGACAGTGTGTCGGCGGCAGTGAGGGACTGGCTGGTGTCAGCATGTGGACAGCGTTGAGTGTCAGGCTGGGGTCAGCATGTAGATGGCAGTGAGGGTGTGGCTGGGTGCGGTGTGAGTATTGCAGTGAGGGGCATTGTGGGAGTGGTATGTGGGCAGCAGTAAGAGTTCGGCTGGGGGGCTGGTGTGGGCAGTGGTGAGGGTCAGGATGGGGTGGTGTATGGACGGTGGTGAGGGTCAGGCTGGGGTGGTGTGTGGACGGTAGTGACGGTCAGGCTAGGGGTGGTTTTGAGTTGTCAGTGAGAGCCAGGCTGGGGCAGTGTGTGGACAGAAGTCAGGGTCAGTCTGGGTGCGGTGTGCGGACGGCAGTGAGGGTCAGTCTGGGTGCGGTGGGTGGACGGCAGTGAGGGTCAGTCTGGGTGTGGTGTGTGCACGGCAGTGAGGGTCAGGCTTGGGGCGGTGTGAGGTCGGCGGTGTGAGTGGTGGGGTTCAGGCTTGGGACTGTTTTTGGACGGTGGTGAGGGTCAGGTTGGCGTTATTGGTGGTCAGCAGTGAGGGTCAGGCTGGGGGCAGTGTGTTTGAAGTCAATGAGGGTCAGGCTGGGGGGGGTGTGGACTGCGGTGATGGTCAGGCTGTGGGTGATGCGTGGACGGCATAGGGGTCAAGATGGGGCGGTGTGCGGACGGCAGTGAGGGTCAGACTGGGGGTGGTGTGTGGACGGTGGTGAGCATCAGGTTGTGAGCAGCGTGTGGACAGCGGTAAGCGTCAGGCTGGTTGCGGTGTATGGGTGGAGAGGAGGGTCAGACTTGGGGCGGTGTGTAGGCGGCGGCGAAGGTCAGGCTGGGGGCGGCGGTGAGGGTCAGGCTGGGGGCGGTGTGTAGGGGGCAGTGAGGGTCAGGCTTGCTGCGGTGTGTGGACGGTAATGAGGGTCAGTCTGGTTGCGGTGTGTGGATGGCAGTGAGGGTCAGGCTGGGGGTGGTGTGTGATCGGCGGTGAGGGTCAGGCTTGAAGCGGTTTTGGACAGTGGTGGGGGTCAGGCTGGGGGAGGTTGGTGGATTGCGGTGGGGTTCAAATTGGGGGCGGTTGGTGGACGGCGGTGAGGGTCAGGCTGGGTGCGGTGTGTTCGAAGGCGATGAGGGTCAGGTTGGAGGTGGTGTGTTGATGCTGGTGAGGGTCAGGCTGTGGGCGGTGCGTTGACAGTGTTGAGGGTCAGGCTGGAGGTGGTTTGCTGATGGCTGTGAGGGTCAGGCTGGGGGCAGTGTGTGGATGGCGGTGAGTGTCCTTCTGGGGACAGTGCATGGGCGGCAGTGAGGGACAGGCTGTGGGCATTGTGTACACGGTGGTGAGGGTCAGGCTGCGCGTGATCTGTGGATGGTGTAGAGCGACAGGCTGGGAGCAGTGTGTGGGCGGAGGGGAGAATGAGGCTTGGGGCGGTGTTTAGGCGTCAGTGCGATTCAGGCTGGGGGTGATGTTGGACGGCGGAGTGGGTCAGGCAGGAGGCGGAGTGTTGATGGCAGTGAGGATCAGGATGGGGGCGGCGTGTGGACGGTAGTGAGGGACAGGCTTGGTGCGGTGTGTGGTCGGCAGTGAGGGTCAGGCTGTGGGTGGTGTGTGGACGACGATGAGCGCCAGGCATGGGTCAGTGTTGGACAGCGGTGAGCATCAGTCTGTGGACGGAGTGTGGGCGGCGGTGAAGGTCAGGCTGGGGATTGTGTGAGGATCGTGCCGAGGATAAGGCTGGGGGCGGTGTGTGGACGGTGGTGAGGCTCAGGCTGCGGGTGGTCTGTGGACAGTGGTGAGCGTCAGGCAGGGGGCAGTATTGCACGGCGGTGTGGGTTAGTTTTGTGCAGTGTTGGGTGGCAGTGCTGAGCGGCAGTGGGTGTTAGGCAGGGCACGGTTGGTGGACGGCGGTGAGGGTCAGGCTGGGGCTGTATTGGGCGGCGGTGAGGGTCAGGTTGGGGCGTTATTGGGCGGCGGTGAGGGTCAGGTTGGGGCGTTATTGGGCGGCGGTGAGGGTCAGGTTGGGGTGTTATTGGATGGTGGTTCGGGTCAAGATGCAGGTGGTGTATGTGCACGGTGATGAGGTTTTGGCTGGGGTCGGTGTGTGGATGGCAGTGAGGGTCAGGATGTGAGTGGTGTGTGGATGGCAGTGAGGGTCAGGCTGGCAGCGTTGAGTGGATGGTGGTGAGGGTCAGGTTGGGTGCGGTGTGTGGACGGTGGTGAGAGTCAGTCTGGGGACAGCGTGTGGATGGCACTGACGGTCAGGATGCAAGCTGTTTGCGGATGGCCGTGAGGGTCAGACTGTGGGCGGCGTGTGGACTGCCGTGATCGTCAGGCTGTGGGCGGTGTTTGGATGGCAGTGAGGGTCAGGCTGGCGGCGATGTGTGGATGGTGGTGAGGGTCAGGCTGGGTGTGATGTGTGGATGGCGGTGAGGATAAGGTTGGAGGCGGTGTGTGGGCAGCGGTGTGGGTCAATCTGGGAAGGTCTTGGACGGCATGAGGGCCAGTCTGGGGCGGTGCTGGACGACGGTGAGAGTCAACCTGGGGACCGTGTGTGGATGGCAATGAGGGTCAGGCTGGAGGCGGTGTGCAGATGGCAGTGAGGGACAGACTGGGGGCGGCGAGTAGACGGCAGTGAGGGTCAGGCTGAGTGTGGTGTGTGGACGGCAATGAGGGTCAGTCTGGGGGCAGTGTGTGGGCGGCGGTGAGGGACAAGCTGGGTGCGGTGCTGGACGACGGTGAGAGTCCGTCTGAGGAAGGCGTGTTCATGGAGATGAGGGTCAGGCTTGGGTCAATGTTTGACGGTAGAGAACGTCAAGCTGGGGGCAGTGTGTGGGTGGCGGTGAGGGTCAGTCTAGGGGAGGTGTGTCGTCGGCGGTGAGGGTCAGGCTTTGGGTGGTGTGTGGATGATGGTGAGGTCCAGGCATGGGTCAGTGTTGGACAGCGGTGAGCATCAGGCTGTGGCCGGAGTGTGGGCGGTGGTGAAGGTCAGGCTGGGGATTGTGTGAGGATCGCGCCGAGGAAAAGGCTGGGGGCGGTGTGTGGGCGGCAGTGAGGGTCAGGATGGGGGCGGTATGTGGACGGCTGTGAGGGTCAGGCAGGGGCAGTAATGGAGGGCAGTGAGGGTCAGGCTTGTTTTGTTTTTCTTTCTTCTCACCAGGAAGATAGGAAAACACCCGAGTGGCCAGTGACCAGTTTATTTATTTTTTTGTTTTTTAACCCCCAGTCTACCGCCTAACTGCGGTAGTGCTTATTTTTCTCCAGCACCCATGGTGTGTGTGTGCAGGTGTGAAACACAGGGAAAGACGCAAAGTGCACGAATCTTTATTCAATTGCCACGACCAGGAAAATAGGAAAATACCGAGTGGCCAGTGACAAGCATTGCCCTTCACATCAAAGGGAAATGCTGTGTGATCAAAACAGTGAAGGGGAGGGTAGGGACTAAATTAAAATAGAGTTGGAGGGAGAAAGTGTCAGGCTTGTTGCAGTGTTGGATGGCGGTGGGGGTCCGTTTGGGGGCCGTTGAGGGACGGCGGTGGGGGTCAGGCTGGGGCAGTTGGTGGATGGCATGAGGGTCAGTATGGGGGTGGTGTGTATGGCGTCGATGAGGGTCGGGCTTGCAGTACTGTGTGGATGGTGGTGAGGGTCAGGCTGGGGTCATTCATGGACAGCAGTGAGCGTCAGGCTTGGTGCGGTGTCTGGACGGCAGTGAGGGACGTGCTGGGGGCGGTGTGTGGATGGTGAAGAGTGTCAGGCTTGAGTCAGTGTTGGACGGCCGAGAGCGTCAGGCTAGCTGTGGTGTGTGGGCAGAGGGGAGGGTCAGGCTGACGGCAGTGTGTCGGGGGAGTGGAGGGTCAGGCTGGGGTGTGGTGTCCGCGCGGCGGTGTGGTTCAGGCTGGGGGCTGTGTTGGACGTCGGTGGGTTTCAGGCTGGGGGCAGTGTATTTGGAAGGGAAGGTCAGGCATTGTTCATTGTGTGAACGACGGTGGGGGTCAGGCTCGGGACGGTGTGTGGATGGTGCTGAGGTTCAGGCTGGGGTCAGTGTGTGTACGACGGTGTAGGGTAAGGTGGAGGGTTTGTGTGTCCGGCCGTGAGGTTCAGGCTGGGGGCGGTGTGTGGCCAGCAGTGAGGCTCAGGCTGGGTGTGGCGTGTGGATGGCAGTGAGGGTCAGCCTGGGGGCAGTGTGTGGATGGCAGTGAGGGTCAAGCTGTGGATCATGTGTGGGAGATGTTGAGGGTCAGTGTGGGGGCGGTGGTGAGGGTCAGGATGGAGGTGGTGAGGGTTAGGCTGTGGTGCTATGGACGGCGCTGAGGGTCGGGTTGTAGCAGTGTTGAACGGTGGTGCGGGTCAGACTGGGGGTGGTTGGTGGACGACAGTGGGGTTCATACTGGGCGCAGTTGGTGGACGGCGGTGACTGTCAGGCTTGGGTCGGTGTCTTCAAAGTCGATGAGGGTCAGGCTGGGGGTGGTGTGTGGATGGTGGTGAGGGTCAGTCAGGGGACGGTGTGTGGGCGAGGGTGAGGCTCAGGCTGTAGGCGGTGGTGAGGGTCAGTATGGGGGCATTGCATGGGCGGCAGTGAGGGTCAGGCTGGGGGCGTTGTGTGGTAGGTGGAGAGGGTCAGGCTGGGTGCCTTTTTTGGACGTCAGTCAGAGTCAGTCTGGGGGGGTGTTCGACGTCAATGAGGGTCAGTCTGGGGATGGTGTGTGGGCGGAGGTGAGGGTCAGGCTGTGGGTGGTGTGTGGGCGGTGGTGAGGGTCAGTCTGGGGGTGGTGCTTGGGCGGTGATGAGAGTCAGGCTGGGGACGGTGTGTGGGCGATGTTGAGCGTCAGGCTGAGGGCGGTGTTTGGGAGGTTGATGGGAGCGGTGTGTAAATAGTGGTGAGGGTGAAGCTGAGGGCGGTGTTTGGGTGGTGGTGAGGGTCTGGCTGGGGGCGGTGTGGAGACGGTGGTGAGGGTCAGGATGGTGGTGCTGTGTGGGCGGGGGTGAGGGTCAGGCTGGGGGCAGTGTATGGGCGGTCGTGAGGGTCAGGCTGGGGGCAGTGTGTGGGCAGTGGTGACAGTCAGGCTGGGGGCGGTGTGTGGATGGCAGTGAGGATCAGGCTGGGGGCAGCGTGTGGACAGGCTTGTGTCAGTGTTGGACGGCAGTGAGCGTCAGTCTAGGGGCAGTGTGTGAGCAGCGGTGAGGGTCAGGCTAGGGGCGGTATGTGCTCAGCATTGGGTGTGAGGTTGGGGCAGAGTGTGAACGGCGGTTAGGGTGAGGCTGGGTCGATGTGTGTTCAGAGGGGATGGTCAGGATGTGAATGGTGTGTGGATGGCAGTGAGCAACAGGCTGGGGGCGGAGTGTGGATCATGCTGAGGGTCAGGCTGGGGGTGGTGTGCTCGACAGCAATAAGTGTCAGGCTGGGGAGTGTGTGCACTGTGGTGAGGGTCAGGCTAGGGTTATTGTTGGCCGGCAGTGACAGTCAGGCTGGGGGCGGTGTGTGGGCAGTGGTGAGGGTCATCCTTGGGGTAGTGTGTATGGCGGTGAGTATCAGACTGGTGGCAGTGTGTGGATGGTCGTGAGGGTCATTCTGGGGGTGTTGTGTGGGAGGCGGTGAGGGTCAGGCTAGGGGTGGTGTGTGGGCGGTGGTGAGGTTCAGGCTGCGGTTGGCGTGTGGATGGAGGAGAATGGCAGGCTGGAGGTTGTGTGTAGATGGCAGTAAGGGTCAGGCTGGGGATGGTGTCTGGACATCGGTGAGGGTCAGCCTTGGGGTGGTGTGTGGACGGTGGTGAGGATCATGCTGGGGGTGGTGTGTGGGCGGCTGAGAGGGTCAGGCTTGAGACAGTGTGAGGGTGGCGGTGAAGGTCAGGCTGGGGGCGGTGTGTGGACGGCGGTGAGGGTCAGGCATTTGGTGGCGTGTGGACGGTAGTGAGGGTCATTTTGGGGCGGTGAGTGGGCAGCGGTGATGGTTAGGCTGGGGGCGGTGTGTGGGCGGTGGTGTGGGTCAGCTTGGGGGTGGTGTGTGGACGGTGGAAAGTGACAGGCTGGGGGCGGTGTGTAGACAACGGTGAGGGTCAGGTTAGGTGCAGTGAGTTGGCGGTGGTGAGGTGCAGGCTGGGGGCGTTGTTGGGTGGTGTTGGGTGTCAGGTAGGGCGTGGTGTGTGTTCAGACGGGACGCTCAGCCTCAGGTCGATGTGTGAATGACTGTGATGGTCAGGCTGGGGCGGTGTGTGGACGGCAGTGAGGGACAGTCTGGTGGTGGTGTGTGGACAGCAGTGAGGGTCATGCTGGTGATGGTGTGTGGATGGCAGTGAGGGACAGGCTGGGTCATTGTGTGGGTGGCGGTGAGGGTCAGGCTTGTGGCAATGATGGAAAGCCTGTGGGAGTCAGGCTGGGGGCAGTTGGTGGACAGCGGTGGAGTCAGGCTGGGGGTGGTTGGTGGGCGGTGGTGAGGGTCAGGCTGGGTCGTTGTGCAGATGGCGGTGAGGGTCAGGCTGGGGGCGGTGCGTTGCCATCAGCGAGGGACACGTTGGTGGCGGAGTGTGCACGGTGGTGAGGGTCACGCTGAGGTGTAGCCAGATGGCGGTGCGAGTCAGGCTGGGGATGTTGTGTGGATGGCAGTGAGGGACAGGCTGTCTTTGTGTGGGCGGCAGTGAGGGTCAGGCTGGGGGTAGTGTGTGAACGTCTGTGAGGATAAGGCTCGGGTCGGTGTGTGCGCGGCAGTGAGGGTCAGGCTAGGGTTGTATTGGACGGCAGTGAGTGTCAGGCTTGTGGCATTGTTGGCCAGTGGTGGGGGTCAGGCCGGGAGCAGTTGATGGACGGCGGTGGAGATCAGGCTGGGGTGGTTGGGTGATGGCGGTGAGGGTTAGGCTGTGGGTGGTGTGTTCGACGTCGATGAGGGACAGGCTGGGGAGTGTGTGGACGGTCGGGGGTCAGGCTGGAGCCATTATTGGATGGCAGTGAGGGTCAGGCTGGAGATGGTATGTGGCTGGTGGTGTGGGTCAGGCTCGGGGATTTGTGTCGTCTCTGCGAGGGTTATGCTGGGGATGGTGTGTGGACGGCAGTGAGGATAAGGCTGGGGTGGTGTGTAGACGGCGGTGAGTCAGACTTGTGGCAGTGTTGTACGGCGGTTGGGGTCAGACTGGGGGCGGTTGGTGGACAGTGGTGGGGTCGGAATGAGGGCAGTTGGTGGATGGTGGTGAAGGTCAGGCTGGGGGTAGTGTGTGAATGGCTGTGACGAAAAGGCTACGGTCAGTGTGTGGGCGGCAGTGAGGGTCAGGCTGGGGCGGTATTGGACGGCGGTCAGGGTCAGGCTTGTCGCAGTGTTGGACTGTGGTGGGGGTCAGGCTGGGGATGGTTGGTGGATGGCGGTGGGGGTCAGGCTGGGGCGGTTGGTTGACGACGGTAAGGGTCAGTCTGGGGGTGGTGAGTGGATGGTGGTGATGTTCAGGCGGGGGTCATTTTTGGACAGCAGTGAGGGTCAGGCTGGAGACGGTGTGTGGGTGGTGGTGAGGGTCAGGCTGGGGGCATTGTATGGGCAGTGGTGTGGGTCAGCCTTGGGGTGGTGTGTGGAAGGCAGTGAGGGTCAGGCTGGTGGCGGTGTGTGGATGGTGGAGATTGTCAGGCTGGGGGCGGTGTGTAGACAGCGGTGAGGGTGAGGCTGGGTCCGGTCTGTGGACGGAAGTGGGGTTCAGGCTGGGGGCAGTGAGGGTCAGGCTGGAGACGGTGTGTGGGTGGCGGTGAGGGTCAGGCGGTGGGCGGTGTGTGGGCAGTCGTGAGGGTCAGACTTGCGGTGGTGTGTGGACGGCGGTGTGGTTCAGGCTGGTGGCGGTGTGTGGATGGGGGTGAGGGTCAGGCAAGGGGCGGTGTGTAGGCTGTGGTGAGGGTCAGGCTGTGGCAGTGTTGGACGGCGGTGGGGGACTGCATGGTGGTGGTTGGTGGATGGTGGTGTGGGTCAGGCTGGAGCAGTGCAGGACGGATGTGAGGGACATGCTGGTGGCGGTGTGTGGACGGCGGTGAGCGTCAGTCTGGGGCGGTGTGGGACGGCGGTGAGAGTCAGTTTGGGGACGGTTTGTGGATTGCAGTGAGGTTCAAGCTTGTGGCGGTGTGTGGATGGTGGTGAGCGGCAGGCTGGGTGTGGTGTGTGGATGGAAGTGAGGATCAGGCTGGGGACAGCGGTGAGGGAAAGGCTTGGGATGGTGTTGCATGGCGGTGAGGGTCAGGCTGGGTCGGTGTGTGGATGGCAGGGAGGGACAGGCTGGGGTCTGTGTCTGGGTGGTGGCGAGGGTCAGGGTGGGGGTGGAGTGTGAACAGCTGTGATGATAAGGCTAGGGCCGGTGTGGGGGCGGCAGTGAGGGTCAGGCTGGGGCGTTTTTGGAACGCAGTGAGGTTCAGGCTGGGGCGTTATTGGATGGCAGTGAAGGTCAGGCTGGAGACGGTGTGTGGATGGCAGTGAGTTTCAGCCTGGGGACGGTGTGTGGGCAGTGCTGAGGGCCAGCCTTGGGGTGGTGTGTGGACGGTGGTGAGGTTCAGGCTGGGGGTGGTGTGAGGATGCCAGTGACCGTCAGGCTCGGGTGGAATTGGATTGCAGTGAAGGTCAGTTTGGGGTCGGTGTGAGTGTGATTGTGGGGTACAAGCTGGGTGAGGCGTTTGGACGGCAGTGAGGGTCAGGCTGGGGGCAGTGTGTTCGACGTCAATGAGGGTCAGCCTGGGGATGGTGTGTGGCCGATGTTCAGGGTCAGGCTGCAGCTGGTGTGTGGGCGGTGATAAGGGTCAGGCTAGCGGCGGTGTGTGGGTGGTGTTGTGAGTCAGTCTGGGGACGCTGTATGGACGGCAGTGAGGGTCAGGTTGGGGGCACTGTGTGGATGGCAATGAGGGACAGGCTGGGGTCGGCTTCTGGACTGCGGTGAGGGTCAGGCTAGGTGCAGTGTGTGCACAACAGTGAGGGTCAGGCTGGGGACGGTGTGTGTACGGCAGTGAGGGTCAGGCTGGGGCTGGTGTGGGAATGGCTGTGGGGATAAGGCTAGGGTCAATGTGTGGGCGGCAGTGAGGGTCAGGCCGGGGTGGTATTGGATAGCGGTGAGGATCAGGCTTGTCGCAGTGAGGGGAGGTGTTGAGTGTCAAGCTGGGGGCGGTTGGTGGATGGCAGTGGGGGTCAGGCTGGGGTGGTGCTTTGACGATGGTGAGGGTCAGGTTGGGGGTGGTGTGTGGATGGTGGTGAGGGTCAGGCTGGGGTCATTGCTGGACGGCAGTGAGGGTCAGGCTGCAGACCGTGTGTGGTTGGTGGTGATGGTCAGGCTGGGGGCGGTGTATGTGCAGTGGGGAGGGTCAGCCTTGGGGTAGGGTGTTGTTGGCAGTGAGGGTCAGGCTGGTGGCGGTGTGTGAACGGTGGTGAGGGTCAGGCTGTGGGTGGTGTGTCAACGTCTGTGAGGATAAGGCTAGGGTCGGAGTGTGGGCGGCAGTGAGGGTGAGGCCAGGGAGGTATTTGACGGCAGTGAGGGTCAGACTTGAAGCAGTGTTGGACAGTGGTGGGGGTCATGCTGGGGGGTTTGGTGGACGGCAGGGGAGATCAGGATGGGCCGGTTGGTTGACGGTGCTGAGGGTCAAGCTGGGTGTGGTGCATGGTCGGCGGTGAGGGACAGGCAGGGGGAATTTGGTGGACGGTGGTGAGGGTGAGGCTGGGTGCGGTGTGTGGAAAGCGGTCGGCATCAGGTTGGGCTCAGAGCGTAGATAGCGGTGGTGGTTAGGCTGGGCGCGTTGTGTGGATGTTGGTGAGGTTCAGGCGGTGTGGTGTGAAGATGGCAGTGAGGGTCAGGTTGGATTGCAGTAAGGGTCAAATTGGGGTCGGTGTGTGGGCGATGGTGAGGGTCAGGCTGGGGGCGGCATTTGGACGGTAGTGAGGGTCAGGCTGGGGTGGTGTTTTTGACATCAAGGAGTGTCGGCCTGGGGATGTTGTCTTCGTGATTTTGAGGGTGAGGCTGGGGGCGGTGTGTGGGCGGTGATGAGGGTCAGAGTGGGGGCGGTGTATGGGCAGTGTTTTGAGTTAATCTGGGGATGGTGTATGGACGGCAGTGAGGGTCAGGTTGGGATTGGATTGTGGACTGCGGTGACGGTCATGCTGGGTGCGGTGTGTGCACAACAGTGAGGGTCAGGCAGGGGACGGTGTGTGTACGGCAGTGAGGATCAGGATGGGGATGGTGTGTGAATGGCTGTGTGAATGGATAAGGCTAGGGTCGGTGTGTGGGCTGCAGTGAGGGTCAGGCTAGAGCGGTATTGGACGGCAGTGAGGGTCAGGCTTGTGGTAGTGTTGGACATTGGTCGTGGGGGTCATGCTGGGGGGCTGGTGGACGGCAGTGGAGATCAGGATGGGGCGGTTGGTTGTCGGTGGTGAGGGTCAGGCTGTGGGAGGTGTTTTGGATGTCGATGAGGGTCAGGCTGGGGGGGGGTGTGGTAGGTGGTGAGGGTCAGGCTTGGGTCATTGTTGGATGGCAGTGAGGGTCAAGTTGGAGACGGTGTGTGGGTGGCGGTGAGGGTCAGGCTGGGGGCTGTGGTGAGTGTCAGGATCGGGGCTTTGTGTGGTCTCGGTGAGGGTCATGCTGGGGATGGTGTGTGGACGGCAGTGAGGATAAAGCTAGAGGCAGTGTGTGGGCGGCGGCGAGGGTCAGGCTTGTAGCAGTGTTGGACGGTGGTGGGGTCAGTCTGGGGTCGGTTGGTGGACAGCAGTGGGGTCAGGGTCGTGGCGGTTGGTGGACGGTGGTGAGGGTCAGGTTGGGGGCAGTGTGTAGACGGCGGTGAGGGTCAGGCTAGTGGTGGTGCTTGGGCGGTGGTGAGATTTAGGCTGGGGACGGTTTTAGGTGGCGTTGGGTGTCAGGCACGGGGTGGTATGTGTTCGGAGGGGAAAGTCAGGCTACGGTCGATGCATAAATGACAGTGGGTGTGAGGCGGGGGGACGTTGTGTGGACGACGGTGAGAGACAGGCTGGTGATGGTGTGTGGATGGCAGTGAGGGTCAGACTGTGGGCGGTGGGTGAATGGCGATGAGGGTCAGGCTGATTACGGTGTTAGACAGCGGTGAGGGACAGACTGGGGGCAGCGGGTGGACGGCAGTGTGGGTCCGGCTGGGGGCGGTGTGTGGATGATGGTGAGGGTCAGGCTTGGGTCAGTGTTGGATGGCGGTGAGCGTCAGGCTGCGGGCGGAGTGTGGGCGGTGGTGAGGGTCAGGCTCGGGGTGTTGTGTGATCTGGGTGAGGGTCATGCTGTGGGTGGTGTGTGGACGGCAGTGAGGATAAAGCTAGGGGCGGTGTGTGGGCGGCCGAGATGGTCCGGCTTGTGGCAGTGTTGGACGGCAGTGGTGTCAGGCTGGGGGCGGTGTTGGGTGGCGGTGGTTGTCAGGCAGGGGTTGGTGTGTGTTCGGAGGGGAGGATCAGGCTGGTGTCGGCGTGTGAACGACGGTGGGGGTCAGGCTGCGGGCAATGAGTGGATGGTGGTGAGGGTCAGGCTGGGGGCAGAGTGTGGACAGTGGTGAGGTTCAGGCTGGGGGCGGTGTGTGGACGGCATTGAGGGTCAGGCTAGGGCAGTATGTAGATGGCAGTGAGCGTCAGCCTGGGGGCGGTATGTGGACCACGGTGAGGGTCAGGCTGAGACTGGTTTGTGGGTGGCTGTGAGGTTCAGGCTGGTTGTGGTGTTGGGTGGTGATTGGTATCAGGCAAGGGTTGGTGTTTGTTCAGATTGGAGGATCAGGTTGGGACGGTGCAGGACGGCGGTGAGAGTCAGGTTGGGGACGGTTTGTGGATGGCAGTGAGTGACAGTCTGGGGGCAGCGTGTGGACGGTGGTGACGGTCAGGTGGGGGGCGGTATGTGGCCGGTGGTGAGGGTCAGGTTGGTGGTGGAGTGTGGACAGCAGTGAGGGTCACGCTAGGGCGTAGCTGGACGGTGGTGAGAGACAGACTGGGGGTTGTGTGTGGACGGCGGTGAGGTTCACGCTGGGGATAGTGTGTGAATTGCTGAGAGGATAAGGCGAGGGTCAGTGTGTGGGCGCCAGTGAGGGTCAGGCTGGGGCGGTATTGGACGGCACTGAGGTTCAGGGTTGTGGAAGTGTTGGACGGTGGTGGGGGTCAGACTGGGGGCGGTTGGTGGATGGCAGAGAGGGTCAGGCTGGTGGTGGTGTGTGGACGGTGGTGAGGGTCAGGCTGGTGGCAGTGTGTGAACGGTGGTGCGGGTCAGGCTGGGGGTGGTATGTGGATGGCTGTAAAGGTCAGGCTGTGGGCGGTGGGTGGATGGCGGTGACGGACAGGCTAGTGGTGGTGGGTGGATAGCAGTGAGGTTCATGCTGGGGACGGTGTGTGGATGGCAGTGAGGGTCAGTCTGGGTGCGATATGCAGATGACAGTGAGGGTCAGGCTAGACGCGGTGTGTGGACGGCAGTGAGGGATAGGATGGAGGCAGCGTGTGGACCGCGGTGAAGGTCAGGTTTGGTCAGTGTTGGACGGCGGTGAGCGTCAGGCTGGGGGCAGTGTGTGGGCGGTGGTGAGGATCAGGCTCGGGGTGTTGTGTGTTCTCAGTAAGGGTCATGCTGTGGGTGGTGTGTGGACGGCATTGAGGTTAAAGCTAGGGACGGGGTGTGGGCGGCCGTGAGGGTCAGGCTTGTGCCAGTGTTTGACACCGGTGGTGTCAGGCTGAGGGCGGTTAGTGGACAGCGGTGAGGGGCAGGCTGGGGTCGGCATGTACATGGCAGTGATGGTCAGGCTGAGGGAGATGTGTGAGCGGTAGTGAGGGTCAGGCTGAGGGCGGTGTGTGGCCGGCGTTGAGGGTCAGGCTGGGGACGGTATGTAGATGGCGGTGAGTGTCAGGCTGAGGATGGTGTGTGGGTGGCTGTGAGGTTCAGGCTGCAGTGGGTGTTGGGTGGTGGTGGGTGTCAGGCTGGGGGCGGTGTTGGGTGGTGGTGGGAGTCAGGCAGGGGTTCGTGTGTGTTCGGAGGGGAGGATCAGGTGGTTTCGGCGTGTGTACGATGGTGCGGGTCAGACTGGAGGCGGTTGGTGGATGGCGGTGGGGGTCAGGCTCAGGATAGTGTGTGGACAGTGGTGGTGGTCAGGCTGGGGTCATTGTAGGACGGCAGTGAGGGTCAGGCTGGAGACAGTGTGTGGACGGTGGAGAGTGTCAGGGTGTGCGTGGTGTGCTAACAGGCTGGGTGTGGTGTGTGGACTGTGGTGGGGTTCAGGCTGGGGGCAGTGAACATTTGGCAGTGAGGGTCAGGCTGGAGGCGGTGTGTGGGTGGTGGTGAGGGTCAGGCGGTGGGCGGTGTGTGGGCAGTGGTGAGGGTCAGCCTTGGGGTGGTGCGTGGACAGCAGTGAGGGTCAGGCTGTGGCAGAGGTGGACAGCAGTGGGGTCTAGGCTGGGGACAGTTGGTGTACAGCCGCGGGCCTGGCTGGGAGTTGTTAGTGGACGGTGGTGTGGGTCAAGCTAGTTGCGGTGTGAGGGTGGCAGTGAGAGTCAGGCTGTGGCAGTGTTGGACGGCGGTGGGGGATAGGCTGGGGGCGGTTGGTGTACAGCAGTGGGGTCAGGCTGGGGATGGTTGGTGGACGGTGGTGTGGGTCAGGTTGGGGCGGTGCGGGACAGCGGTGAGGGTCAGGCTGGGTCGGTGTGTGGATGGGAGTGAGGGACAGTGGGCGGCAGTGAAGGTCAGGCTGGGGTGTTATTGGATCGCAGTGTGGGTCAGGTTGGGGCATTATTGGATGGCGGAGAGGATCAGGCTGGACGATGTTTGTGGACGGTGGAGAGTGTCAGGCTTGGGGGCGGTGTGTAGACAGCGGTGAGGGTCAGGCTGGGTGTGGTGTGTGGACGGCAGTGGGGTTCATGCGGGGGCGGTGTACGGGTGGCATTGAGGGTCAGGCTGGAGAAGGTGTGTGGGTGGCGGTGAGGGTCAGGCTGTGGGCAGTGTGTGGGCAGTGGTGAGGGTCAGAATTGGGGTGGTATGTGGACGCGGTGCGGGTCAGGCTGGTGGCGGTGTGTGGACAGTGTTGAGGGTCAGGCTAGGGGCAGTGTATGGGCGGGGGTGAGTGTCAGGGTGTGGTGGTGTTGGACGGCAATGGAGGTCAGGCTGGTGGTGGTTGGTGGACAGCGTTGGGGTCAGGCTGTGGGTGGTTGGTGGACGGTGGTGTGGGTCAGGATGGGGCGGTGCCGGACGTCGGTGAAAGTCAGGTTGGGGACGGTTTGTGGATGGCAGTGAAGGTCCTGCTGGGGCGGCGGGTGGCCAGCGGTAAGGGACAGGCTTGGGATGGTGTTGGACAGCAGTGAGGGTTAGGCTGGGTCGGTGAGTGGATGGCAGTTAGGGATAGGCTGGGGACTGTGTGTGGATGGAGGTGAGGGTCAGGCTGGGAGTGGAGAGTGAACGGCTGTGAGGATATGGCTAGGGCTGGTGTGTGGGCGGCAATGACGGTCAGGCTGGGGCGTTATTGGATGGCAGTGAGGGAAAGGCTGGGACATTATTGGACGGTTGTGAGGGTCAGGAAGTGGGTGGTTGGTTGACGACGGTGAGGGTCAGGCTGGGGCAGTTGGTTGACGGTGGAGAGGGACAGGCTGGAGAGAGTGTGTGGGTAGCGGTGAGAGTCAGGTTGGAGATGGTGTGGGGGTGGAAGTGAGTTTCAGGCTGGGGACGGTGTGTGGGCAGTGCTGTGGGTAAGCCTTTGGGTGGTGTGTGGCAGGCGGTGACGGTCAGGCTCCTGGTGGTGTGTGGATGGAAACGAGGGTCATTCTGAGGGCTGTGTGTGGGTGGTGGTGGGGGTCAGGCTGGGGTGGTGTGTAGTCAGCGGTGACGTTAAGTCTGGGTGCGGTGTGTGAACGGCGGTGGGGTTCAGGTGGGTGCAGTGTGTGGATGGCAGAGAGGGTCAGGCTTCGTGCAGCGTGTGAACGGCAGTGAGGGTCAGGCTGGGGGCGGTGTGTGGACAGCGGTGATGGAAAAGCTGGAGGTGGCGTGTGAACGGCGATGAGGGTCAGGCTGGATGCGGTGTTTGGACAGCGGTGATGGTCACGCTTGGGTCAGTGTTCTATGGCAGTGAGCATCAGGCTGGGGGTGGAGTGTGGCTGTGGTGAGGGTCTGGCTCGGGGTGATATGTATTCTTGATGAGGTTCATGCTGTGGGTGGTGTGTGGACGGCAGTGAGGATAAAGCTAGAGGCGTTGTGTGGGCGGTTGTGTGGGTCAGGCTTGTGGCAGTGTTGGACGGCGGTGGTGTCTGGCTGGGGGCGGTTGGTGGACAGCGGTGAGGGGCAGGCTGGGGTCAGCGTGTACACAGGAATGAAGGTCAGGCTGGGGGTGGTGTGCAGATGGGGTTGAGGTTCAGGCTGGGGGCGGTGTGTGAACACCATTAAGTGTCAGGCTGGGGGCGGTGTCTGGACAGTTGTGAGGGTCTTTCTGGGGGTGGTGTGTGGGCGATGGTGAGGGTCAGGCTGGGGGCTGTAGGTAGACGGTGGTGAGCTTCAGGCTGGGGGCGTTGTGTGGATTGCGGTGAGGGTCAGGCTGGGGGTGGTGTTGGGTGTCTGTGAGGTTCAGGCTGGGGGTGGTGTTGGGTGGCAGTGGGTGTCAGGCTGGGTGCGGTGTGTGGACGGCGTTGGTGTTCAGGCTGGGGGTGGTGTGTGGGAGGCCGGGGGTCAGGCTGGGGGCAGTGTTGGGTTGCATTGGGTGTCAGGCAGTGTGTGGTTTGTGTTTGGAGGGGACGGTTAGGCTGTGGTCAATGCGTGAATGACGGTGGGGGTTCAGGCTGGTGATCGTGTGTGGTGGTGAGGGTCTGGCTCGGGGTGTTGTGTGTTCTCGGTGAGGGTCATGCTGTGGGTGTGTGTGGACACAGCCTGAGGATAACGCTAGTGGTAGTGAGTGGGCGGCCATGAGGGTCAGGCTTGTGGCAGCGTTGGACAACGGTGGTGTCAGGCTGGGGCCGGTTGGTGGACAGCAGTGAGGGTCAGGCTGGAGTCAGCGTGTTCATGGCAGTGAATTTCAGGCTGGGAGTGGTGTGTAGATGGCGTTGAGGGTCAGGCTGGGGGCGGTGTGTGAACGGCGTTGAGGGTCAGGCTGAGAACGGTGTCTGGATGGTGGTGAGGGTCATTCTGGGGGCGTGTGTGGGTGGCGGTGAGGGTCAGGCTGAGGGCGGTATGTAGATGGCGGTGAGCATCAGGCTGGGGGCGTACTGTGGACTGCGGTGAGGGTCAGACTGGGGGTGGTGTGTGGGTGGCTGTGAGGTTTAGGCTCGGGGCAGTGTTGGGTGGCGGTGTGTGTCAGGTTGGGGGCAGTGTTGTGTGACGGTGGGTGTCAGGCAGGCGTTGGTGTGTGTGTTCGGAAGGGAGAATTGGGCTGGTGTCGGCGTGTGAACGATGGTGGGGGTCAGGATGGGGGAGGCGTGTGGATGGTGGTCAGGTTCAGGCTGGGGGCAGTGTGTGGACGGCGGTGAGGGTCAGGCTGGGGGCGGTCGGTGAACAGTGGTGAGGGTGAGCCTGGGGGTGGTTTGTAGACAGGGGTGAGGATCAGGCTAGGGGTTGTGCGTTGGTGGCGGTGAGGGTTAGGCTAGGGGTGGTGTGTGGATGGCGGTGAGGGTCTGGCTGGTTGCGGTGTGTGGACAGCAGTACGGATCAGATTTGACGCAGAGAGTGGACAGCGGTGGTGGTCAGGCTGGGGGTGGTGTTTGGATGGTGGGGAGGTTCAGGCTGGGACGGTGTTGGATGGCGGGGAGGGTCAATTTGGGGTCCGTGTGTGGGAGGTAGTGAGGGTCAGGCTCGGGGCGGTGTGTTTCGCGTCAATGTGGGTCAGCCTGGGGATGGTGTGTGGCGATGTTGAGGGTCCGGCTGCGGTCAGCGTGTGGGCAGTGATGAGGGTCAGGCTGGTGGCGGTGTGTGGACGATGGTGAGGGTCAGGCTGGGGGTGGTGTGTGGACGGTGGTGAGGGTCAGGATGGGGGTGGTGTGTGTACGGTGGAGAGTGCCTGGCTGGGGGCAGTGTGTAGGCAGCAGTGAGGGTGAGGCTGGGTGTGGTGTATGGACGCCAGTGGGCTTCAGGCTGGGAGCGGTGTGCAGGCGGCAATGAGGGTCATGCTGGAGACGGTGTGTGGGTGGCGGTGAGGGTCAGGCTGAAGTGGGGTGTGGATGGTGGTGAGGGTCAGGCTGGAGGCGGTTGGTGGACAGTAATGGAGTTAGGCTGGGGGGCTGGCGGACGGTTTTGTGGGTCAGGCTGGAGCGGTGCGGGATGGCGGTGAGGGACAGGCTGGTGGCGGTGTATGGATGGCGGTGAGGGTCAGGATGGGGGCAGTGTGTATATGTTGGTGAGTGCCAGGCTGTATGTGGTGTGTGGACAGCAGTGAGGGTCAGGCAGGCGCCAGTGTGTGGCCGGCGATGACACACTGTGACACTCTCTGACAGACTGACACATTCTGACCCGATCTCAGGCACACTGTGACACTCTCTTAGACACACTGTGACACTCTCTGTCTCTCTCTGACACTCTGAGGCACACTGTGACACTCTGTGTCTCTCTCTGAGACTCTGAGACACACTGTGACATTCGCAGACCCTCACTGACATTCTCTGAGACACACTGTGACACCCTCTGACTCTCTGACACTCCCTGAAACACAATGTAACACTCTCTGACCGACTGTGACACACTCTGACACATGGTGGAAATCTCTGTGTCACTGTGACACTCTTTAAGAAACACTGTGACACTCTCTGACTATCTCTGATTCACCCTATGATTCTCTCTAACAGACTATGACACACTATGACATTCTCTGACTTTCTCTGACACTCTCTGAGGCATACTGTGACACACTCTGAGAGACTGTGACACACAATGACACAATCTGACCCTCTCTGAGACAGACTGTGACACTCTCTGAGACAAACTGTGACACTTTCTGAGACATACTGTGACACTCTCTAACAGACTGTGACACACTGTGACACTCTCTTTCTCTCTCTGACACTCTGAGACACACTGTGACACACTGTGACCCTCTCTGACTCTCTCTCTGACACTCTCCGAAACACAATGTGACACTCTCTGACAGACGGTGACAGACTGTAACACTTTCTGACCAGCTGTGACACACTCTGACACATGGTGAATGTCTCTGTGACAATATGGCACTCTCTGAGACACAGTGTGACACTCTCTGTCTCTCTCTGACAATTTGACAAACACTGTGACACACTCTTACCCTCTCTGAGACAAACTGTGACAATCTCATAGACATACGGTGACACTCTCTGACTCTCTCTGACACTCTGAGACACACTGTAACACTCTGTGACTCTCTGACT
Organism: Chiloscyllium punctatum; assembly: GCF_047496795.1. Lineage (NCBI taxonomy): Eukaryota > Metazoa > Chordata > Chondrichthyes > Orectolobiformes > Hemiscylliidae > Chiloscyllium > Chiloscyllium punctatum. The sequence goes on along the minus strand of NC_092759.1, from coordinate 83,841,782 downwards.
CTCTGAGACACACTGTGACACTCTCTGACCCTCTCTGAGACACACTGTGATACTCAAAGTTTGGGAGAAGATTTGTAGCTCGGTTGCATGTTGGTGTTCATGGATACGGATCGTTAGCTGTCTTCCTGTTTGTCCTATGTAGTGTTTTGTGCAGTCCTTGCATGGGATTGTGCACATTACATTGGTTTTGCCAAGGGTCTCAACTACAACCACAGGGACGCCAAGACTGCAGACTTCCTAGCAGCACTAGAATGCACACTCAGGAACAATGGACTGACAGAAGAGACACAACAAACAGTGAGACAAAGCATCGTACCACTGATAACAAGGTAAAGACAAACACATATCCTCAACACCAAGGAAAGGGAAGCACTAAAATCACTATGAAACGATAAGAATATAATCATACTACCAGCAGACAAAGGCAGAATGACGGTCATCCTGGACAAAGCAGAGTACATCCAAAAAGCACAACACCTACTTGCCGATACCAAGACCTACCAAAATAGGGATTTTGACCCCACCCCACAGCTCACCAATAGGATAAACAACACACTGAGGAATCTACAAAAAAACGGACAGATAACCAGGTCTGACCTCCAAAGAATGAAACCTGAAAGCAACAACACTCCCAGATTCTATGGACTATCTAAAGTGCACAAACCAGACAGCCCACTCAGACCCATAGTATCACAACCAGGGACAACATCACACAAACGGGCCAAAGAACTACAGCAGAAACTGAAACACCTGATCAGCGGATCCAGACAATCTATACAATCGACACAGGAATTCTTGGACATCATCAGAAATATACACATAGACAAGAAAGAAACTATGGTCTCATTCGATGTAACTGCACTGTTCACCTCTATCGACAAAACCCTAGACAGTCAAACAATAGCCAACCTGCTGGGCATACAGAACAGACAACAGGACGTTGAACCTATCAACAAAGACGGCATACTTAAACTACTGGACCTGTGCCTCACAACACACTTTACATTCAACAACCAGATATACGAACAAATCAACGGCACACCCATGGGCTCACCCATCTCTGAACTCAGAGCAGAAGCAGTAATGCAAAGGTTAGAACAAACAGTCTGACCGCAAATTCAACCCAAACTCTGGGTCACATATGTGGATGACACCTATATAATCATTAAAAACACAGAAATAGAGAAAACACACCGGATCATCAACGCCACACTCACAGGAATCCGATTCACTAGAGAGGAAGAAAAGGAAAACCAACTCCCATTCCTAGACGTGATGGTACAGAGAACACCTAATGGAGAATTCACCACATAAGTTTACAGGAAAGCCACACACACACAGACCAAGTCCTGAACTACGAAAGCAATCAACCCAACACACACAAAAGAAGTTCCACCAAAACACTATTCAAAAGGGCCACAACACACTGCAGCACACCAGAACTGGAAAAAGAGGAAGAGGAACACCTATGCAAGGTATTCGCCAAAAACGGATACCCGCACCATTTCATCAACAGATTCCTAAAGGGAAAGACAACGGAACGAGGACATGCTGCAACCCAAAGGACTAGCCACACTAACATACATCAGGAGCATTTCCAAACTGACAGCCAGGCTACTGCGACCACTAGGACTCATAACAGTACACAAACCAACAGCCACTCTCAGACAACAACTCACCAGAACTAAGGACTTGATACCCAGCAGCATATACTGCACAAAACACTACATAGGACAAACAGGAAGACAGATAACGATCCGTATCCATGAACAGCAACTAGCCACGAAACGATACGATCAGCTATCCTTAGTAGAGTCCTTATCGACCTGGACCCAATATACCGGCCACTACAGCGGACAGCTGGAACTGACAACTGGAAGCGGCAGAGACAGGCCACTATAAATGCCGGAGGAAACAGCACAGAAGCGCTTCACAGGAGGCTCCCAAGCACTGAGGATGTCACCTAGACAGGGGACGAAACGTTTGCAACACAAATTCCCAGCTCGGCGAACAGAACCACAACAACTGTGATACTCTCTGACTTCCTCTGAAACTCTATTTGTTACTCTCTGTGACACACTGTGACACTCTCTAACCGACTGTGACACTCTCTGAAACATGGTGGTATTCTCTGAGGCACTGTGACACTCTCTGAGACATACTGTGACACTCTCTGTCTCTCTCTGAGACACTGGTTCACTCTCTGAAGCACCCTGTGAAACACTGTGACTTTTTTGACTCACACTCTCTGAGACACACTGTGACACTAACTGACAGAGTGTGACATACTGTGACACGCTGTGAGACAAATGCTGACCCTCTCTGACACACTCTGAGACACAGTATGACACACTATGACGCTCTATGACAGACTGTGACACACGGTGATACTCTCTGAGACAGACCGTGACACTTTCTGACTCGGTCTGACACTCTCTGAAACACACTGTGACACTCACTGACAGACTGTGAGACACTGTGAAACTCTGACTCTCTCTGACACTCTCTGAGGCACACAGTGACCTCTCAGACAGACTGTGACACATTGCAACACTCTCAAAGGCAGACTGTGACACTTTCCGACTCTCTCTGACTCACTCTGAAATACACTGTAACCATTTCTTCCAGACTGTGACACGCTGTGATATTCTCTAAGACAGACTGTGACACTTTCTGACTCTCTGAGACACACTGTGACGCTCTCTGAGTCACACTGTGACACTCTCTAACAGACTGTGACACTCTCTGACTCTCTCTGAGACACACTGTGACACTTTCTGACTCCCTCTGCCTCTCTGAGACACACTATGACACTCTCTGATTGACTGTGAAATACTGTGACACTCTGAGACTCTCTTAGACACACTGTGACAAGCTCTGACTCTCTGTGACACTCTCTGACAGACTGTGACACGCTATGAACTCTCTGACTCTCTCTGACACTCTCCTAGGCACACTGTGATACTCTCTGACTGGCTGTGAAACACTGTGACACACTGAGACTATCTTAGACACACTGTGACACTCTCTGACTATCTCTGAGACACACTGTGACACTTTCTGACTCTTTCTGAGACAAACTGTGACACTCTCTGACAGACTGTGACACTCTCTGACTCTCTCTGACACAGACTGTGACACTATCTGACTCTCTCTGAGACACACTGTGACACTCTCTGACAGACTGTGACACTCTCTGACTCTCTCTGAGACAGACTGTGACACTCTCTGACAGACTGTGACACTCTGATACTCTCTTAGGCACACTGTGACACTCTCTGACTCTCTGTAAAACTCTCTGACATAGCGTGACACACTGTGAACTCTCTGACTCTCTCTGACACTCTCTTAGACACACTGTGATACTCTCTGAGACACACTGTGACACTCTCTGAGACACATTATGGGACTCTCTGACACTGTCTATGACACACAGTGACATCTCAAAGACAGACTGTGACACTTTCTGACTCTCTCTGTATCACTCTGAAATACACTGTGACCTTCTCTGACACACTGTGACACTCTCCCAATCACACTGTGACACTTTCTGACTCTCTCTGACTCTCTGAGACATTCTGTGACACTCTCTGACAGACTGTGGCACACTGTGACACTCTCTGACCCTCACTGACACTCTTGTAAAACACTGTGACACTCTTTGACTAACTGTGACACTGTCGCACAGACTGTGACACACTGTGAACTCTGACTGTCTCTGACATTCTTAAACACACTGTGATTCTCTATGAGACACACTGTGGAACTCTCTGAACCTCTCTGACACTCTTTGAGTAACACTGTCTCATTCTCTGCCTCTCTCTGACTGTCTGAGACATATTGTGGGACTTCTGACACTCTCTGTGACACACGATGACATTTTCTGAGACATTGTTTCACTCTCTGAGACACACTGTGACACTTTCTGCCAGATTGTGACTCTCTTTGAGACAAACTCGGACCATCTCTGACATTCTCTGAGACACAATGTGACACACTGTGAAACACTTTGACTCTCTCTTAGACACATTGTGACACTCTCTGTGACACACAGTGACACTCTCAAAGACACACTGTGACACTCTCTGACTCTCTCTGACACGCTCTTAGACACACCGTGACACTCCGTCTCTCTCTGACACTCCCTGAGCCTCAGTGGGACACTCTCTGACTCTCTCTGTGATAGACTGTGACACTCTCTGACTCTCTCTGACACTCAATGAGAAACACTGTGACACTTTCTGACTCTCTTTGACACTCTCAGAGACATACTGTAATACTCTCTGACAGACTGTGACCCTCTCTGAGACAGACGCTGATCCTGTCTGACAAACTCTCAGACACAGTATGACTCACTGTGACACTCTCTGACTCTCTCTGACACACTCTGAAATGCACTGTAAGATTCTCTGACAGACTGTGTCACACTGTGACACTCTCTGAGACAAACAATGACACTTTCTGACTCTTTCTGTCACTCTCGGAGACACACTGTGACACTCTCTGACAGACTGTGACCCTGTCTGATACAAACGCTGACCCTCTCGGACACTCTCTGAGACACAGTATGACACACCGTGACACTCTCTGACTCTCTCTGAAAAACACTGGAACCTTCTCTGACAGACTGTGTCAGACTGTGACACACTGTGACACTCTCTTTCTATCTCTGACACTCTGGGAAACACTGTGATAATCTCTGACCCTCTCTGAGACAACGCTGTAACACTCTCTTACTCTCTCTCTGACACTCTCTGAGTCAAGCTAGGACACTCTCTCACAGACTATGACACACTGTGACATTCTCTGACTTTCTCTGACACACTCTGAAATACAATGTAACATTCTCTACAGACTGTGACCCTCTCTGAGCCAAATGCTGACACTCTCTGAAACTCTCTGAGACACAATATGACACAATGTTGCACTTTCTGACTCTCTCTGACACACTCTGAAATACAATGTAACATTCTCTGACAGACTGTCACAATGTGACATTCTCTGAGACAAATTGTGACACTTTCTGACTCTCTCTGACTCTGAGAACACTGTCATCCTTTCTTAGACACACTGTGACACTCTATGACTCTATCTGAGACAGACTGTGACACACTGTGACACTCTGTGACTCTATCTGCCACATTGGAACACACTATGCCACTCTCTGTCCCTGTCTGAGACACACTGTGACACATTCTGACAGACAGCGACACTCTCTGGGACTCACTGAGACACTCTCTGACATACTGTGACACTCTCTGACTCTCTCTGAAACACACTGTGTCACTCGCTGACAGATTGTGACACATTATGAGTCTCCCTGCATCTCTGAGACACACTGTGACACTCTCTGACTCTCTCTGAAACTCTCTGTGGGACTCTCTGTCTTTGTCTGAGACACGCTGCGAGGCCCTCTTACTCTCTCTGAGCCACACTCTGACACTCTGTGACTTTATCTGCCACACTGGAACACATGATGTCACTCTCTGTCCCTTTCTGAGACACACTGTGACACACTCTGACAGACTGCGACACTCTCTGGGACACACTGAGACACTCTCTGACAGACGGTGGCACTTTCTGAGAGACTGTGACACTCTCTGAGACACTCTGTGACACTTGCTGTCTCTCTCTGACTCTCTGAGACACTCGGTCACTCTCTGAGACACACTGTGACATTTTTTGACTCTCTCTCACACTCTCTGAGACACACTGTGTCACTCTCTGACTCTCTCTGAGACACAATGTGACTATCTCTGACACAATGAGATTCACTGTGACACTCTCTGACACTCTCTGAGAAACACTGTGACACCCTCTGATAGACTGTGACAGACTGTGACAATTTCTGTGACACACGATGACACTCTCTAACCTACTGTAACACTCTCTGACACATGGTGACATTTTCTGTGACACTGCGACACTGCGATACTCTCTGAGACACACTGTGACACTTTTCGTCTCTCTCTGACTCCCTGAGACACACTGTAACACTCTCTGAGATAGACTGTGATACAGTCTGACTCTCTATGACACTCTCTGAGTCACAGTATGATACACTGTGACACACGCTGACAGATTGTGACACTTTACGACTCTCCCTTAATCTCTGAGACACACTGTGACACTCTCTGACTCTCTTTGAATCTCTCTGTGGCACTCTCTGACACTGTCTGAGACACATTGTGAAACTCTCTGACTCTCTCTGAGACACACTGTGATACTCTGTGACTGTATCTGCCACAGTGGAACACACTATGTCACTCTCTGTCACTCTCTGAGACACACTGTGTCACACTCTGACAGACTGCAACACTCTCTGGGACACACTGAGACACTCTCTGGGACACTGAGACACTCTCTGACAGACTGTGACATTTTCTAAGATGCTGTGAAACTCTCTGAGACACACTGTGACACTTGCTGTCTCTCTCTGACTCTCTGAGACACTCGTTCACTCTCTGAGACACACTGTGACATTTTTGGACTCTCTCTCACACTGTCTGAGACACACTGTGTCACTCTCTAACTCTCTCTGAGACGCAATGTGACTCTCTCTGACACACTGAGATTCAATGTGACACTCTCTGACACTCTCTGAGAAACACTGTGACACTCTCTGACAGACTGTGACAGACTGTGACAATTTCTGTGACACACGATGACACTCTCTGTCCTACTGTGACACTCTCTGACACACGGTGACATTTTCTGCGACACAATGACACTCCCTGAGACGCACTGTGACACTTTCCGTCTCTCTGACTCCCTGAAACACACTGTGATACTCACTGACTGTCTCTGAGGCACAGTATGACATACTGTGACGCGCTCTGACTCACTCTGACACTCTCTGAGACACACTGTGACACTTTCTCACAGACTGTGACCCTCTCTGAGCCAAATGTTGACACTCTCTGACACTCTCTGAGACACAGTATAACACACTGTGACATGTTCCGGCTCTCTCTGACACACTCTGAAATGCAATATAACATTCTCTGACAGCCTGTCACAATGTGACACTCTCTGAGACAGACTGTGACACATTCTGACTTTCCCTGACTCTCTGAGACACACTGAGACACAAAGTGACACTCTCCGACTCTCTCTCAAACTCTCTTAGCACACTGTGACACTCTCTGACTCTCTCTGACACTCTCTCAGACACACTGTAACACTCTCTGCAAAATATGGGTGCCTCAAAATATGTTAACAAGAGTGTCCACTAACTGAACCTCAACTCCTTCACTTTGTCTTTAGTTTGTGCTTCGTGCTGTGACATATGATAGTGGGGTCTGGTTACTGTACAGTCTGGAAAAATACCAGGATATTTCTGTTTTAACTACTCGCTTTCTTGGTCTTCCTTGGGCTTCTCCACAACAAGGGATGTTGCTCCCAATTTGGACACTGCTAAATCATTCCCAAGAACAAACTGGATTCCTGGAACTGACACTCTGTCCGTCACTCCCACTGTTACTTCTGCAGACTTGAGTAGGCACTCCAACCTGATCTCATATAGAGGAACGCTAAATGTCTGTCCATCTACCGTACAACATACAGCACTCTCGGAACAGATCAGAAATACTGAAAACTTACTCATCACTTAATATAAAAAAAACTGGTTAGATACGGTATCTCTCAAAATTTCAACTTCTTCTCCTTCTCCCCCTGTTATTTCTGATTAAACTTTACTCACAGAAGGGAATTCTTTATCGAGATCAGATACTAACTCCATACTAAGCCTCTGCCTAGGCTGTGCACTTCCGTACAACTCATTGGTTCTTGTTGGGGTTTCCTTTAATACATTCATTAATGCCACTGGCTTAGCTTCTTTTACCACATCTTTTCCCACAATGCCTTTCTTAAGGACCAGCACTGTAAGCTTACGTATGCCACCTTATGGCAGCGATATACCTTCTCCCAGTGCCCTTCGGAAACCACCGGGCATGTAATTTTCTGTGTCCCACTCTATTTCAGTATCTGAGACCTGTCACCACTTTTCGACACTCTTGGGTATCTTCTTCAATCTGTGGAAATCTCTTGTTCTCTACTCTTTCTTTTATAGTGTAGCATCTCCCCTTCTCCCAAATTCTATGTCTCACAGGACGAAATTCTGGCCGGAAGCTTATCTTATGCAGCAACATGTATTCATCTGCAAATTCTCCTGCCATTCTCAATTCCAGAACTTTCTGTTCCTCCACGTGAATTCTTACCATCTCTGGAAATGAGCTTTTCAATTCCTCCAGCAGAATAATCTCAATTAGAGCCTCACAGGTCATATATATCTTTAAAGCAAGCATCCATCTCTCAAAATGCTCATGCTTAATTCTTTCAAACACAATATAAATCTGACCTGGTTCCTTGTTTATGTTGCTGAACTGCGGTCTATATGCTTCTGGTACCAATTCGTGAGCATTTAAAATAGCTTGTTTGACATCGTCAGAGTCTCTTGACCCCTCTTCTGACAGCGGAGCAAATACCTCACTCGCTCTACCTACCAGTTTAGTTCGAACTAGCATTCCTCCACAAATCCTTGGACCCCTCCGAATCCCGAGCCAAGTTTTAAATGAAATAAAGAAGGCTTCAACATTTTTCTCATCAACATTTGGCAGAGTGTTGACATAGTTGTATGTATCACGGCCTTCCCTTTTAATCTCCATCCTGTTAATTTGACTTTGCTGACTAAATCGAAACCTCTCAAGTTCAAATTCTCTCTCTCTTTGCTCAGCTTCTATTTCCATTTTTTTCATCTCTCTTTTCTCTCCTGGTTTTTGTTTCTTCTCTCTCTCTGTCTCTTCCTTTGTTTATGTTTAAACTCCATTTTCCTCAATTGTAATTTAGGCTTTTTTCACTCGACTGCACTTGTCTGTTTCTCTGACACACCTTAGTGTTTAAGTAATTCCCTGATAATTCCAGGTTTACTTTTGTCCTTTGTTAAACACAAATCTATGTTCTTCGTTAATTCTAAACGTTTGGCCTTTATCTTTCATTCTAAACTTTCTTGGCAATTTTGAGTGTCATCTTCAAACCTCTCTTAATTTTTTAAGAGCCATTTCTCTCACTTTTAATTTAACCCACCACAAGTTATTGAAATTAAGCAATTTGTCTCACTGTCGTTTTATTTAAAGATCTCATACAATAACGTGCAAATGTTTAAATAGACTGAGCTTTTTTCATGCCTCAAATCTATTCAAATCTACCCAAATCTCAGTTTGGACTTGTCTAAACCTGTTCAAATCGCGGACAAAAGCTCTCAAACTGTTACAACACAGGGTTTACACTTCTCCTAATTTAAACCAACCACACAGAAAAAGTTCACCTCATGCCGTAATCTCATAAATTTCGAGAGGCAAATATCCATTCACTTAGTCACTATTTAAAGTAAAATTAACACCTTTGTTATTTAAGTCTAACAGAGAATAATAAAACAACTATTCAGAAATCCCTTCGGTTAAACGTATCTTTTACCTCCCACGCTACAATACTGGTCTGATGAAACAAAAAAAAAGTTTTCAAAAACTATAATCATCTTTCAAAACCAGTCAGTTTTGTTGATTCTCCTTTGTAGATTTTGCTCTGTAGATTTTAGTCTAGGTCGGCGTCGATGTTCTGCTGTGCAAATTTCTTACAGACAGGTACCTTCAGAAAGCTCTTCAACGTGCAGTCTATTTTTGTGGATGCCCTTGGCAGTGCTCCCCCTAAATATTCAAAACGTCTGGTTTTATACCTCAAAACATTGGATCATTTCATTGATTGTGATGTCATCAAATACATTATATTTCAAACTCAACTTGATTTCAGTATGTTGGGGCATAATTTAAACTGACTGGTCAAATTTGAAATGGCTTTTGTTCGTGGCAACTCGGCCTCAGTATTGATTTCACGGTCAAATATTACGTTTTAACTTCTTTCAGAACACTTTGTGTCAGTTTCCAGTCTCTCTTAAAGTAACATATACCTCTACACGTTCATAACAATATCTTTTATCTGCCCTGCATAGCTTGCCATAAATTTGATCAACTTAGTAAGTTCACATAATAGTCTTTTATGTTCCAAAAAAGACACATTTTCTCTCATTATAGACATAGAACATAGAAAAATACAGCGCAGTACAGGCCCTTCGGCCCTCGATGTTGCACCGGCTGAAGCCGACCTAACCTACACTAGCCCAATAACCTCCATATGCTTATCCAATGCCCGCTTGAATGACCATAAAGTGGGAGAGTCCACTGCCAGGGCATTCCATGAACCCACAACCCGCTGAGTAAAGAATCTACCCCTAACATCTGTCCGATACCAAACTCCTCTTAATTTAAATCTGTGCCCCCTAGTAACAGCTGACTCCATATGTCGAAAAAAGTTCTCACTGTCAACCGTATCTAAACCCCTAATCATCTTGTACACCTCTATCAAATTTCCCCTAAACCTTCTCTTCTCCAATGAGAACAGCCCCAAGTGCCTCAGCCTTTCCTCATACGATCTTCCAACCATGCCAGGCAACATCCTGGTAAACCTCCTCTGCACCCGTTCCAGTGCCACCACATCCTTCCTATAGTATGGCGACCAAAACTGCACACAATACTCCAGATAAGGCCGCACCAGATTCTTATACAACTTCAACATGACCTCAGGACTCCGGAACTCAATCCCTCTACCAATAAAGCCCAGTACGCCATATGCCTTCTTCACAGCACTATTTACCTGGGTGGCAACTTTCAGAGATCTGTGTACATGGACACCAAGATCCCTCTGCTTATCCACACTACCAAGTAGACTACCATTAGCCCAGTAGTCCATCTTCTTGTTACTCCTACCAAAGTGAATGACTTCACACTTAGCTACATTGAACTCCATTTGCCACCTTTCTGCCCAGCTCTGCAACTTATCTATATCCCGCTGTAACCTGCCACATCCTTCTTCGCTGTCCACCACTCCACAAACTTTCGTATTATCCGCAAACTTGCTCACCCAGCCTTCAAGTCCCTCCTCCAGGTTATTTATAAAAATGACAAACAGCAATGTTCCGAAAACAGATCCTTGTGGAACACCACTAGTAACTGCACTCCAAGATGAACCTTTACTATCAACTACTACCCTCTGTCTCCTTCCAGCCAGCCAATTCCTAATCCAAACGTCTAATGCACCCTCAATGCCATACCTCCATAATTTTTGCAGTAGCCGACCATTCTTCCTTCACCTAAATCGTTCTTTACAGCTATCATTCCAATTACTTACAATGTTACCCGTATTCTTCCTCAAAGTAATACACTGTATGGGAGATGAAAGAATGAGATGTAATCACAATCACATATGAAGAATTAAATTGGCAACGTTTACAAGTTTTCTGATGTCAAAAGAGATGTACAAAATCTCCTTTATTCATGGATTGGGGAAGTGAACAAACAATGTTCATGGACCGAACCTTTTCTGGGATCATTAAATGTTGAAATGTTTAGTTTTCACCCTAGTGTTTAAATTCAGCTTTTTTTCCCCCAATTCTGTGTTGCATACGTTTTTGTCAATGTGCACTCATCATGGGTGACAAAACGAGAAGTTGTTTGGAATTTTCAGTAGTTCTGGCAGTATCTGTTGTGAGAAAGCAGATTCAACATAATGTAGAAGAATGGGTCTGAGTTGTTTACTTTTTGCCAATAGTGTTCAGCGATGTGCCGGTTAGATGTATTAGTCAGGATGAAATGCAGAATAGTAGAGTAGGAGAATGGGTCAGGGTGGGTTACTCTTTGGAAGGTCAGCGTGGACGAGCTTTATGAAATGGCCTGTTTCCCCACTGTAGGGATTCTACGATTGTCTGATTTCTTCATAAAAATGGCAGTCAGTGTCAAGATCAAGAATGGCTCTGAGCATGTTCAGGGCATATTGATTTGGGAGGGTAAACAGCCAGCAGTCGTGGTTCACATTGATACCAATGATATCGGTTACAAGAATGAAAGGTTCAAAGATCCTGTAAAGAAATGTAAGGGAGTTAGGGGTAAGTTTAAAAGCAGGATCGCCAGGGTTATAATCTTGGGATTATTCCCCGGGCACCTGGAAGTGAGACAAAGAAGAGGAAGATCGCACAGTTGAATATGTGGCAAAGAGCTAGTTTGGGACGATCATTTCTGATTTTTGAATGATTCGAATCGCATCCAGTGCACGTGGGAACGGTACAAAAGGGAAAGTGTGCACTTTAACTGGAGGGGCCCCAACATCCTCGAAGGGAGGTGTGTTCGTGCAGATTTAAGCTAAGATATAGGAGGCTGGGAACCAAAGCAACCGATCAGAAACTGAGCAGAAAGTAAAGGTTAGTCGAATAAACAGGCAGAGCCAGTTAAATGACCATGTTGAGGGAAGGAATCATAACAATTTTTAAAAATCTGAAAATGGTCTCGTCATTAATCTGTAAAATGTAGAAAAACTTTCCTATTTCTAAATGTATTTGGTTTTCAAATATTTCAGATTTATATTGCCTCCTCAAAACTGTGATGTTGAAGCAGAGATTTGTTTTGAGATCCAGGATCCCTGTTCCTCGTGCTTCACTTTCGCAATCTGTTCATTGAAATAAGACACGGTTTTCCCATTCAGCTCGCCAACGTGCTCAAACAAAGATACATTTTCCCAACTATGGTCCAAAGACCAATATTTCGAAAGAACAAAGACAAAAGAAAATTTATAGCCCAGGAACAGGCCCTTCGGCCCTCCAAGGCTGAGCCGATCAAATCTACTGTCTAAACCTGTCGCCCAATTCCTAAGCATCTGCATCCGTCTGCTCCCCACCTGCTCATGCATCTGCCCAGATGCATCTTAACAGAATCTACCGTGCCTGTCTCTGCCACCTCTGCTTGCAATGCGTTCTAGACACCCACCACCCTCTGTGTGATGTACTTGCCACGTGTATTCCCCTTAAACTTTTCACCTCTCGCCTTGAAAGCGTGACCTCTCGTTATTGAATCCTTCACCCTCGGAAAATGCTTAATTATACCCACCCTGTGTATATCCTTCATGATTTTGTAAACCTCAATCAGGTCCCCCCTCAATCTCATTTTGTTCTAATGAAAATAAACCTTACCTACTCAACATCTCTTAATAGCTATCAACTTCCATACCAGGCAACATCCTCATGCACCTTCTCTGCAATCTCTCTGGTGGCTATTTCGCTCTCAAAATGATTTTCAGTTTTTTTAAACTGCTGAAGGGAATTGTCTCTCTGAGGAGAATGGAACAACAATCAATTTTTGGACACTTGGAATGATTCTTATGTTCGACAGCGTTTGAGAAGATTTAGAATTATTGCTACAGTGGACTCTTCTGTCAGGGGCATCAATAGGGGATTCTGTGACAGTGACCATAGATTTAGGATGGTTTGTTGCTTTCCCTGTGATAGGATGAAGACGGTCTCGGAACATTTCAAGAATATTGTTAAAGGGGAGATAAAGTAGCCAAAAGTTATAGTACATATTAGCAGGAATGATATTTTTAGGGAAGGATTAAAGTAGTACAGAGTGAATTTAAGAGGTGATGTCGAAGGTTAAAAATAATTCCTTAAATGTCGTAATTTGTGGTTTATTCCCAATGTCAACCTGACCCGAGAGGGAACAAACGGTTTAAGGTAAAAAATCAATGGCTGAAGAGCTACTGTGTTGTTGAGGGATTTAGATTTTCGGGAGATTGGAATCTATTTTAGAATAGAAAAGATCTGCTCAGAAAGGATTGGTCTGATCTAAACTGGAAAGCAACCAATATCTTATCAGGGAGCTTTGCTCAGTCTGTGTCGGGAGACCTTATGTTGATAGTGACAGCAAGGGGGATATTCCAAATAGCATTACACATAGTAGGATGGATGGTGAAGTTTATGAATGTGAGGAGAGCATTTCAATGAGAAAAGAATGACGAGAGAGTTAAATGTATGTAGTAATTCTGAAGCACTAAATTTCATTTATTTCAATGTAAGGGGTCTAACAGGGAAGGCTGATGAACTAAGGGCATGATAAAGAACATTGGGTTGGGACATCATATTTATTACCGAAAGTTGGTTGAGAGATGTTCAAGTCGAGAGTGGAGTGCTGGGAAAGCACTACAGTTCCGACAGCATGTGAGGGGCATGAAAATCGAAGTTTCAGGCAAAAGCCCCTCATCAGGAATGGGCTGATGAAGGGCTTTTGCTTGAAACATCGGTTTTCGTGCTCCTCGGATGCTGCATGACCTGCTGTGCTTTTCCAGCACCACACTCTTGACTCTAATCTACAGCATCTGCAGTCCTCATTCTCGCCTGAGACACGTTCAAGACTGGCAATTCAACATTCCAGGTGTTAAGTGTCATAGAAAGGATGGAAAAAGAAATGTTTTCTGCGGGGAGAGGGAGGACTGCCGTTTTTGATTAAAGAATAAGTTATTGCTGTAACTGGAGAAGATAGTTCTGAAAATTCACCCAGTTAAAATATGCGGGTAGTATTAAAAATAAGAAATTAAAGATCACTTTGAATAGATTGCACTCAATGCTCATTTGTGAAAAATCATCCAGTGAAAATATATTCGTAGAAATTTAAAATAAGTAAATAAAGAGCACGTTGATGGTATTGTACCATACGCTCTCCAACAGTTAGAAAAAAATTGGAAAACAAACATGTTGGGATATCTTGGATATATGCAAACTTAATAAGGCTTTAATAACGGGGATTTTAATTTTTGTAAAACTGATTGAGATTACCACAGTGTAAAAGCGTTGGATGGTAAAGAATTTGTCAAATGTGTTCACGAAAACTTTCTTCATAAATATGTAGATGATCACAATAGAGAAGGAGCAAAACCTTCTCTATGATCTTTTGTGCAATAGGCAGGGTAAATGACTGAAGTAAAGGTGAGGGAATATTTTGGGTATGGCAATCATAACTCCATCAGTTACATAATGTTTAGGGAAAAGAATAAGCCTTTCATTTTTTTTTAAATTGGAGTATCATAAATTTTAATGGCATGGGACATGGCCTTTCCAAGTTTCATGGGA
The DNA here is from genome assembly GCF_047496795.1 of Chiloscyllium punctatum. NCBI lineage: Eukaryota > Metazoa > Chordata > Chondrichthyes > Orectolobiformes > Hemiscylliidae > Chiloscyllium > Chiloscyllium punctatum. Next base: position 83,826,778 of record NC_092759.1, on the reverse strand, counting down.
GTAGACTATTAACAGATAAGATGATGTCTGACAAGTGGGAGGCATTCAATAGTCGAACGTCGAGAGTTGAGAGGCATTATGTTCCTGTTAGAGTGAAGAGTAAGGCTGGTAAGGTTAAGAAACAATGGAAAAATAAAGTCATTGAGGTTTTATTCAAGAATCAAAGAAGAGCTTACTTTAGTTACAGACAACTTCATTCAATTGAATCTCTTAATCAATATAATGAGTGTGGGGCATTATTTCGAGAGAAATCAGGAAAGCAGAAGGGAGATATGAGATAGCATGGGCAGAAAAGGTTAGGGATAATCCAAAGATATTGTGCAACCACATTAACAGCAAGAGGGTAACCACGCAGAGGGTAAGGCCTCTCAAAGATCATGAAGGATGCTGATATTTTGAACCCAGGAGATGGGGAATTAAATAACATTCCTTGTTCACAAGACAGCAACAAACACACACTATTGCCTGGACCTCACATTCCTCCAGTTTGAACTCTATCTGCTCTTTGTCAGCCTATTGACCCATTTTATCAAGATCGTTTTGTAATCTTCGAAAAACTTCTTCACTGTCCACTGTGCCACCAGTTTTGGTGTCTTCTGCAAACGTAGTAACCATGCATTCGACATTCTCGCACAAATCTTTTACATAAATGACAAACAATGAAATCCAAGAACCAACCTCTGTGGAACACTGTTGAGCACAAGCCTCCAGTCCAAAAAGCAACTGCCCACCATTAAGCTCTGTTTCCTGACATTGCACCAATTGAAAGTGCTGGAGAAAAGCCCCAAATTTCTAGCAGTATCGGAGCAGAGGAAAATTGAAGTAACTTTTCTTGAGTCCAATATGACTTGTCCAGAATAGGTCCATATCAGACTCGATATGCTAATTCTGTTTCTATGCCCAGATCCTGTGCCATCTGTTGCATTTCTCCATCATTTCGCATTTATATTTCAGATTTCCACTATTTCTAATATTTTGCTTTTTTATTGATTGGTCGAGATGTTGAACCCGGTTATATTTTAACAATATGCTCCATTCCTGTTCCCATTACTTGTGCCAGCGACGCATGTATTACACTGGATTCGTTTTCTTCTTTAAGTTTGAAAATAAATGCGCGGATCTCATCAAATTGATTTTGATTTAAAAGCCATTTGGGAGACAGCAACACTTGATTTAAAACATAGGAATAGTTTATTAATTATGACATTGTCTGTTTCCTTTTTTGACTAAAATTATCTCCTCAGTATCTGAACATTTTCAATATGTTATTTTTTGAATAATTTCAGCAAAGGTGGTTGTCATGCAGTCCACCATCGCTGTACCAGCTCGGTATGAGCTGAATCCTCACTCTGACTCTGCTGTAACTCACTGTAACCCCACACATTTTGTAATCTGTGTCTGTTTTTATTTCTGAATATCACGTCCAGATATAAACCATCTTAACAACCTTTATAACCTGTGATTAAACGGTCTATATATAAGATATAATTCTGTATATCACATTTAAAATTGTTCTGTGCTATTCACATTGTCATTCAGCATTTCATGCACCAAAGGCCATCTGTTATCTTGTTCTGCACTGCATTTCATTACATTTATCAGAAAGAGTGATGGCTGAATACTCGTGACTGGGAGATATTACTGCACTCCCCTCAGGGCTCCTCAGCCACTGGCCCAAGTCCTTTCTGTCTCATAGCCAATGTCTTATTCATTCCATCCCCTACTCATTAATTCATGACTTTTATTGAACAATGTTATGGTACATTGTTATGGAACAGGCCCGACCCCTCAAAACATTCTTAAGCAGGTAGGCCAGACTGTATTATTGCTATTGGTTGAGGTTAAATGTATAGCAGATATTCCCAGAATTAATTAGCTGGGCCGACTGCCGACTTTTAAACAAGTAGAATTTATTTACAAAAGTGAGGAATGAAACACAACGAACTGAAAATACAATATCTGAATAATTCATCCTATCTGAACTTGACAGGTGAGAACAACTTAATGACGCTGTTCCAAATTGCTTGCAACAATCCCAATAAACAAACCCCTGACCACAAATAGTAAAACTTAAATTCAATAAATTTGCATGTTACGTAGTCAGAGGGCTGAAGGAGGGGGAGAGCGTCCAGTTTCAACTGTGACACTGACTCAACTAACCCCTGAACTTAACTGACCTCTGCAGCTGGAAGGCTGACCACATCCCATTGATTGCACCAGTTTTTATGTTGGAGACTTGAAAGCCTTCTGCTCGAGGTATTGTTTGTTAGGTAAAAACCAAAGCACTCCAATGAAGCCTTCAAAATTGAGACATGTTGGAACCTTGAGCTGGTTACAGATTTTCAGAAAATCTCTGAAAACAATTCGAGAACAACATAACCTTGTAAAGAGACCGCCTTTGTGACAACTCCCCTGATATAAAACTGAATCATCAATATCCAAAGATGCCTTCAGGTTTCAATCCTCCCCCCCCCCAAAAAAATGTGGTTAGTACACTAAAATATGGATGTACATTAATTTACTATATACAGTCAAACATGCACACCTCCATCCGGAATCAGTGTGTGGTATTCTCATTACTCAGTACCTCAATCTGTCATTCAAATCTTAAAAATGCATCAACAATCATGTTTTCAAGACATGCCACATGCACAATGTTCAAATTGAATGGCTGTAACAACAGACTCGAGCTCAACAGTCTCGCATTTTTGTCCTTTAATTTCTCCAAAAACGTCAATGTATTATGATCAGTGTACATGGTTGTCTCAGATGTGTTGCTGGTAATATAAACTCTGAAATGTTGTAGTGCCAACACAAAGCTCACAGTCACTTTCTCAACTGTTGAATATTTCTACCATTGAACACCCAACTTCTTGGAGAAATACCTAATTGGTCTTTCTGTCCTCTAGTCGCTTTCATGCAGGAGCCGAGCACCGACACCCACATCATTTGCATTTCAAGCCACCTTGATTAGTTTTGCATAATCACGTGTGGCTGACGGTGGGGCATGGATTAATGCATATTTCATGCCGTCAAATGACTTTTGACAGTCCTCTGTCCCCTGAAACCTCTTCCCTTTCTTTAACAATTCCGTGAGTGGAGCAGTCACATTGCGAAAATGAGGCACAAACCTTAGATAAAATCTACACAATTGCAGGAACCATAGTACTGTTCCTTTTGTCAACAGTATGGGAAATTCCCCAATTACCTTCACTGTTACATCCCATGACACCGTTTATCTGTGTTCAATAGCATGGCCCAGGAAGGTGATTTTTGTTTGGCAAATTCACTTTTTGCTAGTTTTACCACCAAGCCTTCCTTGCGAAGTCGATAGAACAAATGCAATAAATGCTGTAAATATTCCTTCCATGACTGACTAAAAATCACCACGTCATCAATGTATATCACACATTAGATAATCAGGTAACTTATTGGTTAGCCGCTGAAATGTGGCCAGCACGTTTTTCATAACAAATGTAAGTTGCTTGTCTTACATTTTGAAAACAGTCTTCCAACCATGGAACTGAGTATACATCAATATTTTTAACTGCATTGACATTACGATAGTCCACACATAACCATTGGGCACCATTTGGCTTTAGCACCATGACTATGGGTGAGTTCCAGTCACTGTAACGCACGTTGATTATGTCATCTTAGAGCATGCGTTCAATATCCTTCTGAACCTGTTCCAACTTTAGAGGATTATGCCTCTAAGGATGTTGCTTACTCATAGAAGCATCTCATTTAGCTACATTATGCACAGTTAGGTTATTACTTCCAAGTTAATTTCTGCTTATCTCCACATGTGATATTAATAACTCTTTCTGGTCATTTCAATTTTTCTCAGAAAGGTAACTCAATAATTTATCCCAATTTTAGACAACTACCTCATTGTCCGCTTTATTTAAGGAATGCCATAATCATTAATACCTTCTCTTCTTGCTTTCCTTCCCTGCCAAATGATCTTTTGAGCATTTTCACATGACATACATTGTGAGATGTCTTTCAGTCTGGAGTCCTTATCAAGTAGTTACCCCCACTCAGTATTCTTTTTATTTTATAAGGTCCACTAAGCCTCGCTTTTCAAGGATCACCTATCACTGTAAGGAACAGTAATAACTTATTCCCGATAGCAAAATTGCAAATTTTTAGTTTCCTGTCCGCTTCCTGTTTTATTGCATGCTGCAATACTTTTAAATGCTTTCCAACCAACTCCACAGCGCTATTAATCGTTCCATAAAATTTTGAGACATACTCCAAAAGTGTGACCTTTGAATTCTGATTTACTACTTTCACCATAATCAAGTTTAATGGCCCAAGCACTAATCCAAATGGATTGAATTTGCTCTGTTAATTTGGTGCATTCCTGATCACAAAAAGCGCAAATATAACTTCCTTACCTAATCATCTGGATAATCCTTATCATAAGCCCTCAACATTGTCTTTAATGTTTAATGTCACCTTTCTAGCGCTCCCTGCAATTTTGCATGGTATGCAGTCGATTTGAATTGCTTTATCCTGAAGATATTATAGTGAATAATTTATGTGTGAAGTTTGAATCTCACTGTAGCTCCATTGGTGGTCTGTATCTATTTATAAAAAGAGTAATTCCTCTGCAGTTCTTTTAGCTGTGATATTGCATCTTGGGGTGGCCTCTGGAAATCTAGTCGATGCATCCATTATTATTAATAAATTACTGGTGCCCATTCTTTTTGAGTTTGGGGACCTAGCCAATCAATTAAGACTCTTGTAAAATGTTCCTCAAATGCCGGAATAGTTAAGAAAGGTGCATGTTTTATTATCACCTGTGCTTTTCCAATTACCTGACATGTATGACATGTCTGGTAAAATTCAACTTCATCCTGTTGCAGTCCAGGCCAGTGAAATGTCTCTGTATTTCAGCCTGTGTTTTCCTCACTAATAAATAACTTCTAGTTGGTAGCTCATGCACAATTCGCATCACCTCCTTGCTGTACCGCATTGGCAAAATGATTTGATGAATCTCTTCCAATTTCTCATCTACTTGAATATGTGATCGTCTCCATTTCCTTATCTGGACATCATTTTTAAGGTAATGACACTCAGGGATACATTCAAAATTCCTAATGTATATGCTTTTTGATACAACTGGTTTTAAACTTTTATCTTTCTGCTGTAACTCAATTACTTTAGCTGAACTAAAAATATTTGCATGATCACCTACTTGCTCCTGTTTTATCTCAACAATCTAATGGAACAAAGTCTCTGTTAATGCCACTTAAGCTTCCTTATCTTTACATTTTTGATATTGCCTGTTTCAACTGGTGACACTGGGACCTTGTTAACCCACAATCAGGAAAGCCTCCAGGATAAGATCCATTCATTGCTTCAGTTTCCTGTGTCTCCATTGGCTCTTCAACCAGAGTTGGCAGTACTCCTACCAGTGAATCATCTGTATTTTTGGTAAGGACAAATTGTATTCCTGGAGCTGAGAGTTTGTCCAATACCCCGAACGCAATTCCTCCACACTTTTCTGGACAAGTTATCATCGCTTTACAAAACGTTGCACTTTTGTCCCAAGATGAATTCCCTTTAGCACTATATTTTCTGGAAATAGTCCTTCAGGCGTACATATCTCCTCATTTTTCAGCTTCATAGTCTGAGAGGATACTGTGTCCCTTAAAATTGCATCCTTTTTACCTGCCCTTTGGGAATAAACTTTCCCTTTGCAGGTATATTTTCTAAGCAGATCTGGCACTTCTCCCTTAACAAACCTCCAATCCGTGTGTACACTCTGATGCAGCTTTCTAGCTTCCACTGTGCTTTCTAGCCTACATTCCAACAAAACTCCCTGGCTTATCCCGTTTTCCTGCGTCTGTGTTTTTTTTTTCTGAACCCACCAACACAGTGATTTCATGTGTCCTAATTTGTTGCAGTGAAAGCACCAGAGCTTTTTAACTTCTTTGTCTACTTCACGTATTTCCGTTTTGCCCCGTGGAAAGTTATCATTATGATCTTCACCAAGACCTACCTTTCCCTTTCTATTTGAGGATTTCTCTTTGCCCCAATTTCAATCTATCATGGACTGAAATTGATTCTGGAAACCAAAACAAGTTTTATAATCATAAATTACTAGTCATAATCATTAACCACTTCAGCTGCCAGCCTTGCCATTTTAACTCTCTGCTCTTCCAAATGAATTTGCACTGTGTCAGGCAGTGAATTTTTGAACTCCTCCAAATTAATTGTTTCTCGAAGAGCTTCGTAGGTTTGCTCTCTTTTAAAGGCTATTATCCATAATCAAAATTACTTTGTTTGATCCTTTCAAACTCAAAATAAGTTTGACCAGGATCCCTCCTTAAATTCCTGAAACGTTGTCTGTAGCCTTCTGGCACAAGCTCATATGCACATGTCCACTCCTCATACACCCCAGATCCCTCCTCTGATAGTGTTGTGAATACCTCACTAGTTCTACCTCCAAGTTTTTTTTGGGTCAGCAAAACCCACATGGTCACTGGCCAACAAATTGTTTAGCCACTTTCTCTAAGTGTCCATCTCTGAAACTCAAATGCTCTCCCTTTTCCTTTCTCTCCTGCTCAAGCTATTTGTTATTTTTTCTCTTTTTTCTGCTAAACCTATTTCCTTTTTTTCTTCCTCTTCTGATTTTAGTTGTAGCTCAAACTGCGTCATTTCTGCTTCTAGCTCAAGCTGCTTAATTTGCGATTGAAGTGTAGTAATCTCCACAGATCATAATGTAGTTTCCATCAAATTGGAATGCTGAGATACTGCTGCAATCATCTCATTTTCTCCTCACATGAGGAGGTACCTTCAACTCCTTTCGTCTACTAATTCTCGCTGCTTGGTCTTATTCGCATTTTGTAAAACCCCCAAGGTCACTTTATCCACCTCCAAAACAAGCTTGGTTCCTGCAAGAACCATCGCTATCTGAAGATCTATTTACTCACCAAATCAACATACGAAATAAGAGACACTAAATCTGCCACTCGCTATCTAAATGCTGGACTGGATTCCAAAAATGTAAGTCTTACTGTTTTGAAGCTAATAAAGTGTATTAAGGTGTCTGTGAGTTAACATAAAACAGTGCTCAATGGTATTGTGTGTTTAAGATTCAACATGTCTTAGAGCAACGAGAGGAATTTCCAGACAGATCCGCACTTCGTGTTTATGGTCAGGACAAATATGCCCACTGGGAAACTGTTGCTTGGCGCCTGTTGTAGTCGAGGAGTAATCAGCATGGTAACAACATCTGGGATTTTTTTTGTGGGTGTTCATAGTGGAGCGTTCAGACACTTATAGTATTGCAAATGAACAACACAGCAGAAGCATGTAGCGTGCGATAAGAAAACATCCATACTGTCTCTCACAATTTACTTCACGACAGTAATTGCTGATGGGAGATGTGACCATTAGTCAGGGTTTTAAACATTAAATTCAATCCAATTGTTATTGTGAACTGAAGTAGCATACTGAAAGGAGTTAAGTGGATCTGTTTGTTTAGTGTAACTGTGACTGATATCAGTCTCCATGGATCCGAATTGTGCCACAGGATGGTTTTCCTTTTTTTCTTGCAATGCTTTATCCCATTATAGCTGCAGATGCTTCACCTCCAACACTAACAGGGATTAGCTGTTGCAGAGACGGGTAGAGCAGAGATCAGAATCTGAGAACCATAGACAGGAGTGTCCCAATAATGGACCAGAATCTGAAAACAGGAGACTGGAATGTTCCAACAATGGATCAGAATCTGAGAGCATTAGACTGGAATGTCGCACCAATCGTTCAGAATCCAATAAAAGTATACTGGAATGATGCAAAAATGGACAGGAGTTTATACTGGGGTCTTTTCTATGTTTCCTGGTATTGGAACATATTATCATATCAGATATTAAGTGTACTGTTGATTATGCAGGCGGATTACTATCCTATGCTCGCTCTTGTTGGTGTTCCTGGTAGGTCGCCTTATCTCTATCGACTTTTTAATCCCATTAGCCATGGTGAAATCAGTGCGATTTCTGTTATCTATATTTAGTAAAAACAGAAAATGTTGTCTTCAGTTTCAAATGCTAATCCATTCAATCTCCACAAATTTCAGAAACGCCCACACCCCCGCCCTCACAAACATCTGAGAACAAGACTGTTCACAATCCCGAAGCACCGATTTGCCCTGAATTGATTTATGTCTTGGTATTCTCTCCCTCGCCAAAGCTACCAACTACCAACTCCATGATATCCCCAGACCCGATCTAGACGTCAGTGTGGGTGCTAAAGAAACAAATATCTATACCTTGGACAGGTAATTCAGGGTCCCAGGTCACTACACTAGAGACACTGTTTCAAATCCTAGCTCAGATGATGATAGAACTTAAATTCAAATGACAGGAACTGGAAATAAGAGCGAATTTTACCAATATAATCCCACCAGCACATTGTCAATAAGTTTATTTGTTTCACTGTTGTCCTTTGGTAAAGAAATCTAGCATAATTAACTGGTCTGGATTAAGACTGACTTCTGACCCACTGCCTTAACGAATGGCCTCACAGTAAAAGGCATTTAGTGAGGTCAGAAAATGCTGCCCTTGCCAGTGATTCAGACATCCCATGTAATAACAACAGAAAAGGTTGAAAAAAAATAAAGAATGATGCTAGAGATCAGATACAAAAAGAACAAGGAAGTGACAGAGAAACTGAACAGATTTGGCAGCTTCAGGCCGAGAGAAAATATAGAAGTAACATTTCGAGTCCAATCGCCATACGTCAGAACTGAACGCAGCTGGGAAATAGAGTGTTTAATGAGATCATAAGACCATAAGACATAGGAGCGGAATTAAGGCTATTCGGCCCATCGAGTCCACTCCGCCATTCAATCATGGCTGATGGGCATTTCATCGCCACTTACCCGCATTCTCCCCGTTGGTGACAGGAATGTTTATGGTGAAGGGGAGAAGGAGTGAGTTGAATAGATAGAGAAAGAGAGGGAGAGAGAGAAAGAAACAAGCATAGGGATTGTTGATGATCAGCTGAAATGGAAATAAAAATCCAGATTCATCTTATTTATTTTTCTCCCGTTCCCATATTGCTGAAATTCGTGCCCAGGTAAGGTGGACATCAAAGTTCCGGTTTGAAGTGAGTTATGTCCCTTTGTCTCTCTTTCTTGAGTGTGATCTCCTTCTTTTATTCATTAATAGGATGCTGGCCAGAATGTAACCCCCTTTCCTCATTGTCCTTGAAAATGTGTTGGTGAGCTGCCTTCCTGACCCACTGCAGTCCGTGGCCTGTAAGTAGTCAGTGCTGAGTTCCACCCCGGTTTCATTTCTTTGGAATTTGTAGTGAGTGATATAATTGAATGGGTGGCATGGCCATTTCAAACTGCAACTGTGTATTAAACACAGTGCTGTGGATCTGGAGTCACATGTAAGCTCGACCAGGTGAAGATGGTAGATTACCTTGACTGAAGGGCATGAGTGTTCCAGGTAGGACACCCGAAACGTTTTCATTTGATTCTCAATTCCTGATATTTTATTGAATGCAAATTCCAACATTTGCCATTGTGGGATTCGAATGCGGGGTCTGGGTCATCACTTGGGTCCCTGCGTTAATATTCCAGAGATAACACAGCTAGTCCATCGCCTCCTCAGCATTTCCAAACTTCTCCAAAAGCAATAGTGGTGTTCCTGTTGGCGCAGTTCTGCTTAAAGCATAGCGCTTTCCAAGGCAACCAAAGGATTTGGCAAAACATACCATCCTTTTCATTTTGTATTTATGAGAAGGCGATGATGGGAAGTGCTCTTAGTGAAATGGAGCTGGATGTCCTTGGTCATGAGCCATTGACAGAATTCATATGGAACAGTAAGTAGTCATCACAGTAAATACATAGTGTCCTTCATTGCAAAATGATGGAAGTATAAGAGTGAAGACATCTTACTGAAGTTGTAGAGTGATATTGAGACAGAACTTGGGGCTCTGTGAACAGATTTTCTCTCCTTTATGAGGACTGATCTCCTTGCCACAATGAGACAGAGTCAAGTTGGTACACTAGACTAATCCCTGCGGTGAATTTACCATGAGAAGAGTGTGTAGGAAATGAGTGTTTAACTTATAATGCGACAAAAGAATAAAAAGTGATTGCAAGAAAACTTGAGCGTTATAGACCAACGTTGATTATTTTCAAACCAAACCATCGAAATCGTGAGATATTACGTGTTTTGCATAATATATGTTTTTACATTTGGACGAATATATGATCGGAAAGGTTTAGAAGAATATGGGCCAAGTGCAGGGAAATGGATTTAGCATGGATGGACATTTTAGTCGGAATGGACCAGTTTGGACTAAAGGACTGTTGAACTCTATGGCTATGTGAGGATTTGCATATTTCTGTGGAGTAACCATGTTAGAAGAGAGAGAGCTCCAGGTTCCCAACAAACTCTGATGCCTGAATGTACAGTTGGAGTGAGACCCTGCACTAAACATCATGTTGTTCACAATCCTGTCAGCAGCCACACTCTGACAGGGTTGGCCATTCTCAAAAGATTCTGACCTCCAAGCTGAAGACTAGCCTGTTTTCTCGAAGATGAAGATGCCTCCTTGGTACGTGGCACAAACCATCCACTGTGCCTCCTTACCGTCAGAAAACCGTGTTAATGTAACACACGTGAAACATTAGCAATGGAGCCAGGAGTCATAACATGGAGCAGTCGATCTGTGCAGCCTCTGCTTCATTGGTTTGTTGTGTTGCAGTATCACTGACATACTACTATTACAGTGTAACAGCTTGGAGGGCCTGAATGGCCTCTTCTGTTCGTGTGTCTGTGTCTCGAGGGGCTGAATGTCCTCTTCCTCGTTCCATGGAAGAGCTTCATTATTGGACGACCCGTGGTAGCTGCTTATCAGCATGTTTTGCTGACTAGATTCCTTATCTTCCTGTGTAATAATAGACAACAGGAGGCTGGAAGAAACAGCAAGCCAGGTAGCATCAGGAGGTGGAGAAGTCAACATTTCAGGTATAACCATTCTTCAGGACTGCATGTGTGGGTAGGGGTAGCTGCAGATAAATAGGGGAGGGAGTGGTTAGGGTGGGGAGAGCAGCACGATGATGGGGTAGGGGATTGGTGGACGCAAGTGGTGTGTGCAACCTGGCTGGTCGATGGGAAGGATGAATCCTTTTGGGAGCTGGAAGCCGGGGTTATTTGGTGGAAAGTAAGGGAGGAGGATGGGCTGCAAAAGGGAGTAGGGCCATGGCTGAGAATGTTATTTCAAATCGGACCACTCAATGTTGAGTCGTCCAGGCTGTAGGCTACCCAAGAAGAAGATAAAATGTTGTTTCTTCAAATTTCTGTCAGACTCACAGTGGCAACAGAGGAGGCCAAGGGTGGTCATGTTGAAAAGGGATTGGGAAGAGGAAATGAAATGACTGGTGATTGGGAGCTCACAGGTCGGCCCACTTGGGTCCGGCTGTGATGCTCAGTGAAATGTGCCCTTAGTTTAAGGTGCTCTCCCCGATGTAGAGAAGACCACATCAGGTGCACTTGATGTGGTAAACTAGTTTGAAGGAGAGGCAGGTGACCTCTGTTAAACGTGGAAGGACTGTTTGTGGCCTGAGATGAGATGAGGGAGGTGGTATGCCCGCAGGTGATACATTTTTTATATCTGCAGAATGAGTTGCCAGTGGGGATTGGTGGGTTTGGTCGGGAGCGTGGCACAAACCAAAATTGATGACGGAATCGGTCCTTGGAGAATATATACCAGGTGATCGGATCCAACCTAGTTTACTGTATCTGGCACTCCTGATGTGGTCTTCTCTATATCTGGAGACTAAATGTAAACAAAGGGAAATGTTTTTCTGAATATCTTAGTCGGGACTGTAAGGGCTGATATGACTCTCAGTCACGGCTTATTTCAATTCTCCCTCCCACTCCCTTTCCGACATGGCTATCCTTGACCTCCTCCATTGCCACAACGAACCAAAGCACAAACTGGAGAAGCAACACTTCATATTCCACCAGTGTAGCCTACTGCCCGGGATACTCAACACTGAGTTCTCCAATTTCTAGTAACGTCCTTTCCAATTCCCGACTACCTATCCAACCCCTGCTCCTTCCATTCCTCTGATCAACCCATCTTCCAGCTGTCAACTGGATTCATTCCTTCCATTGACCAACCCGTTAGGACCCTCTACCTGTGTTTCCAACTTCACCACGCCACCTACTCCTACTCCCCCACCTCACCTCTTTATCTGTACACACCCTTACCCCGAACCCCAGTCCTGAAGAAAGGTATACCCAAGGTGTGGACTTCTTCTCCTGATGCTGCCTGGCTTATTGTGTTCTTCCAGCCACCTACATTCCACCATTTGTAGTTTTTAAAAATATCTGTTCTTGTGCAATAGGTAAGAGAGAGTGAATGGGCTGTGTCTTCATTATCCAATAGCTTCGATGGGCTGAATGGCATTCTCATATTTCTGTGAAACCAGCTTGAGTTGCTGAATTATCTCCTCTTTTTCAGTCCCATGGAAATGTTCAGGGTCCAGCAGTGCTGTTACATGAATGTTACCTACACGTAAACAGCATGAGCTTGAATGTTGTCCAGTTTTTGATGCTTTGTGTGATCTTTTCTGAGCACCCTCACTTCTGATCGAATGATGGAGGGTCAGAAGTTGCTGAATCAGCTGAAGATGTTTGTGCCAAGGAAGCTACCCAGAGGATGGCCCACAGAGATATCCAGGGACTGAGTGAAAATATCTGTACCAGCCACATGGTGTCCAGAATGCCCAATCACTTGGGAGTTTACAACTGATTCCCATTAGGTGCTATTTTTTTCAGTCTCCTTGACATCTTGTTCAGTCAAAACCTGCTGTTATGTCAGGGTCATTCACGCTGACGCTGTGTTCCAATTTCCTATTCACGTCAAAGCCCAAGGTAAATGTATGGGGACTGTTTCCTTCTCTCAAAGGGTAGTAACTGTCGGGGCCTCTCTATCCCAGACAGCTACATCTCTGAAATGTTTGGGGGAGCAGAATGGTGTTAATGGATTTTGACACATCAGGGAGTTGATGGCTACAAAGAATTGGGCATGGAAGAGAAATTGTGGCCAAGAGAGATCAGCCCTGACCTTACTGAAGGGAAGGACGGGCTTGACGGTCTATATCGCCTGGTGTTATTCCAGGATTCCCCATAGTGCAGTCACTTTGTTGCCTCTTCCATTTCCTGTGTTACTGATTTCAAGTAGCTGAATAGACTGATACTGCTGCTGCATGATTTAAACTGGATCTAGTTCTATCAAGTCGGGGGGCTGATTGGTCTCCTCCTGTAACTGCATATCATGGTCCATGGGCTGAAAAGCCACATTCTGTTCTGGTGTAACTTATGTCCATATAGACCAGATCTACCAACCTTGGAGAAAGTGAGCAGCACTGCAGATGCTGGAGATCAGAGTTGAAAAGTGTGGCACTGGAAAGGCCCAGCTGGTCAGGCGGCATCCGAGAAGCAGGAGTATAGATGGCTTGGGCATTCCTGATGATGGGATTATGCCCAAAACGTCTATTCCCCCACCCCTGGAATGCTGATTGACCTGCTGTGCTTTTCCAATACCACACGTTTGGACGTCTACCGGCCAGCCCTTTTCAACCTTTCTGGTCATGTTATTAAAGAACTTTAACAAATTCGTCAAGCGTGAACTTCCACTCAAAAAGCGATGCTGAATATTTCTAATCAAACCGTGTTTTCCCAAGGCATGTACATCTTATCCCTCAGAATCTTCTCAAGTAATTTGCCTACCACAGATGTTAAGCTGACTGGTCTGTATTTCCCAGGCATTACTTTTCAGTCCTTCATGAATAAGGGCACAACATTTGCTATCCTCCAGTCTTCTGGGATCTCACCTGTGGTAACTGGTGATCAAAATTATCAGCCAGGGACCCCGCAAATTCTTCTCTAGCCACTTGCAGTGTTCTTGGATATATCTCGTAAGGACCATGCGATTTATCCAACTTCAAACAATCTAGTATATCCAATACCTCCTATACTGTGATATAGACTGTTTCTAAGATATCACCACTAATTTCCCCAAATTCACAAGTATTTATGTCTTTATCCACAATAAACATAGAGGAGAAATATTTGTTGAGGACATTGCCAATCTCTTATGGGACGACACGTACATGTTCTCCTTGGTCTTTGAGGCGTCATATTCACTCTCAAGTTAATGTTTTTTTTCATTTAATATACTTAAAGTCCCTCTTTGGATTCACTCTGATTTTCTCAGTCAAGGTTATCTCATACCCACTTTTCGCCCTCCTGTTTTCCTTCATCAATAAACTCCTGTATCCCCTGTACACCTCCAGGGATTCCCTCGATCCCAACTGCCTGTACCTGAGCCACGCTTCCACAATTCCTTTTTGGAAAATGTCTAAACATCTCTTGTCATCCAGGGTTCCTCATTCCTGTCATCTTTCCTTTCAGCCTCACAGGAACATATTGATCTTTAACTCCCACTTGCCTGAGGTCCTTTGCATGCAAAGACTACTCCAACCAAGCCCTGCAAACAATTGTCTAAGTCCATCAAATTAACCTTATCACAATTTGGAACTTTAATCTGTGGACCTAATTTATCCATTTCCATTACTAATTTAAAATTAATAGAACAATGGTCACTGGTGCCAAAGTGCACATCTACTGACACCTCACTCACCTATCAAGACCTATATCTTAAGAGTGGGTCAAACCTTGCCCCTTTCCAATTAGGACTCTCAATATATTGCTTGAGGAAACTTTCCTGACGCACTTAATTGATTACATCCCAGTAAATTCTTAGTGATCTGGCAGTTCCAGTCTGTGTTATAAAATTTAAAACCCCTATTATAGAGCATAGAACATAGAACATCGAACAGTACAGCAAAGAACAGGCCCTTCAGCCCACGATGTTGTGCCGACCATTGATCCTCATGTATGCACCCTCAAATTTCTGTGACCATATGCATGTCTAGCAGTCTCTTAAATGTCTGCAATGACCTTGCTTCCACAACTGCTGCTGGCAACGCATTCATTGCTCACACAACTCTCTGTGTAAAGAATCCGCCTCTGACATCCCTCTATACTTTCCTCCAATCAGCTTAAAACTATGACCCCTCGTGTAAGCCATTTTTGCCCTTGGAAATAGTCTCTGGCTATCGACTCTATCTATGCCTCTCATTATTTTGTGTACCTCAATTATGTCCCCTCTTGTCCTCCTTTTCGCCAATGAAAAAAGTCCGAGCTCAGTGAACCTCTCTTCATAAGATAAGCCCTCCAGTTCAGGTAGCATCGTGGCAAACCTCCTCTGAACCCTCTCCAAAGCATCCACATCTTTCCTATTATGACAACCCGGATGTTCCTGCAAGTCTCCCCAATCTCTCTACATATTTGTGTTCCTGTAATCCCAGTTGACTATTTTGGGGCCTATATTACACCGCCAAAAATATCACCATGCCCTTCTTATGTCTTAGTTCCACCCACAAAGCCTGACTGGATGATCTATCAGTTATTTTATCTCTGATCACTGCTGTGATACTCCCCTTAATCAGAAATGCAACTGCTCTTCCCTCTTAACACCATCTCTGTCCCTCCTAATGCATTTAACCCTGGTACATTAAGCTGTTAGTCCAATCCCTCCCTCAGCCATATTTCAGTAATAGCTAGCCTATAGAGCGCCGATTACCTATCCACACGCTGAATTCAGCGGCATTACCTGTCAGTCTTTTTACATTGAACTAAATGCATTCCGTGCTCCCCATCGTGTTCTAGCCTGATCAGTATCTTCAACGTACTATTTATGATTGCTGCATCTCCTTCCAGCCTCGCACTTTCCTCCCTGCTCTTAAGGATACCACCTCCTGCCAATCTCATCGAGCTTAACTGGCTGCGAAGATATTGGTCCCCCCTCCAGTGCATGTGCCAGCAGTGCCTCTTGAAAAGGTCAACTCTGTCCCAGAGAAGTTCCCAATAAACTAAAAATATGAACCCCTCACCCTACACCAAATCTTTAGTCACATATTCATCTGCCATATCTTTCTATTCTTATCTTCACGAGCTCATGACACAGGAAGTAATCAGGAGATTACCACTGTTGAGGTCCTGGTTTTAACTTTTCTCCTCGATCTCAATAATCATTCTGTAGAACCACATTCCTATGTCTACCTGGGTTATTTGTGTCAATCCGCACAATGACTTTGGCTGCTCACCCTCCCCTTGAGAATATGCAGCAGCCACTCAGAGACATCGTGGACCCTGACACCTGAGTGGCAACGCACCATCCTGGATTCCCGTTTGAGGCCGCAGAATCTCTGATCTGTCCCCCTAATAATCGAAACTTCTAATACTAAGACCCTGCTTACATTTATCCTTTCCTGCTGCTCCCCAGAGCCAGTCACAGTGCAACCAACCTGGCTACTGCTGCTGTCCCCTGAACAGTTATTTCTAACACCCATCCCCATCTGCCAATACACACAAGATCAGAATCCAAAATGGAATACGTTTTCGAGCTGAATGGCCACAGGGGATTCCTGCACTCCCTGCCTACTCCTTTCGCCATTCCTGGTGTTCGCCTTGCTACTCTCTGCCTGGAACACGACAGGAAGCAAGGAATGCCTGTTGCATTAAATTGCATTTATTCAAATGCAACACGGCTGGCAGGTAAGACTGATGAACTCAGGGCGTAGATCATTACATGGGACTGGGATTCAAGGTGTTTACAGAAACATGGCTATGGGAGGGAATTGGGGTAGCCACTTCACTAAAGCTCTTATCTATAAAGTACCCAGTATCTTGGACGATCTGGAGAGCAGTCACGTCCAGCTCCTGGTCATGGTCTCGCAGGAGCTGCAGCTGGTTGCACTGCTCACACGTGTAATCATCATGGACGGTGGAAATCTCCCTGAGCTCCCATATCCTGCAGGAGGAACATGCAACTGCTCCAACTGCTATCTCCACTGCTGTCAGGCTAGCGTTAAAAATATTTTACCTGAGCTTATCTGTACCTTTTGCTGAGCTGCTGCACACCGAAGGCTCTGGAACCAAAGCACTACTACATACTCTGCTACTAACAGCACATCAATAGACCACTCCATATTTAGTTTTGGTTAGGGAAGGAGGGAGACACTGCAGTGATGTGTTGTTTGTGCTTTAAGCACTCCTTAATTCCAGGCCCATGCTTGGACTTGTAGGGTGTCTTCCTGAGGTCATCCTTCTAGTACTGGTGACTGCGCTGATGCAAATATTTACCCTGACAGCCAATCCACGTTGTCGCGGTCCTTTGGTCTTTTCTGTCTATTAGCACTGCATTTATGAATTCATTGAATCTATTGCTTGTATTCCAAACTGTGCATCACTCCGGAGGGAGAGATGTTGATGTTCCAGTGAATACAGGCTGTTGGTAAAGGTTTACCATTAGACATGTGAGTGGTAGTATGCCCACCAGCTCGCTGACTCTGCTTTTCCTTTCAATTAAGGTATATTTATTCGGATAACCTTCCATTCCATTTTCCTGCGTTTCTCTGTAACCCTTGTGTAAAATCTATCCATCTCAGCCTTGAAGATATTTAGTGGCCTATTCTCAACAGCCTCCACAATTTTCTACAATTGTTTCTCGCCACCTGATGTGAGTCTTAGTGGTGTTTAATCCCTTGGCCTTTTTTCTCGCATTCTGTGTGAAAGTTGAACCTAGATTAGATGTTGTCCTGTTCGATCAAACCACCTCCGTGGCTCAAGGCAAAACAAAAAACAACACAGAGTTTAAGAGCCTGTAATCTCCTCCCTCATCTTCCACATCAGTCTAAGATACAGTTCATCCGGACCTAGGGATTTGCCCACTTTTTATCTTGCATCAACTTTTAATTCTTCCTCAGCTTCTATATCAAATTGCTCAAGGATCACATTGTTAGATACTGACAGTGAATCCAGGAACTTCTTCTCCAAAGTGAAGACTGATATGTAGTATGTGTTTGACATATTCTCTGGATCTGTGCACAGGTCGCCTCCTCAGTCCCTAATACTCCCTATTATTTCTCTTGTTACCCTCCTACACTTAATAAACCGATAAAATGTCTTTGAATTATTGATAATATGTTTTTGTCAAATGTTTTTGTCAACGCCCCCCCCCCCCTTTTGCTCCTCAACTTACTTTCTTGAGCTTAGCCCGACACATTCTCTACTCTTCTGGGACCTCCATTGACTTGCTCACTTTATGCCTCCTTTTAGCATCTCCTTCATTCTTAATTCCATTCTGAATATTTGTAGACATCCAAGGTTCTCCGGGCTTGTTTTCCGACATTTCATCTTTGGTGTAAGATGATGCGGTGACACTTTCATCAATTCCAATTTAAGCATGTGATGCACCACAGCCCCCACGCTATTCTGTTACAGTTTCACTCAGAAGTAAGTGTACTGTGGCCAGATCCTGTCTTTTGTTTTGATAAAATCTGCCCCCCCTCCCCACCCCCCATCGGAATAATTTTTATTTTTCAAACTTTTTTCTTTTGGTCTTTTCCTTATTAAGCTAAAAATGGTCACTGGTTCTGCAATGCTCTCCCAATCCTAACTGCAATACCTGAATGGCTTCATTCCCCACCGTGAGGCCCAGCACTGCCCCGTCCATTGTTGTACCTGCTACATGTTTACATAAGGACTTGTCTGGAAAAAATGTCAAACATCTTTCACCTCTTAAAAAAAAATCACTGCCCTAATGAATATTTGGAATTGAAATTTCTGACTATAATGATCCTATTATTGTATTTACACACCTAAGTGAATTAGTTTTATACCTGTTCCTGTATTTTCATTTAACTGGGGGTCTCTAATATATATCTGTCATTGTTTTGATCCTAAACACAACCCACAAAGCGTCATTTGAAAACCCTTCCAAGATATCATCCGTCCTGACTGCAGTCATTGAATCCATGATTAATAAGGCAACACCACCTTCTCTTTTAACCCTTTTCTGTGCTGCCTTTAGTTCTTGTACCACTGAATATTGAGTTGTCAGCCCTGACCTCCCTCATACACACCTATGTGATGGCAAAATTGTCCACTTCCACATGTCACCTCGTTCCCTTATCACATCAGTCGGTCCGATAATATGCCCAGCATTAAGTAAAAGGGCATCCAGCCTGGAATATGGCACCTGGAATACTCGGATTTCTTCAGTTCATGGAAGCTCCTTTCCATGAACTAAAACTGCAACTCTGGGACTGAATGAATAATTGTTGAATTGTAATTTATTTTTTAATTAATGTGTCAATCAAATGCAAAGTTTCAGAACTGAACAGTTAGCTCCACATACAATGAATTCCTGCTGGTTAATTACCTGCTCAATGTGCAGAGGGGTCAGCCCTCTGTTTGGAGATAGTGAGGAATGCAGATGCTAGAGATCAGAGTCGAATGGTGTTGCGCTGATAAAGCGCAGCGAGTCAGTCAGAATCTGAGGAGTGGGAGAGCGAAAGCTTTGAGCAGAAGCCATTCATCAGGAAGGCACTAGTGTGTTCACATGTTTTTCCATTCCATAATTCACGTGATATTTGGAACTGTACTTTCTCAGGAAAGCAGCTCTGAATAGAGCCCTAAAATGGAAAGCAGTCAAAGGGAGTAGACAAAGTGAGGTCAAGTACAGACTGATTGAAGTACAAACGTAAGGATAGATCAGTCCCCTGTACCAGACAGGAAGCATCCGAGGGTATCGGAGGAAGTAAGTGAAGAGATCGCTGCACCTCTCACGATGATCATTCCGTCCCCCCTGTCCACTGAATTATTGCCCGATGATTGAAGGGTGGCAAAATTTATTCCCTTGTTCAGGAATGGCAATAGGGATAATCCTGCGAAATCCAGCCCATCAGTCTTACTTCTGTATTGTGAAAAGTATTGGAGCGGATTCTAAGATACAGAATTTATGATTACTTGGAAAATCATAGTTTGATTAGAAATGGTCAGCATGGCTTTTTGAAGAACAAGTAATGTAAGTAGTAATGGGATATTGACAGGATGCAGAACTGGGCTGAAAAATGGCAGATGGAGTTCATCTGGATAAGTGTGAAGTGATTCATTTTGGAAGGTCGAAATTGAATGCAGAATACAGGGTTAAAGGCAGAATTTTTGGCTGCGTGGAAGACCATAGGGATCCTGTGGTCCATATCATAGGACGCTCAAAGCTGTCACCCAAGTTGATAAGATTATTAAGACAGATAGTTTTTTCATTAGCTGTGGATTGAGTTTAAAAGCCACAATGTTATGCTACAGCGCCAAAAAGCTCTGGTGAGACTACATTGAGAATATTGTGTTCAGTTCTAGTCACCTCATTACTGGAAAGATGTTGAGGCTTTGGAGAGGGTGCTAAGGAGATTTACGAGGATGCTGCCTGGAGTGGAGGGCATGTCTAACAAAGAAAAAATGAGGAAGCTAGGGCTTTGCTCCTTGGAGAAATGAAGAATGGGAGGTGACTTGATAGACGTGTACAAGATGATGAGAGGCATAGATAGAGTGGATAGCTACAGACTTCGTCGCAGGGCGGAAATGGCTATCTTGAGCGGGCATAATTTTAAGGTGATAGGAAGAAGGTTTGGGGGGATGTCAGAGCTAGGTTTTTAACACAGAGAGTGATGGGTGCGTGGAATACACTGCCAGCAGCGGTAGTATAGTCAGCTTCATTAGGAATATTTAAGTGACTATTGGATAGGCGCATGAATGATAGTACAATGAAGAGTATGTCGATTTGTCTGATCTTTAAGTAGGATAAAAGATAGGCAGGACGTCAAGGGTTGAAGGGCCTGCATTGTGCTGTGTTGTTCTGTGTTTTATGATTCTGATCAATTGTTGAATATGTAAGGGATTGATGTGTGTGAGATTAGGAAGCTGGGGAGGGGCGTTAGCCCATAACTTCCAGTTATGTTATTAATTGTTACATTCACCTGAATGCCAGTACAATATCTGTTGTGTCTGACACCAGGTAGGCTCCGCCAATTTCAGTTGTTAACGTGATTCTTCACTTGTCATTTGCTGATGTTTTCTTCAGATACAATCTGTTAGGTGACATTTGCGATGTTTCGTGAATTTGGCAAAAATAAGACGTCAGCTATGACTTTTCAAATGAACTATAATCTATGAAAACAATTAGGTTGATTCCATATTTATGGACCTATAATAATGGACCTGTCAAGATTTTCTAACACAGCAATAAAGAATATACATTTATTTTATATCTAACAAAAAACATGGATCTAACTCTTTTGGCAATCAGAATTACATACACAAACACAGGATTCAAAACAATACATTGTCACTCCAACATTTTGAAAGTGGTTGGCTCCTGAATTGATGACATGTTCACATGATTACATGTTCAGGGTGAGTAAATGATTGAACAATCAAATAGAATTAGCGTTCTTATACATTTATACATAATCAATCAGTTTAATTTCTCACTGAAATGTACGAGCTTCAGCCAATTGTCAGCGATTTAGAAATGGCTATAATTCAAAATGCACGGTGAATGCTAACCTAAATAAATGATTTGTGTTATCAAATTTTAGTGAACAATATTTTTTTAAAAATCAATTTTTAGAAGAAATGATATGTAATATGAAAGGTGGACAGTGAGCAAAAACGATGAACATATTGTCATGTGAGTGATAGGTCAGACCTTTTCAAAGAGATTTGTGCCAAAAAAATGAGAGATTTGTTTTAGTAATACTTCGACTTCATAATGAAGCTGACCTTGTAATACTTGCATTTTAAATGCTCATGCTGCACCAAATAATCAGGTATTTGCGAGCATTTACAATGAGAAATAATCGGATACTGACTTTTATTCACATCAGACACATGATAGAGTACAAAACTTTAAAGTTCGGGAGGAGACCATTGGCCACTGTGTGTGCACTAGCTCCAGTGATGTCTCACAAGCCCCTCCCATTTGCCAGCCCTATCTGCAAACTGTTAAATTCATATTTTCAAATACAGATCAAATTCTCTTCTGATTCTTCATCCACGACTCTCCCAGGCAGTCCATTCTAAATCCTAACAATTCTCTCAATAAAGACACTTTTCCTTATCTCACTCCTGGATCTTTTGCTGAAAATCTTGAAATTAGAAAACAATGATGCTGTAATGCTAACTAATGGAAACAGAGTAATCCTGTTTTACTCTGCAACATTTGTTCATAATTTTGAGCATCGTAATAAGTTCACATCTTTGTCTATTCTGCTTCAGGAAGAATAAGCCTTGGAAGAACTGACACAAACACTACATTGGACAAACAGGCAGAAAACTAGCCACCTGGATACATCATCAACAACTAGCCAGAGAAAAGACATGACCCACTATCACTATTATCCTTACATATGATGAGGAAGTACACCATTTTGACTGGGTCTGCACTTCCATCTAGGACAAGTGAAACAGAGACACGTACGAGAATTCCTAGACGTATGGCTTTCCAATCGGAACTCCATCAAGAAACACATCGACTTTGATTCCAACTAACACTCTCTGAGAAAAAGAACCGGACATGAAATCACCAATACTGGAAGTTACATCACTGACTCAAGGAAACCTAAACACTTAAATAGAAGTTCGAAAAACACTAGCACTTCACCGGAGGCTCACTGATAGTATTCCCTCGTAAAGTGATGAACCGTCTGATAATGAACTCTCCAACTCAGCGAGCAAACTGACATCCAGAAGAAACGCAATTTCTCTTATCCTTTCTTTAATTAACTCCGCCATTCTAGTTATCATTCTGATTATTTCTAAGGTTATTGGTATACTTCTACAAAGTAATGTGGTGTCTGTGTGTGTGTGTGTGAAATGTATGAGTGTCTGTGTGTGTATATGTGTGTGTGTGTGTGTGAGAGAGAGAGAGAGAGAGAGAGAGAGAGACCGAACAATCCTCTTTAATCTCTGAATTAATTCCCGTGCCACATGGAAAAGAGGTAAGGATTAGTAAGGCAGTATAGTTTAACATGTTGTTAAAAAGCTAGTTCAGGGTTGATGTTTTCAGATTTTTGGATCATTGGGATTTCTTTCAGGACAAGTGGGAACTGTACAAAAAAGTCATGTTGCATCTTAACTGGAGGAGCAGCAACGTCCTTGTGGGGCGGTTTGCTAATGCAAATCGAATGGATTTAAACTAATAAAGCAGGAATGTGCGAACCAAAGCAGCAGGTCAGAAACTGAGGAGAAGGTCGAGGTGAACAGGACATCAGGCACGGCCAGACTACTGACCATGCTGAGGGAAGGAATCACATCAGTTCAGATTGTGAGATGGAAGTTGGAATAAATGATAGAGATAAGTTGCACAAATAAGGATGGAGAGTGTGGGGGATGTGAGGGATTGAGATGTGTGAGATCAGGAAGACAGTGCACAAGAAAATATTAAAGGGGAAAGAGGTCGGGGTGGAGTGAAGTGGGGAATTCTGTGATAAACAACTGAATCGAAAACAACGGAAAACATGCTTTTTGTCAAAGTGAATACCTTGGAAGGAATTTATTATGCTTCAAAGAAATAGAACCCTCAGAGCTAAAAGTCTGCATTATACTGAAGGAAAAGTTGTGTCCATGATATTTCTGTAGCTATAATAATGGTAGCAAACAGCTGAAAAGTTGCTCCTGCTATTGTTGGACAATGCTTACACTGAGCATGTGAATTAGTCTGGATGATCTCATAGATGGCTCGGTTGCTGTAGGTTGAGTAAGTGCTGAAGCTGCATGAGATGATGCTGGTTTGTAATCTCACCACTTACTGAGTCCAGTTCAAAGGAAGAAACCAGAAACTACCATTGCTTATTGTTTCAGAATATATCAGAGTCTTCATGGCTGCCACCGCATAGAATCATGCAACGAAGAAAAGGGCTATCACGTCTGCGCCAGAAATTGCACATCCAAAGGCTTTGTAAACGTTTGTGAGGTTACCTCCCTCAACGACCCTCCTAGGCAATGCATTCCAGATTCAAACCACCCTCTCAGTTCGAAACTGTCAATTCCCTGCCTTTCACTTCAAAAATGCATCCCTTTGTTTTTGACCCTTTGACTAAGGAAAACAGCTTCTGTCTGTTCAGCCTTCCATACCCCTTATGCATTTGTACACCTGTACCATATTCCTTCCTCAACCTTCCCTGCTGCAAAGGAAAAGCGAGTAAATTTAGCCCTCACCATTCATAGTTTGAGTACTCACTTTTCTTATTACTTCTGACATGCACCATCCCACATTTATCAGTGTTAAATTTCATCGGCCATTTATCTGGTTATCTGAATAATCTGTTTCTATCCTCCTGTAGCCTAACCCTTTCCTCCTGACTATGAGCCACCCAGCTCAGCTTTGTGTCATCCACAACATTGTTTATCATTCCACTGCCACAAGTCCCCCACATCTTCCACACTCTCGCCATCATCATTTATGAATATCACAAATCAACCGTGATTTCCTTCCTGCTCTCCAGATGTTCGTCAGAGGAGGATTTGAGAATTCCAGTCTCTGACTTTTCTTATTTTGGTCAATTTACAGAGTGATTTGGCTAACATGTTTTATGAGGAAGCCACAAAAAACATTTTCGACACAGAGTTAAATTCATCTTTTACACTTCACCCCTCTGCATGTTTTATTCATAAAGCTTGTAAATCATTTATGATGAACTAATTTTTGGCACCTTGCACTGAAACATTAGCATTTTGGAGGGACTGATCTTTGTTACATTCACTGCAATAGCCAGAAGTGGAAAATTTTTTCATCTGCAGGACGGACACAGAGTAATTCATTGTTTCTTAAAATCAGCAAGTGTGATGAGGGTAAACATGCAATTAAATTCTAAGTTATGGACAAACTGCAGGAGGTCAAATCATATTGTCATGTCTACCTTGAACTGGAAGCAAATAAATAATTTTAAATTATTTTAAATAATTAAAATAATTCAAAAACCACCACACTAGGGGAGAACAAAAAAAAAAATTATGTCGTCTGCATTGATGGAGATACAGAAATATAGAGTACATGTGCAATCTGAACAAAAATCAAGTGGTAGAAAAGAAAGTACATGAAATCTTTCCTTAATGTTTAGTGGAAACCAGATCTCGATTTTCCTGAATGGTGATTTTTTCACACACAATCCCGTTTCTCCCAAAACAAGTTTTTCCCTGTCACTAAAACGCCATCTGCCATTCTTCCTCCGCCGTCCTACTCTTTCCTCACATTCCTACTTCCCTTGCACTACCCCTTCTGCTGCTACATACTCTTCCACTGATGATCTCCCTTATACCTTTCTTCTGTCACTCCCACTGTAAGTTACAAAAATTCCGCAGTTACTCCTACTGCTGCGCAGCTGGTAGAGGAGGGAGGGCTTCAGATCTGTAGATAATTGGGTTGCATTCTGTGGAAGGTGGGACCTGTACATGAAAGACTGGTTGCACCTGAACTGGAAGGGGACCAATTTCCTCGGTGGAACGTTTGCTCGAATGGTTCAGAAGGGTTTAAACTAGTATGGCAGGGGGGTGGGAACCTAAGCTATATACCGGTGGTGAGAGTTGATGGAGATGAGGCAATAGCAAGAGATAGCGCAGCCAGTGGGAAGAAATTTCCGAGGAAAGAACCAAGGGATCGGTTAAAGTGTGTTTGCTTTATTGCAATGAGTATCAGGAATAAAGTGATGAGCTTAGAGCATGGATCAGTACCTGGTGCTATGATGTTGTGGCCATAACAGAGACATGGGTTTCACAGGGTCAGGAATGGTAGTTGGATGTTCCAGGGTTTAGAACATTTAAAGAGAATAGTGAGGGGAAAAAGAGGAGGGGGTGTAGCACTGCTAATCAGAGAGGGTGTCACAGCTGCAGAAGTTCCATTGTCGAGGAGGGTCTGCCTAATGTGTCAGTATGGGTGGAAATTAGGAACAGTAAAGGAGCAGTCACCTCATTAGAGGTTTACTACAGACACTCCAATAGCAGCAGGGAGATTGAAAAAAGCATAGGTCGACAGATTTTGGAAAAGTGTGAATGTAGTAGGGTTTTTGTAATAGGTGACTTTAACATTCCGAATTTTGATTGGAACCTTCTTCAAGCAGATGTTTTGGAAGTAGCTGTCTTTGTAAGGTGTGTTCAGGAGGGTTTCCTAAATCAGTACGTTGACAGGCCTACGAGGGGAGAGTCAATTTTGGATTTGGTGCTCCGCAATGAGCCGGGGCAGGTGTCAGATCTTGCGGTGGGAGAGCATTTTGGTGATTGTGACCACAACTGCCTCACATTCTACATAGCTATGGAGAAGAAAAGAAGCAGGCACATTTGGAGGATATTTAATTTTGGAAAAGGAAACTATGATGCTATCAGACGTGAGTTGGGAAGCATGGACTGGGAGTAATTGTTCCATGTAAAGAGCACTATAGACATGTAGAGACATTTTAAGGAAAAGTTGTTGCGAGTGATGCATAAATGTGTTTCTCTGAGACAGGCAAGATGGGGTAAGATAAAGGAATCATGGATGACGAGAGCAGAGGAGATTCTTGTCAAAAGAATGAAGACAGCACATGTAAGGTGGAGGAAGCAACGGTCATTCTCAGCTCTAGAGGATTACAGGCAGGCGAAGAAGGAGCTCAAAAATTGTCTGAGGACAGCCAGGAGAGGGCACAACAAAGGTTTGGCAGGAAGGATTAGGGAGAATCCAAAAGCATTTTCCACGTATGTGAGGAATAAGACAATGATCAAAGAAAGAGTAGGGCCGAACAGAGATAGCATAGGGAACTTGTGTATAGAGTCTGAGGAGGTAGGGAAAGCCCGAACGGAGTTTTTTCCTTCTGTCTTTACTCAAGAAAAGGACCTTGTAATGAATGAAGCCACTGAAGAGCAGGTATGCATGCTGAAACGGATGGAGATTGAGGAAGCTGATGTGCTGAACATTTTGCCAAACATTAAGATTGTCAAGTCGCCAGGGCCAGACCAATTTGTCCTCAGCTGCTTTGGGAAGCGAGAAATGTGATTGCTTCGCCGCTTGGGAAGATCTTTGCATCCTCGCTCTCCACCTGAGTCGTACCTGAGGACTGTAGGGAGGCAAATGTAATTCCTCTCTTCAAGAAAGGAAATAGGGAAATCCCCGGCAATTCCAGACAGTCAGTCTCACGTCTGTCGTCTGCAAGGTGTGAGAAAGGATTCTGAGGGATAAGAGTTATGACCATCTGGAACAGCATGGCTTGATTAAATGCAGTCAGCACAGCTTTGTGTGCGGCAGGTCATGCCTCACAAATCTTATTGAGTTCTTTGAGGACGTAGCAAGTTGATGAGAGTCGAGCGGTGGATGTGGTGTATATGGACTTCAGCAAGGCATTTGATAACGTTCCCCATGGTAGGCTCGTTCAGAAGGTCATGAGGAATGGGATTCAGGGAAGTTTAGCTGCTTGGATACAGAATTGGCTGGTGGAAAGGAGACAGCGAGTGGTAGTGGAAGGAAAGTATTCCGCCTGGAAGTCAGTGGCGAGTGGTGTTTCACAGGGCTATGTTCTTGGGCCTCTACTCTTTGCTATTTTTAATAATGACTTGTATGCGCAGATTGAAGGATGGGTTAGCAAGTTTGCAGATGACACAAAGGTTGGAGGTGTAGTTGACAGTACAGAGGACTGTTGTAGGTTGCAGCGTGACATTGACAGGATGCAGAGATGGGCTTGGGCTGAGAGGTGGCAGATGGAGTTCAACATGGATAAAGGTGAAAGGTGCATTTTGGAAGGTGGAACTTGAATGTTGAGTACACAATTAAAGACAGGATTCTTGACAGTGTGGAGGAACAACGGGATCTTAGTGTGCAGGTATAGAGATCCCATAAAATTGCCACCCAAGTGGACAGCGTTTTTAAGAAAGCATATGGTGTTTTGGCTTTCATTAACAGGGGGATTGAGTTTAAGAGCCGTGAGACCTTGTTGCAGCTCTATAAAACTTTGGTTAGACCGCACTTGGAATACTGCGTCCAGTTATGGTCGACGTGGAAAGACGTGGATGCTTTGGAAAGGGTTCAGAGGAAGTTCACTAGGATGCTGCCTGGACTGGAGGGCTTATCTTACGAAGAGAAGTTGACTGAGCTCGGATATTTTTCATTGGAAAAAAGAAGGAAGAGAGGGGACCGAATTGAGTTGTACAAAATAATGAGAGGCATAGATAAAGTTGATAGCCAGAGTCTTTTTCACAGGGCAGAAATTGTTAACGCGAGGGGTCTTAATTTTAAACTGTTTGGCGGAAAGTATAGAGGTGATGTCAGAGGTAGGCTCTTTACGCAGAGAGTTCTGAGACCATGGAAAGCGTTGCCAGCAGGTCGGTGGGTGTATTTAAGAGACTGCTGGATACGCATATGGTCAGAGAAATTTGAGGGTTCATACATTAGGCTTACACTATATGAGAATCAATGGCCAGCACAACATCGTGGGCTGAAGAGCCTGTTCTGTGCTGTACTCTTCTATGTTTATCTGACCATCGCGTTCACTTTTTGCTTTCCAACTTGGATGATGGGTGCTGCTGGCTTCTGTGCTGCTATTGATCATCAGTGAATGATGAGATTGGGATGATCAATGTCAAATCGGAACAGACAATTGTGTGTTTCTGTCACTGCCTAATGTACCATGAAAAGAATGGTTTTGTTCCCCAAGCAACAGAGTGGAGTGTCTTTCTGTCTCTCTGTCACAACGCTTAACCAAACAGCCTCATCACAAATAGGATGAATCTCTCCTCAGAATCAGCCATCCATCCATCAGTTTTCATTTAAACTTTGTGAGGACAGTGAACACACTGTTCAAACAAGCCATGTTCTATCCTTTTGTTTTCTATTATTTTAAAGATTTTGCAATGTCATTTGAGGTGAGGTCAGAGTAACTTCCCTTGCGTCACAGTAGTATTTGACTCATGTGGCATCAGGGACCCTGAGTAAAGTGTGGTCAATGCGAATCAGCGGAAATTCTGTGCTCACAATTTCCCCACTGAGCAATGACACCTTCCCCAGAGCTTTTGAGAGAATGCCAAATAAACTCTGCCCTTCCAGTACCTTCCAAAACCATGGATGACTTTTTCCTGTTAATAACATCAACATATATTATGTTTTCACAGTTTGGTCTAAAATCTCAGAATACTAAGACTTTGCTGGTTGACTGTCACCCCAATGAATTCAGGGAGTTACAATAAGATTCTGGATTAGTGGTGCTGGAAGAGCACAGCAGTTCAGGCAGCATTCCAGCACCGCTAATCTGGTTTCCAGTATCAGCAGTCATTGTTTTTACCTCGTTACAATAAGATTACGATTCAGATTAATTTTAATCAGTCACTTTTTGAGGCCTGATCGTGTGATGTAAGTACCACTGATATCAACATTTTATCTGTCCAAAAGCATCACGTATCATTGGCTCAAGGCTGCACCGCTCCCGAATTCTATTTCTTTCTCCGGCTCATCCACTACGCTCATCAGATATATGAGGCCCACAGGATGCAATAACACAGAGATGCCTATGACCCCTTGGAAATGCCTCCCCACCCGTGACCTGCACGCTGACTGCATCGCCTCCCCCAAATGCACCTCCTGTCCTATCTTCATCATCCCTCCAAACCTTCCACACTCTGTTATTGAATGATCTGTACTTAACAAAGGTCTCAGCTTTATCCCACTGTGCCTCCACTTCACTGAATTTTGGGCACGGCATGATGTTGAACTGTTCTTCCACCGTCTTCTTCCTGGTGACCATTTCTTTGGGCAAAGATTGCACTCCCCGACCCACAGTCTCTTCGCCTAGCTCCAATACTCATCCTCCACCTGGACCTCTCCCTCTGACGTTTGTTTGAGCTCAATCTGTTCATTGAGAATGCTTGATGTGACATTGGTTGTCTTAATTTCTCTGCATGCCTTCACCCAATCCACAAATTACCCTCTGAACAGGCTGTACGCGATGTGCTTTGATCCAACACTGACTGCGTTATTCAGCCTGTGCTGGTAAGGGCGATGCAGCTGCAGTCTGGTGGACTGACCTCTACATTGCAGAGACTGAGCGCCAGCTCGCAGTTACCTCCTCATATCACCTGCTGCACCATGACGCTACCATGGCACATAAGGACATTGTCTCAACTATGATAATTGACCACATTTCATCTGGACATTCCCACCCGACTTGCCCCCACCTAACGGTCCCCAAGCTGATGGTCCTCTGATTGCATAGCTCGCTTCCATCCCCTCCTGAAAATCCACAAACAGATCTGGCTGGGCAGACCCATTGCTTCAGCCTGCTCCTGTCACACAGAGGGGGGTGTATGGATACACACTTGGGCCCCAGTCATATCTGTTTCTTCATGGGGTACGTAGACCATGCTCTGTTCCAGTTCTATTCCAGTCCCATCCACATCTCTTTCTCCAATACATGGATGATATCATCGAATCTGCTTCTCTCTCGTTCTGGTTTGGAAAAATTCATTGATTTTCAGTTCCAATTTGCATCCCTCCCTCACTTTCACCTCATCTTTCTCTGACTCATCCCCTCTTTTCCTTGTCATCTCTGTTTCCATTTCTGGGGATAGACCAGCCACTGATATCCAGTATTAACCCAATGACTCCCACAGCTAACTGGAGTATACAACCTCACGCCTTGTTTCCTGAAAATACTTCATTCCATTGCACCAGTTCTTCTGTCTCCACCGCAATGCTTCTGATATTGTCAATTTCAAAAATGTGGCCTGCAAAATGTCCACCTTCTTCTTCAACTGAGGATTTCCCAAACATGTTTTCACAGGGCCCTCAACCAGGTCTGACCTACCTCCTGCCCTCCTATCCTCGCCCTCTCTCTACCTTCCTGCAATAGCGAGAGAGTTCCTCTCTTCCTGGCCTACCATCCTACCAACATTCACATGTGGAGGATCATCAGCCGACATTTCCCCCACCTGCAGAAGATGCCATCACCAGATACATATTTTCCTCCTCTCCCTTATCCGCCTTCTGGGGGTTCCAGGACATGCTGGTTGACTCTTTATTCACTCCCAATGCTCCGCCCTCATCCCTCCCACACCACAGGTCCACTTCACTTGCCCCTGCCGAAGGTCTAACACTTTCGCACTTGCATCCTCCTTCCTCACTAAACAAGTGCCCAACAATACGTCTCAAGTGAAGCAGCGCCTTACCGACATTTCCCATTATCTAGTCTACTAGATTCGCTGCTCACAATGTGGTCTCCTCTACATTGGGGAAACTGACGGTAGACTGGGTGACTACTTCACTGAACATCCAAATTGTACCTCAAGAAAAGAGCCTGAGCTTCCGGTTGCCTGCCAGTTTAACATTGCATCCTGTTCCCTGGCCAATATCTCTGTGTCAGGCTTGCTACATTGTTCCAGGAAATGTCAATGCAAACTGGAAGTAAAACGCCTAATTTACCTCGTGCGGACCCTAAAGCCCTTCAGACTCAAAATCAAGTTCAATAATTTTCGGCCCTGAACTCCCCAATATCCTCGCCCCTGACCCATAATACACCAGGCCTGGTCCTCACATAGCCTTCCATTACTCACCCTCTATTGTTAGCTCCTAATATTCTCCATTAACAGCTGTCTAGCCTCTTCTGCATATCAACCAACATTTCCTGAGCTACCATCAGTTTTAAGGAAGGGTCACTGGACCCAAAACGTTAACTGTGATTTCTCTGCACAGACACTGCCATACCGACTGAGCTTTTGAAGAAACTTCGGTTTTTGTTTCAACATGTTCACGGCATGATCTCACAATGCAATGCGTAATCAATATTTAGAGCCTTGCCAAACAAATGTAATTTTTCATTTAATGTCCACAACAAATTAATCAAGATCCAAGTGAGATAGGGGCTTTGCTGTTATCGTTCAGATCAGACAATTTGTCACAGTTCAGAAAAAAAAAGAAATCAAAAGAGCTGGAACAAAACTCAGCAAATCTAGCAGAATCAGAGCAGTGGTAAATAGTGCTGTGAAGAAGGCATGTGGCGTACTGGCTGTTATTGGTAGAGGAATTGGGTTCCGGAGTCCTGAGGTCATGTTGCATTTGTATAAGACTCTGGTGCGACCGCATCTGGAGTATTGTGTGCAGTTCTGGTCGCCAAACTATAGGAAGGATGTGGAGGCACTGGAACGGGTGCAGAAGAGGTTTACCAGGATGTTGCCTGGAATGGTAGGAACATCGTATGAGAAAATCTGAGGCACTTGGGGCTGTTTTCATTGGAGAAAAGAAGGTTTAGGGGTGACTTGATAGAGTTGTACAAGATGATTATGGGTTGAGATAGGGTTGACCATGAGAAGCTTTTTCCACGTATGGAGTCAGCTATTCTGAGGTGGCATAGGTTTAATTTAAGGGGTGGTAGGTATAGGACAGATGTTAGGGGTAGATTCTTTACTCAGCGAGTCGTGAGTTCATGGAATGCCCTGCCAGTAGCAGTGGTGGACTCTCCCTCTTTATGTACATTTAAACGGGCATTGGATAGGCATATGGAGGATAGTGGGCTAGTGTAGGTTAGGTGGGCTTGGATCGGCGCAACATCGAGGGCCAAAGGGCCTGTGCTGCACTGTATTTTTCTGTTTTCTATGTTCTATGTTCTAGATGCACAGAATTAATTTTTGACTTTTCAGAAGTGTCACATCATAATCAAAATGTTAACTCTGTTTCTCTCTGCAGATACTTCCTCATCTTTTCTTTTCGTTTCTCCACCAGTTTCAGTTTGTGTCTCATGTTTGCATATCATGATATTTCATGTTTCCTGACAGGTCCATATCTTGATCTTGGTTGTATTTGGTCACTGTGGTCCTATTACAGTTGGTGTGTCTATGACATGTGTGTTACGGCCGAAATCTGTTTCTTCTTTAAGATTCAAAGAGAGAAATAAAACATTTTTCTGACTATCCTGTAAATCTCAGTCAATCCACTTTGTTTGAATAGACTTTTTAGAGGCAACTGAACTTCATGAAATAACACGAATCGATTTTTGATGATGGTTTACGCTGTGTCCTTCATTGAACAAGCTTGTCTCCCCCTTCGATAAGCTTTCAATGCATATCACAGAATTATTACAGCAAAGGTGGAGGAAACTCAACCCATTGTCTCTTCTAGCTTAGTATGAGCTGTATCTTTACTGTTATTCCGTATACTGGCAACTGAAAGCATTCTATTCGTGTGACATGGTAACTGCTCTGCCCAGGACCATAAGAAGCTACAGACAGTTGTGTGCACAGCACAGACCATTACGGAAGGCATCCTTCCATCCATTTATACTTCTCATTTTCACCGAAAGGCTGATAACAACAAAAGCTCTCTCCCAAACCGGTAATGATCTCCTACAATCTCTTCCAACAGGGAGAAGATTTGAAATCATGGTTTGAAAGCATGGACCAGCATACTCAGGAACACATTCCCTATCGTAATTAGACAGGCAAATTGGCATCTCTAACTTTTCAAATAATACTCGTCTTGCTAATAGGGATCTTGTTTAGCACATCTCCTGTGCAGCTGTAACCTTATATGCCTCACTCTTTTGAAGTACCCCATGAGCTGTGTTTTCTTTTTTACTATCATGTTCCTGAACTTCTCACAAAACAAAGCTTTCCATTGCACATTTGAGTAAAATAAATCAAATCAAATCAAATCAAACACGTGGACTACAGCGGCTCACGGTCTTCTCAAGAGCAGCTGAAAAGTGAAATAATGCTGGCCCAGCCTGTGATACCCATACCCCATTAAGAAATATAAGAAGATGACCACACTCAGGGAAGAGAGACAGGGAGATCAAATCGCTTTTAACATTGTCTTAGAAATATACAGGCTTCCCACGCTATCTGAAAGAACAGTGTTCCTTTCATAAGCTGATATAATATAAAGCGTAGAAGCATTAATTTGTATGGGGAAAAATTGGCAATCTTCGTAAATCTTTGGATTTCTTTTGATTAGCGCAAATAGGTCCTAATGTCGGTCATTTGGAAAGGGAAGCGGCGAAAAGCGAACTTTTGAAAAACAGAGGATACCTGCACTTACAGGGGCATGTCATCAGCGAATTTGCAGCTGGTGGCGTTGTTTGGAAATTGGCATCACGGCCGTGTGTGTACAGGGAGTACAGTTGGGGGCTGAGAATGCATCCTTGGGGTATTCAGTGTTGAGTGTGATTGTGGTCGAGGTGCAGATACCTATCTTCACAGATTGTGGTCTGTGGGTCTGAAACCGGGGGATCCAGTTGCAGAGGGTGGAGCCTTGACCAAGGTCACGGAATTTTGAGATCAATCTGGAGGGGATAATAATGTTGAAGATGGAGCTGTCGTCAATGAGCAGGACTCTGGTATAGGTGACATTGTTGTCCAGATGTCCCAGGGATGAGTGCAGGGATCGGGGTATGGCATCCGTTCTCGACCTGTTGCATTCGTAACCAAATTGTAAGGTATCAGGTCAGGCTGGGAGATTGGAGGGGATGTGGGCCATAACCAGCCTTTCAAATCACTCCATGTTTATTGAGATTAGAGTCACTGGGCGGTAGTCATTAAGGCACGTTACATGTGCTTTCTCACTTATGAGGATGATGGTGGTCTTCTCGAATCAGGTCGGTACTTCGGCTTGTAAGAGGGAGAAGCTGAAGTTGTATGTGAATACCTCTATCAGTAGGTCCTCACAGGATCTGAGGACACAGCCGGGAACATCGTCCAGGCCAGTCGCTTTCCTTGACTTGACTCTCAGGAAGACTGATCATATCTGCAGCGGTGACAGTAGGCACAGATACATCCGAGGCTGTTGGGGCAGGTTTCAGCCTGGCAGTCACACAGTTATTCATTATAGACGTTCCTTACCCCACCTCCCTCCATCATCATCAACACACAGTGACATTAGTTGGTGTGAGCACCACACAGTTAGTGTCCAGACAGAATGCCATCAATAGACTGGGATTGTGTACCATAATGAAGTATACTCACAACAAAACGGGTCAGTGTGTGCTGCTACTGAGAGTCAGTGGCGCAGTGAGTGAAGACTTTACAGGTGTAATTCCAGTCAATCCACTGCTTCAACCTGAATGGAGTCAAGCACCTTGAGTGTTGTGCCTTGTAGATGGTGGCCAGTCTTTAAGGAGCCAGGAAATGTATTATACATGGAAAATCTGGACAAAGGACCTGAGGGCAGTTTTGCTAAGATTGAAGATGTTGCAGTGATGGTTTGGTGCGCAGATGATATTGAGGAAGTGAGGAGGCTGCAGAACGACTTGGCCAGTTTCGGACTGTGGGAAAACATGTGGCTGATGGAACACAATATGGAATCGTGTGAGATTATGCACTTTGATAGGCGGAATAGAAGGAGACACTATGTTTTAATAGGATCCATTAAATCTCAAGCACAAAAGGATTTTGAAGCACTCGTCCTCCCTTATGGTTAATGTGCAGGTTCAGTTGGCAGTTACGAAAGCAAATGCAATGTTCGTATTCAAAATACAAGAGAGGAGACATACTACTGAGAATGTAATGGGCTATGGTCGTACGGCATTTGGCATATTATTAGCTGCTGAGGACACTATCTCTGGGGAAAGATCTGCTGGTGTTGGAGGTGTTCCATACTGGGGATGATGGCTTATCATATGAGCGGCAGTGCGTGTACTCGATGGAACATAGCAGAATGGCGGGGTGGGAGGTGGTGGGTGGGGGCGGTGGGGTCTGATTGAAACTGATCGATTACTGCAAAGATTGATACAGTCAGTGTGTAGAAGATATTTCCATTAGTCAGAGAGACAATTACAAAACAGCACAGTTTCAGAGTGAAGGTGGGCTGAATGGCCGAAATCTATTGCTATATCTCATGCCAGGTCGGTCAGAGGGTCTTGCTTTGCTGTCTGTGTTCAAATCAGATAACCTGTCCCATCGAGATGCTCAACTTGGAACTATTTTGTAAAAATCTTTTTTTGAATGTGGGCATCGCTGGATGTGCTCAGCATTTCTTGCCCAGCCCCAGTTGCCCTTGTGAAGGTGCTGCTAAGCTGCCTTCTCGAACTGCTGCAATTTACCTGCTGTGCGGTGAACCACGAGTGATTAAGGAGGGAATTCCAGGGTTTTGACGCAGCAACAGTGAAGGAACGGCGATATATTTCCAAATCAGGATGTTGACTGGAAGGGAATTTGATGGTCGTGTTGTTCCCAAAAATCTTCTGCCCTTGTCATTCTCGATGCAAGTGTTCGTGGGATTGGAAAGTGCTGTCTGAGTGTCTTTGTGGAATTTCTGCAGTGCGTCTTGTCGATAGTCCACACTGCTGCCACTGAACGATAATGGCGGAGGGAGTGAATGCTTGTGGATGTGGTGCCAATCAAATGGACTGCTTTGTCCTGGATGGTGTCAAGCTTCTTTAGTGTTGTTGGGGCTGCATTCATTCAGGCAAGTGTGCGTATTCCATCTCACTCCTGACTTGTGCGTGGTAGATGTTGGACAGACTTTGAGAAGTCAGAAGGTGAGTTACTTGCGCAGTATTCCTAGCCTCTGACCTGTCTTATATTTAGATGATGAGTCCGGGTGAGTTTCTGGTCAATGATAACCCCCAGGATATTGATAGTGGGGGAAATTTAGTGATGATAATGTTGTTGAATACCGAGTGGTTATATCAGGTGAGTCACTGATTTCCGTCTTTAAAAACTTACCACGAGAGCGGGAGTGCACCATTTATGTTTTTTTATCAGCGGCAGCAGCAACTCGAAGGGCTGCAGCTTACACCAGGGGTATGTCGGGAGCGGTGAGTCACTGATTTGTGGTTTTAAATTTGAAGTCAGTGAGCTGAGGTTTCTAGGAACGGAGGGAATTCTTGTTGCTATATAAATCAGTGTCTTCTTGATGTCATAGATAGTAATTACAGGGAAATAGTTCCTCCTCGGCCAGAAGGAAGCTGGGTGACTGTTCGAAAGGGGAAAATAACAGTCAGTGGAGGGATCCCATGTGGTCGTTTCCCTGAAAAACATCTATACATGTTTTGGATACTGTTGAGGGGGACGATTACCAGGGGCAAGCAGTGGGGCTGAGGTTTCTAGCACAGAGCCTGTTCATGTGACACAGAAGGGAAGGAGGGAAAGGAGGAGAGTGTTAGTCATTGGGGACTGAAGGTTAGAGGCTCAGATAGAAGGTTTGTATGGAACGAACGGGACTCGTCGTTGGTATGTTGCCTCCCACTTGCCAGGGTCTGTGATGTCTCGGATCGTATCTTTGGGGTCCTGAAGGGAGAGGGTGACCAGCCTCAAGTCGTTGTCCAAGTAGGTACCAGCGACATAGGTAGAAAGAGGGATAGGGATGTAAGGCAGGATTTCAGGTAGCTGGGGGGACGCTGAGAGCGAGAACAAACAGAATTGTTATCTCTGGATTGTTACCGTGCCACGTGATAGCGAGGCAAGGAGTAGGGGGAGATATCAGCTGAACACATGGCTGCAAGGATGTTGCAGGGGGCGGATTTCAGGTTTTTAGGATAATTGGGTCATATTCTGGGGAAGGTGAGACTTCTAGAAACAGGTCGGTCTTCACTTGAACCTGAGGCCTAATAAGATCTTGGGTGGGAAATTTGCTGGTGCTATTCGGGTGGGTTTAAACGAGCTCAGCAGGGGAATGGGAACTGAAGGTGGAGCTGCAGTGCACAGGAGGATGAGAGTAGGATGAACAGGGACAGGATTTCAGGTTCACAGGAATATGCTAGCAGACAGCGAAGTGGTTGGAAGTGTGTCTACTTCAACGCCAGAAGTATCCAAAATAAGGTAGGTGAGCTTGCAGAATGGGTAAGCACTTGGGACTTCGATGTTATGGCCATTTCGGAGACATGTATAGAGTAGGGTGAGGAATAGATGATGAAGGTTTCAGGGTTTAGATCTTTCATTAAAAACCGGCAAAGTGGTAAAAGAGGGGGAGGGGTGGCCTTGTTAGTCAAAGATAGGATACTGGTGGCTGACAGAACTTTTGATGAGGACTCGTCTACTGAGGTAGCGTGGGCTGAGGTTAGAAACAGGAGAGGGGAGGTCACACTTCTTGCAGTTTTTTATAGGCTTCTGCAAGAGTTCCAGGGAGTAGGAAGAGAGGATTAGCAACATTATCCTAGGTAAGAATGAAAGGAACAGGTTGCTCATTATGGGGGACTTTAACTTCCCCAACATTGATTGGAAATCCTATAACTCTAATACGTCGGATGGATCAGTTTTTGTCCAATGTGTGCAGGAGGGTTTTCTGACACAGTGTGTCGAAGTGACAACAAGAGGGGAAAACACACTGGATCTGGTGCTTGGCAATGAAGCAGGTCAGGTGTTTGATTTAGTTGTAGGTGAGCACTTTGGAGAGACTGACCATAATTCAGTTATGTTTAGTTTAGCAATGGAAAGGGATCAGTACATGCCACAGGTCAAGAGTTAGCGATGGGACAAGGGCAATTATAATGCGATGAGGCAAGATTTAGGATGCATAGAAGGGGGAAAAAAGTTGCAGGGGATGCAGACAATGGAAATGTGGAGCTGGCTCATGGAACAGGTTTTACGTGTCATTGATAGGTGTGTTCCTTGTCAGGCAGGGAGGAAGTGATAAGGTAAGGGAAACATGGTTTACTACAGAAATTGCATCTCTTGTTAAGAAAAAGAAGGAGGCTTATGTGTTGATGAGGCATGATGGTACAAATGAGGAGATGGAGAATTACAGATCAGCTGAGAAGGATTTAAAGAGAGAGTTAAGAAGAGCAAAGAGAGGACACGAGCAGTCTTTAGCAAACAGAATAAAGGAGAACTCTAAAACTTTCTATCGGTATGTGAGGAATAAGAAGGATGATTAGTGTAGGAATAGGTCCAGCGCAGCAGGTCAGGCAGCATCCAAGGAGCAGGAGAATCGACGTTTCGGGCATGAGCTCCTCTTCAGGAATCCTGATTCCTGAAGAAGGGCTCATGCCCGAAATGTCGATTCTCCTGCTCCATGGATGCTGCCTGACCTGCTGCGCCTTTCCAGCAACAAATATTCAGCTCTGGTCTCCAGCATCTGCAGTCCTCACTTTCTCCTAGGAATAGGTCCAATCAAGGACAGAAGTGGGAAGTTGAGTGTCGACCCTGTAGAGATTGGAGAGGTGGTAAATGAACATTTCTCATCGGTGTTTATTCAGGAAAAGGGGAATATTGGATAGGAGAAAAATGGGTTAGGAGATCTTAGACTAGAAATGATTGAGGTTGGTTATGCACAGGTGTTATCAATTCTACAAGGAGTGGAAGTCGACAAGGCACCTGCGCTAGATGGGATTTATCCGAGGATACTCAGGGAAGCTTGGGAGGAGATAGCAGAGCCGTTGGCTTTGATATTTGAGTCATCATTGTCACGTGTTTATTACCGAGGAGGACTGCAAATGTTGTGCCATTGTTCAAGACGGTCAGTAGAGATGACCCAGGTAGTTATAGACCAGTGAGCCTTACGTCTGTTGCAGGAAAGGTTTTGGAAACGATTGTAAGAAATAAGACTTATAATCAACTAGCAAGCAACAATTTGACTTCAGATTGTCAACATGGTTTCGTCAAGGGCAGGTCGAGTCTCACAAACCTCATTAAGTTTTTTGAGAAGGTCACCAAGCATGTTGATGTGGGTAGAGCAGTTGACGTGGTATACTTGGAATTCAGTAAAGCCTTTGATAAGATTCCACATGGTCGGCTGATGGAGAAAAGTGCAGAGTCATGGAATTGAATATTATATTGCAGTTTGGATTAGAAATTGGCATTCTGGAAGAAGGCAGTGTGTGGTGGTTGATGGAAAATATTCACTGAGCTGTAGGTTTGATATCCAGACTTTTAGTTACCTGGCTAGGTAACATCATCAGTGGAGACCTCCAAGTTAAGCGAAGCTGTTGTCGCCTGCTTTCTATTTATAGCTTTTTCCTAGATGGGGTTCCTGAGGTTCGTGGTGATGTCATTTCCTGTTCGTTTTCTGAGGGGTTGATAGATGGCATCTAGATCTATGTGTTTGTTTATGGCGTTGTGGTTGGAATGCCAGGCCTCTAGGAATTCTCTGGCATGCTTTTGTTTACCCTGTCCCAGGATGAATGTGTTGTCCCACTCGAAATGGTGGCTTTTCCATCCGTGTGTAGGGCTACGAGGGAGCGTGGGTCGTGTCTTTTTATGGCTAGCTGGTGCTCGTGTACCCTGGTGGCT
Organism: Chiloscyllium punctatum; assembly: GCF_047496795.1. Taxonomy (NCBI): domain Eukaryota; kingdom Metazoa; phylum Chordata; class Chondrichthyes; order Orectolobiformes; family Hemiscylliidae; genus Chiloscyllium; species Chiloscyllium punctatum. Next base: position 83,786,657 of record NC_092759.1, on the reverse strand, counting down.
AACTTTCTTCCTGTTTGTCCTACGTAGTGTTTGTGGCAGTCCTTGCATGGAATTTTGTAGATGACGTTGGTTTTGTCCATGGGATGTACTGGGTCTTTTTTTGACGAAACAATGATCTCATTCGACATAACAGCACTGTTCACCTCCATCAACATCGACCTGGCAAAAGAAGCACTCACCACACTTTTAGAAGAGACCATCACGCACACACACGAACCACCATCAATCATATTACCAGCGAAAACATAATGAAGGTAGTGGACCGGTGCCTCACCGCCCACTTCACTTTCAACAACTTAGTCGACAAACAAACCAACAGCACACTCATGGGATCTCCCCTTTCAGGATTCATAGCAGAAGCAGTAATGCAAAGACTAGAACAAACAGCCCGACCAACCATCAAACCAAAAATCTGGGTCTGCTACATAGATGACACATTTGTCATCACAAAATGAAACAAGATAGAAGAGACATTTAACATCATCAACAACACTCTCACAGGCATAAAGTTCACCAAGGAGGCAGAAACCGACAACGAACTCGCATTCCTGGATTTCACAGTCGAATGAAAGGACAATGGAGAACTGTAAACCTGCGTATACAGAAAACCGACAAACAGTGACCAAATACTCATCTCCAAAAGCAACTGTCCCAACACACACAAACGAACCTGTATCAGAACACTATTCCAACGAGCCACCACACACTGCAGCACAGACGAACTTCGGAAAACAGAGGAGAACCACCTATACAACGTATTCAAGAAGAAAGGATACTCAAAAAAAAACAGTGCGCAGATTCCTCAAGATCAAACCACGACAAGCAGAACAAACACAGCCAGAAACCCTAACCACCTTACCATACATCAAAGAAGTTTCAGAAATGGCAGCCAGACTACTAAGACCTCTCGGAATCCTAGTAGCACACAAACCCACCAAAACTCTCAAACAAAAACTAACAAACTTAAAAGACCCAGTACATCCCATGGACAAAACCAACGTCATCGACAAAATTTCATGCAAGGTCTGCCACAAACACTATGTAGGACAAACAGGAAGAAAGTTAGCCACCAGGATACACAAACACCAGCTTGCCACAAAAAGACACGACCCTCGCTCCCTCGTAGCCCTACACACGGATGGAAAAAAAGAAACACCATTTCGACTGGGGCAAGACATCTATCCTGGGACAGGCTAAGCAAAGGCATGCCAGAGAATTCCTAGAAAACTGGCACTGGAACCACAACGCCATAAACAAACACATAGATCTCGATGCCATCTATCAACCCCTCAGAAAATGAACATGAAATGACATCGCCACAAACCCCAGGAACCCCATTAAGGAGGAAGCTATAAATAGAAAGCAGGAGACAGTAGCTTTGCTTCACTCGGAGGTCTCCACTGATGATGTTACCTAACCAGGTAACGAAACGTCTGAATATCAAACCTATAGCTCAGCGATCAAACCTCCACCCTAAACCTCAACCTGAGCTACAAACCTTCACAAACCTTGCGGGTAATATTCAGTCTGGAGTACAGATACTAGTGGTGTTCCACTAGGATCTGGTTTGGGACCACTGCTGATTGTCTTTTATTAAATCACTTAGACGTAAGCATAGATGGATGGATTAGGAAATTTACTGGCGACAGTAAAGTCTGTGGAGTAGTGGACAGTTTGGAAGAATGTGATAGGTTGCAGGGCGATTTGGATAAAGTGCAGAATTGGGCTGAGAGGTGGCAAATGAAATTCAATGCAGCTAAATGTGAGGTGATACACTTTGGGAAAAATTACAGGAAGGCAGAGTACTTGGTCAATGGAAAGATTCTTGGTAGTGTGGATGTGCAGAGGGATCTTGCAGTCCATGTACGTAGATGCCTGAAAGTTGCTACACATTTGGATAGTGCTGTTAAGAAGGCACACGTTGTGTTCGGTTTAATTGGAAGACGGATTGAGTTCCAGAACCGCAATATCATGTGGCATCTACAAAACGCTCGTGCGGCCACACTTGGAATATTATATACAGTTCTGGTCGTCTCATTACAAAGAGGATGTGGAAGCACTGGAAAAGGTGCAGAGGAGATTTGCCAGGATGTTGCCTGGTCTGGAGGGAAGGTCTTATGAGGAAAAGCTGAGAGACTTGGGTCTTTTCTCTTTGGAAAGAAGAAGGCTAAGGTGGGATTTGATAAAGACATACAAGATGATCAGAGGATTAGATTGGGTAGACAGAGAAAAACTTTTTTCCTCGAATGATGACAGCAGCTTGCACGAGACGGCATAACTACAAATTGAGGGGTGATAGATTTAAGACTGAGGTCAGACGCAAGTTATTTGCACAGAGAGTGGTAAGGGCATGGAGTGCCCTACATGGTAAGGTCGTCAACTCAACCACACTAGGGACATTTAAATAATCCCTAGATAAGCTCATGGATGATTTTGGGATAATGTTGGGGGACGAGCTGATAAAAGACCACAGGTCGGCGCATCTTGGAGAGCCAAAGGGCCTGTTCTGCGCTGTATTGTTCTATGTTTCTTATTAGTGTTGGTCATTGTCTGGCATTTACGTGGCAAAAAAGTTATTTGCAACTTGTCAGCCCAAGCTTGGGTATTGTCCAGATCTTGTTGCATTTAGGCATTGATTGCTTCGGTACCTGAGCATTTGCGAGTGGTGCTGAATATTGTGCAGCCATCGTCGAATATCTCCACTTCTGACATTATGATGGAAGGAAGGTCATTGCTGAAGCAACTGAAGATGTTTGGACCTAGGACATTATCCTGAGGGACTAGTGCAAACATGTTCTGGAGCTGATATGACTGACCTCCAACAACCATGACCATCTTCTATCTGTTAGGTATGACTCTGTTAACGCACTGTTTGTCCCCGATTCCCTAAATGCTTGGGTTTCCTGATGCCAAATTTGAAGAACGAAGCCTTGTTGTCACGAGCTGGGACACAGTGCCTTTTTCTATGTTTGAACTAAGGCTGTGATAATTTCAGGAGCTGAGTATCCCTGGTGGAACACAAACTGGGTATCCCTGAGCAGATGCTGCTTGATAGCACTGTTGATGACACTTTCTATCACTTTACTGATGATGGAGAGTAGACCAGTGACGCTGTATTTGTCTGGGTTGAATTTGTCCTGCTTATTATGTACAGACCATACTCGAGTAGATATTTTCCCGATTGTTGCTTTGTAACCGTACAGGAACAGATTGGCTAGGGGAGCAGGAAATTCTGGAGCACAAGTCGTCAGAACTGGTATGGTATCTGGGCCCGTGGGCTTTGCAGTATCCAGCTCCTTCAACCTTTTCTTGATATCAATTAATCAAGTTGGCTGAGGACTGCTATCCATAATGATGGGGACCACGGGAGGAGGCCGAGATACATCATCCACTCGAAACTTATGACTGAAGATTTCTGCAAAAGCTTCTGCCTTATCTTTTGCACTGATGTTCTGGGCTCTTCCATAATTGAGAATAGGGATATTTGTGGAGACTCCTGCTCCAGTGAGTTGCTTAATCGTCCACCACCATCCATGATCAGATTGAAAGGACTGCAGAGCTTAGATCTGATGCATTGATTGTGGGATAGCTGAGCTCTGTGTGTCCCTTGCTGTTTATGCTCTCTGGCACGCAGGTATGTCTGTTTGGTTTCATATTATTATTTTATCTTTATATGTGCATGCTTCAGCTCCTGACGTGCCCTCCTGAACTCTCCAATGAGGCAAAGTTGTTCCTCTGGCTTGATGGTAATGGTTGAGGGGGGATATGCTGGGCCGTGACGTTACAGATTGTGCTGGAGTACAGTTCTGCTGCTATTGATTGTCCACAGAGTCATTTGGATGCTCAGTCTTGAGTTGCTAGCTCTGTTCGAATAGTGATAGTGCCACACAACACAATGGAGTTTATTCTCAAGGAGAGGTTGACACTTTCTCTCCACAACCACAGTGTAGTGGTCAATTTTACAGATACTGTCATGGTAAGATGACCTGCAGTTGGTAGATTGGTAAGGATGAGGTCAGGTATATTTTCTTCCCTCTCCCTCACCACCTGCTGCAGACCCAATCTAGGAGCTATGTCCTTTAGGAACCAACCAGCATGATCAGTAGTACTGCTGGCAAACCACTCTTGGTTGTCGACTTTGCAATCCCACAGCCAGAATACACTTTGTGCCCTTGCTACAATCAATGCTTTCTCCAGGTGTTGTTTAACATGGGGGAGTATTGGTTCAGCTGAGGACCGATGTTATGTGATAATCACTAAGAGTATTCTTTGCCCATGTATAACCTGAAGCCATGTCCTGACTGCAACACAGTGAGCTGCCACCTCTGCTGGATCAGTGCTGCCTTTGGGACAGGACATGTCCTGTGATGATAATGGTGGTGGCTGGGTTTCTTTCCGTAAGGTGTGATTCCGTGAGTTTGACTGTATCAGGCTGTTGCTTAAATGGTCTGTAAGGCAGTTCTCCCAATAATGGCACTCGCCCTCAAATGTTATTAAGGAGGACTTTGCAGGTTTGACAGTGATCTTTCTAATGTTGACTTTTCCAGTGCCCAGTTTGATGCCAGGTGGTCCTTCTAGTTTCATTTCTTCTAGATTTTGTAGCGATTGGTACAGCTGAATGATGCATTTCAGAGGGTTATTGAGAGTCAATCGCATTTCTGGAGTGACATGTCAGCCAGACCAGTTGAGGATTGAAGACGTCTTCATTAAAGGATACAGGTGAACCAAATTAATTTTTTTGACAATCGGCAATGATTTCATTCTCATCAGTAGATTCTTAAGTCCAAGGATATTTAAAAAATATTGAATTGTATTTCCACCATTTGCAGTGGCGGGATTCGCACCTGGGTCCACAGAATAGGAGCTGATTGTCTGGATTGATCTTCTAGCGATAATACAATGAGGTCTACTTGGAACCACATGCTGGACTCAACTGCTAGTTATTGTGTTGCCCTGCTTTTCTTTCATTGTTATGTTATTCTGGAATCTCATCCTTCATTAAATACAGATTGAAGAATGTGGTCATGAACATTCTCCCTACTGCTCGAATTTCATTACGTCTGTTTTGTTTGAACAGACATTTCAAGGCAGCTGTGCATCAGAGAAAAACAGGAAGAGATAATGGGTGATTGTGCACTGTACCTGTCACTGGACCAGCGTGTCTGTCCGGGCAGCTAAAGTATATCGTGGGTCAGTGAACCACAGCATTATTATAGCTTAAACGAAGGCCATTCAGCCCATCGTGGGGTCACAAGCTCTCCAACTGCACAACTGGAGATAGAGAGAGTGTGTGGAGATAGATGATGTGTGAGAGAAATAAACAGAGAGAAAAAAGTGAAGGGAAATAAACTGAGAGAGGATAGAAAGTGAAGCAACTGACTGAGTGGGAGAGGAAGAGATGTTAGATGAGGGTGAAGTTAGATAGATCAGATGACAGCGTGAGGGTAGATAGATATGGACAGACAGATGTTAGAAGTTTTATTTAGAAATTCCTCTGGACTGCAAAACCTTTGTCCGGGCGCGAAACCCTGTGAGAACTACAATGATACTGGCTGTCATCCCAGATCATTTATTTCTTTAATATCACAGAGTTGGGTTACTGTCAGCTAAACAGATCCCATTAGGCCAATAGATTAGTTCCTTGGAGAAGGCGAAGTTTTTAAATAGACTGTGCCAAGAACAGCAGGAAATGATAACCCCACCATAGACTAGCTCTCCACCCCCAGAAACTGTGTGAGAGACTGGGCCAGAGAATCTCAGTGAGGGCGATCACTGACAGAGGGGAAATCAGCATCTCTGCTGGTGGTCAAATGGTGATTGCTAAAATTTGCACACCTCTTCCATGGTTTTGCAATCCACATTTTAATTTGTATATATTAGCATCAGGAGTGCATTTTAACAACTTTAACTCTTTGTAGTTTGCATATTTCGGTCTGTACGAAAATAATTTTGTCTCTGTATCTTGTATTGCATAAACACATTTCATTAATATTGTCTCTGCTAATTCCTCATTATAGATGTTTCCTTGAATCTGTTCTTCATATGAACTATAAAGAGTAACGTTCTGATACTAGTGATTGGGGAACTTCACTGTCTCTGTGTCCAGCCTGAACAGCCATGTACCCCAGTGCTTTCCATCTTCCGCATTTTCCCTAATGTCATAATCACAATGTAATTGGAGTCCAGTAAATGATACTTTATCACAGTTCCTTAACATCGATAACATTAACAACATGACCCACACCTGCCCTCTCTGATTCTGGAATAACAACCTGAATGGTATTTGTCACGTATAATTCTTTGTTAAAATATCCATGATATTTGTTTGTTATAAACCCAATTGTCTTAGGCACATTTTGCCATCAGATCATGGATGAAAGATGTTCGCTCAATGTTTTACTGATATTGCATTCACTGATCTCTAGTTACAGGATTTATTTCTCCATTTATGTGCAGAGATGAATGTTTGCGTTCCGTCAAACCTCTGACATTACTTCCATATCCAAGACAGACTGACTGTTTACACACAATCAATCTGCCATCTCCAACTTTCCTTCCTTCAGTCACACTCACATATCATATCCAGAATGCAGAAATGTTCAAAGTTATTTTGAGTTTTAATAAAACAGTATTGAATTCAAAGGGGCTAACTGGAGCTACTTATTCAGCGATTGTGATTATGTCAGTCTCCATGTACCCTAAGCGTCCCGACAGAGTTTCCCTCTTCTATCCATAAAGGAATGGTTTCACTGTTTCTTCGCATAGTATTAGCGAGCGCATCATCCACAGCAGTAATGGGATTAGCACTTCCAAGAGAGGTGGAGGAGACACCAGAAACTGAGAACATTAGACTAGAATGTTCCAACAATGGACAGAAGTTTATCCTATGCTCCTTACTGGCTTTCCCAGCCTTGGATATCATTAGCATCGCGGATTGTAGATGTACTGCTGGTTCTTCAAGCAAGCTGGTTACTATCCTATACTCGCTATTGTTGATGTTCCTGGTAAGTCACTCTATCTGATGAGCGAAACGGTCTGAACTGAATTGATGCTCATGAACTGTAAATTGTGGAAAGGTGCAAGTCAACGGTTTCAGCTCCAATTAAATATTCCATTCCTTAGAAATAACTAGCAAATTGCTATATACAAATTACTTACCAATATGCCAGGATGAAACAGACTGCTCTCCTTAAGTCATTTTGTCCTGCACAGATTTATATCTCCATATGCTCCACACTCACCAATCCTGTCCAGTACCAACATTAAGGTGTTACAGTCTCCTCCTCAGCCTCAGTGCAACTCCGGAATAAACCTTCGTTTGTGTCTTTGTTAAATCTGGATAAAGCTGTTTCAAGTCCCTTCTTACTACGTGACCATTGTAAAATAATTGCACTTGACATTTGTAACTTGCTCTCTGCACAGCATTTGAAAGATGGGAATACAGTGTATTATTCTGTGGCTCGTAATCGAGAGCCACAGAATAATAATCTGTTAGTATCGATTTACCTCATGCTCATTAGAACTTGTCGAATAATAACTTGTTGATGTCTCATGAAGCAAGTTGATGGAATGTAAAAGAAACCATCATCATTGGTAATAAACAGAAGCATACATGCTTGCCTCAAGTCCTGTAGAGAAGGCAATGGTTCATCCTTCTCTGGTCAGGTCTCTGTGTAACTGCAAACCCACAGCAATGTGGTTTACTCTCTACTGTCCAGTGGAACGGCTGAACCAGCCACTCAATTCACGTTTGGCATAATATGCTGGCCTGACCAGGCCTGCACACATCCCGCGAGGGCAGAATAAAAGGAAAGATAACTCTCTTCCTTTGCCTGCATCCCACATTCCTGCAGCAGATTTCCATTCAGGTAGGTAGCCATTCACTGTTTTAGGTGTATTCTTTGTGATTGTGTCTCTCCCCGAGAGTGACGTCCATCTCGATAGCCACCTCTCGTGCTGACTTTATTGATGCTGATCTACAGATGTAAGGATGCTTTAAATTCCACATCAGTTGCAGTGCATTGTAAATGAATAGTTTCCTGTGTCACACGAAAGAAAGGGAGCCAGATATATGACGGAAAGGAATTATTGTGATCAGACCTGAGAGTGTTGTTGAGGCAGTACCTGGGGTATTGTGGACAGATTTTCTTTCCTTTATAATGAGTAATCTCCTTGCCACAGAGACAGTGAAAATGAGTTTCACCAGACTAATCCCTGGGATGATGGCACGATGAGGTGTGAGTGAAGGTTGATCTGGAGGGCTGTGCGATAATAAAGAGGTGAACCCTGAGGGGGATGGATAATCAGTCATAAACAGAAAATGAGAAGGTGATAAATTCCATGACGACTGTTTCGTTTAGGATGCATGACCCTGGATAGTTCAAGTGCCTCTGAGGACGTTATGGCACCCACCCCAACCCCAACTCCCCATGGCGATTGAGAGAGACAGAGAGGTCCAGGTTTTGAATTAACTCTCACCACATTAATACAGTGCAGTTGGTGTTTTATCTTGCACTGAATTTCATGTTATCCACCACCCCAACAGAAGCAACAATACCTTCATTCTAAAATAGTTAACTATTCCCACCAGCTTCTGACATACATGAAGATCATGAATCCACCTTCTCAGAGATACAAGGATATTTCAGGACATGTATCCTAGAGAAAAGATAGGCAGATGGGCAGAGCGGGTGTATTTGCATTATTAGTAAGTGAAATTAAATCAATAGTAAGAAAGCAAGTATGGTCACATAGTGTAGAATCGGTGTGGTTATAATTGAGGAACCACTAACTTAAGACAACCGCCGTTGGAGTCTTGTAAAGGCCTCCAAAGAGTAGCCAGGAGCTAGGGCACAACACCAGGAGATAGAAAAAATGGTGTAGGAAAGGCAAAGTACAGTGATCATGGGAGATTTCAATATGCAGATTGAATGGGAAAATCAGGTTAGTAGTGGATAACAGGAAAAGAAATAACAGAAATGCATACGAGATTTTTTTTGGAGCAGCTTGTGGTAGAGCCCAATCGGGAAGAGATGATACTGGATTTAATGAGGTAGGGCTGATAAGGGAGCTTTGGGTGAAGGAAAACTTCGGAAGCAGTGAACAGAACATGTTTGAATGTATTATGCAATTTGAGAGAGAGAAGATAGAATCAGAGGTAACAGTATTTCAGCTGAATAAAGGCAACTACAGAGGCATAAGCGAGAAGCTGGGTAGGATTGACCGGGAGAGGGGTCCAGCTGGAAAGATAGGGGAACAGCAATTGCAGCAGTTTCCCAGATTAATTCAATGGACATTGCAGAGATTCATACTGAGGAATAGAGGCACGGTACAGGGAGGATGAGGCAACCAGGACTGACAAGGGAAGTCAGGGATTGCATACAAGCAAAGGAACAAGCATAAAATGTGTAAAGGGCACTGGGAAACTACAGAATTGGGAAAATTTCAAAGACCAACAGAGGGCAAAAAAAAGGGAGATGATTAAATATGGGGGTAAGCTAAGTAGTAATATTAAGGAGACTGTAAGAGATTCTTTAGATATATGAAGTGCAAAAGAGAGGTAAACGTGAATATGGACCACTGGAAAATGATGCTGGAGAGACAGTAGTGGGAATGAAAGAGGACATTTGCATCAGTCTTCATGGTGGAAGACACGAGTAATTTCCCAAAAATTGAAGACAGTGAGAGGGCAGAGCTGAGTATGGTGGCCATCATCAAGAAGAACATGTCATAAAACTGACTGGCCTGAATATGGATAAATCACCTGGACTAGATGGACTACACCAAAGCCTTTGAAGAGAGATAGCTGAAGAGGTAGTGCAAGTGTAAGTGATAATCATTCAGGAATGACTAAAATCAGGAACGGGCCAAGAAGTTGGAAAACTTCCAACATGACACCCCGTTTAATAAGGCAATTAGGCAGAAGCTGGAAATTTACAAAGTGATTAGCCTAATCTTAGTTGTGGGCAACATCCTGGAATCCATCGTGAAGGATGGGATTTCTGAACACTTGGAGGTCTTTGTTAAAATAGGACAGAGTCAGCATAGTTTCACCAAGGGAGGTCATGCCTGACAAACCTGCTGGAATACATTGAGGGAGTAACGAGCAGATTAGATCAAGGAGAACCAAGAGGTGTTATCCACCACGCAGGAGGCTATTGAGTAAGATATGAGCCCATGGTGTTAGAGGCAAGGTGTTCGCATGGATAGAAGCATGACTGTCAGACAGAAAACAGAGAGTTGGGATAAAACGGTCCATTTCAGGTGTTCCACAAGACTGAGTGTTGGGATCACAACTTTTCACTTTGTGCATTAATGATCTACACAAAGGACCTGAGGTCATTCTGCCTAACTTTTAAAACAATGCAAAAATAGATAGAGGGATAGGTAGCATTGAAGAGATGGTTCAGCTGCAGGAGGGTGCTCCAGCATATCTCCTCAACTTTCCGCACCTCCGCCCTTGAACGCCACCCTTCCAATTACAACTAGGATTGAACCCCTCTGGTCTTCGCCTTCCATCGCACCAAACTCAGAATAAAATGCATCATCCTCCGCCACTTCCGCCACCATGAAATGACACGACCAGCTATCCTTAGTAGCCACACACGCAGATGACAAGCAACATGACTGGGACAACACTACTATTATACGACAAGCCAAACAGAGAACAGCTAGGGAATTCCTAGAGGCATGGCACTCATCCACAGATTCAATCAATAAGCACATCGACCAGGACCCAATATATGAAACACTGCAACGGACAGCTGGAACTGACAACCGGAAGCAGCAGAGACAGACCACGAGAAATGCCGGAGGAAAGATCACAGAAGCGCTTCACAGGAGGCTCCCAAGCACTGAGGATGTCACCTAGACAGGGACGAAACGTCTGCAGCACAAATTCCCAGCTCGGCGAACAGTTCCACAACAACGAGCACCCGAGCTACAAAACTTCTCACAAACTTTGAACATCCCTGAGAGTGCTGTTGAGGCAGTATTTGGGGTAGTCTGGATGGACTTTCTCTCAAGTCTCACCAGACTAATCCCTAGGATGATGGCAACATGAGCAGTGAGTGAACCTCATAGAGAGAATAAGACGTGATTGCATTGAAACTTAAGGGGGAATGGACAATAACTCATGATGTTCTAAACAGACATGATATGGTGATAAATTCCATGGCCTTTTTTCATTCGGGTTACATGATTCTCGATAGTTTAAGAGCCTCTGAGAACGTTCCACTCAATCACCCCCGCTCCCTATTTCGATTGAGACGGAGAGGGAAAGAGAGAGAGAGAGAGGTTCAGGCTTTTGAATAACGTCTCCCAACATTAACACAGTTCAGTTGGTGCGTGATCCTGCAATAAACGTCATGATATCCATAATCTCGACAGCAGCCACAATACCTTCATTATAAAAGAGTTAACTCTTCCCAGCAGCTACTGACCTACATGGAGAACATGGATGTGTCTTCTCGGAGATGGAAGATGCCTCCTTGAGACTTGACACAAAATATTTGGTTTCCCTCCTCACTGCCAGCAAACCATGTTAAAGTAGCACACGTTCTACAAACAATGGAACCATGATTAACATCATGGAGCCCTCTATCAGTGCAGTCTCGGTTTCATTGGTTTGTTTGTTGTAGTATCAATGACGCCCTCATATTTCTGTGTAACTATCTCGTGGGGCTGAATAGCCTCTTGCTGGTCTCATGGTACAGGTTTCAGGGTCTGATTGGGCTCTGCCTGGTCCTGTTTGACACCTAGATGTACTGACCAGACCACATCTCTTTCTATAGTACCGGCAGAAGGATTAAATGGGCTGTCACTCGTATTTTTCAGTAGATTCCAGGGCTGGATGGCTTCCACATATCAGTGTGTAACCAGCTGGAGATGCTGATTGAGCTCCTCTTTCAACTGTGGAAATGTAGTGTCTGGCAACGCTGTTACATGAACGTTACCGACACTTTAACAGCACAAACCGAAATGCTGTCCGGGTCTTCCTGCCCATGGACACAGATTGATTCAGGAGCTGAGGGGGGACAAACTGTTCTGAATATTGTGTGATCTTCAGTCATCATCCCTCCTTCAGATCTTATGATGGGGAAAGACATTAATGGAGCATTGAAGATGTTTGTGTTGAGAAGGCTAACCTGAGGATCTCCTGCAGAGAAATCCCGTTGGCCACCGACCACAAACATCTTTCTTTGTGCCCTGAAAGACCCAGACGAGTGGGAAGTTACACATGATTCCAATTCAGCTCAAATAAGTGGGTGGTCCTGATGCCATCCTCCGTCAAATACTGCCTTGATATCAAAGCCATTCACTCTTTGCTGAGTCCCTGTGTTCACCTCTTTTTCATATCAATTATGTGACGATGTACGTATAGGGAGTGATTTCCCTTCACAGAGGGTAATCACTGTCAGGAATTATCTGCGCTAGAGAGTTCTGGGAGCTACATCACTGAAAGTATTTAAGTAGATAGATGGATTTTTGTCCTGTCAGACAGCTAAGGGATGTGAAGAATTGGACATTAAAGAAGAGTTAATATCAAGAGTTGATCAGCCATGATGGTATACAATGGTTTGATTGTCCGAATTAGCTGATCCGGTTCCTTATGTCCTCATATTCTGTAATTACAAAGTTAATGATTGTAATTGTCCTGAACGTTCTGTTATTGAACGTTGCAATCAGACAGAGCAAAGTATTTTGTGATTCATTTCTGGGTGAGGTATGGGGGTTGTATTCACAGTTAATCTGGGTCTATAATATGACCAACAAATAAAGCACAAGTTACGGAGGGGAGACACTTTGCAGAGAGACCAGAGGCGTCTTTCGAACCCAGCCTGGATTTCCAAGTAGCATTTCCAACCCAAACCAAACCGTGTGCATGTGAAGTCTTGAGGGACTGAATGAGTTGCTGAGTTACTGTGGACCAGATATTTGGAGCAAGTGACCTCCAAATGTTCCTTGCAGGAGCTGTGAGTGCTTGAATGGAACATAGGAACATAGGACTGAGCAGAAAGAGTGGGCCATTACAGACTTTGTCACCGCTCCACCGTGCAAAGATATTATGGGTCATGTGATTGTGGTCTCCCCAGCACTTTTCTGTCTGTATACTATTTTCCGACAGTCACTTGTCAATCAAATATAACCAAATACAACTTTGAACACATGTAAACATCCAGGCACCACAAACTTCTGGGGAGGGAATTTCCACTTGGACAGCCCTTTGAAAATTTCTCATTTGTGTTCCAGCCAATGGTGGAGGGTCACTGTTTCCTTTTCCAGTCCCACTCCTCCATTATTAAATGCAACCAGTTTAGTGATATGGCCAATGATATCGTTCTCAGAGTAGGTCATTTTCTAGAACAAATGTGAGACACAGAAAGTTGAACTCATATCAAATGGCAAAATGACAGAGTGCCCCAAATGTTATTCTGCCTTTGAAGTTATTCTGTTAAAATAAGCTCCTGGTAGTGGGATTTCTTTCTGGAACAGTTGGATTTGGCTGAATTCAGGCAGTGGAGAGATTCCAATGAATCCTCACCAGGAATCCTTCACAAGTGGTAAAGATAACTTAGGGATTTTATGATTGATACTTAGCTATTTGGTGGAACAAAGTAAGAGAGAGGGACCATTTGGCTGCTGCTTCTCAGTCAGGGAACAATTTTCTCCCTCTCTGTGTTGGAACATACAATAATGTCAACTGAACACCAAATTGGACCATGTGTGCTCTCCAGAAACATTCTCTGATCAACCTGGTTATGGATTACATGCCGGGGTATCATTGCTCTTGTACACAATTCCATTCAATCTCAAAAAACCTCCCCACTTTATAATTTGATGACATGCTTACATGTGTCTGTGTAATTTGCAAATATTGTTAGGTGTCTTCATAGTATGTGTGTTAATATCAATACGTCTTTATCTTCAAATTTATTCTCTAGCTTTAGTCTCCCTGACAAGAGATAGTATGCATCAATTGATGCAACTTTCTGAAAGTCATTGGTGGTTCAATATTATTTCTACGCTCAAATCGAAACTGATTATTCCCCATAACATTGGCCAGCATTCCAGGAATGAGTAAAGGGAAACCTCTTTGAAAATTTCCAAAAGAATTATATCCTTTAAGTTTAGTGTTAGGGGATCAAACCTGCACACAGTGCATAAGGTGTGGTCTCAACAATGCCCTGTACAGATGCAGTAAAACATCCCTGCGATTAAACCTGTTACCTTTTGTCAAAAACAGCATCATTCCACTTACCTTCCAAATCACATGTTGCATCTGCAGACTGACTTCACATGATTCATTCCCAGGGACTTGGAACCGCCTATATCACCGAGTTCTGCAATCAATCTCCATTTAAATTGAATACCGTTATTTTATCCTTCATGCCAAAATAGACTACTTACCTCAGGTTATTTCTACTGAAGGTTTGCCCACTAACCTTCCCTGTCTACAATCGTATTGCAGACTCATTACCTCCATTTGACGACACAATGAATGACCATCTTGGTGTACGAGCTAATTGGGCTCCAAGGCATTCCCTCCCCTTCCTCTAGATCTTTGATACAGATTATTGGTTATTGATGACCCCACAGTGATCTCTGAGGCACTCTGCCAGTTAGAGCTTTGTAGGCTGAAAGTAAACATTACTCTCTACTCTCTATTTCCTGTTAGCGACCGATTCTCTGTTCCTGTGAAGACATTCACATTACCTTGTCCTGGGCTGTGTAATGTACTCAACGAGCTGAATTACTTCATTCTATATTCCTGCGTAATTCCTTAGAGGGGCAGAATGTTCTCCTCCTGTCTGATTGTAACGATTCCGTCTGACTGAATGGGGTGGTCCCCTACCCTGTAACAGCATCGAGGGGTGGATTGAGGGAACAACACATTGGTTAGGGACAGCAATACATCTTTGTAACAGCATCGAGGGTGGATTGAGGGAATAACACATGGGTTAGGGGCAGCAGTATATCTCTGGAACAGCCTCGAGGATGATTTGAGAGAACAACACATGGGGCAGGGGCAGCATTATATCACTGTAACAGCCTTGAGAGGGGATTCAGGGAACAACCCATGGGGTAGGGTCAGCAGTTGGCCATTCGGCTGCACGATTCAGAATATTCATGGCTGATCCGATTGTGTCTGATCATCCCTCTTCTGTATGTTCCCGATAAGCATTTACTCGACTGTCCAGCAAAGATCAGTCGAGCTCAGCCTAGAATATCCTAAATAACAGTCTTCCCTATTCCCTGAGGATAAGGATACCACAGATAGCACAGCACTAAAGGGAAAGGGACATCCTTATTTCATTGAAGGACCCATTACTTTAAAGCTGTCTTAACATTCATCAAATCATCGCCTCTTTTCATACTTGAGGATATAATAATTATAAATAAACATAAACCATTCTACCCTCCAAACCTGTCACACATTCACACGGACTCTTTCCAGTGAAATATGTATCAAACCCCAGCCTCTGCTGCTGTCTCACAAAGTGAATACTTAACAGCATAACACCACATGAGCATGAAAACAAAAGCAGAATGAGGCCATTGGGCCCATCGAGTCTTTAATGCCGTTCAATAATTTCTTGTATGTACCACAACCTTATTCTCCTGCCTTCTTCCTAGAATCCTTGATCCCTTTATAAACCAAAAACCTACCGATTTGTGTCTTAATGTCACTAGTGCTTGTGTCTAAGTGTGTACATATATGTATACGTATATGGGCTGAAGTCAGAAATAGGAAAGGAACAGTCACTTTGTTGGGTGTTTACTATAGGCCCACCAATAGCAGCAGAGATGTGGAGAAACATGTTGGGAAACAGATTTTCGAAAGGTGCAGAAGCCACAGTGTAGTGGTCACGGGCGATTTCAAATTCCCAAATATTGATTGAAAGCTCGTTAGATCAAGTAAATTGAACGGGGCGATGTTTGTGCAGTGTGTCCAGGAAGCTTTTCTAACACAGTATGTAGATTGTCCGACCAGAGGGGAGGCCACATTGGATTTGGTACTTGGTAACAAACCGGGACAAGTGATGGGCTTGTTAGTAGGTGAGCATTTTGGTGATGGTGACCACAATTCTGTGACTTTCATCTTGGTTATTCAGAGAGATAGGTGCGTACAACACGGTAGGTTTTACAAATGGGGGAAGGGCAAATACGATGCTGCAAGGCAGGATCTGAGGAGCATAAATTGTTAGCACAGGTTGTCAGGGAAGGATGTCATTGAAATGTGGTACGTTTTCAAGGAACAGATACGACGTGTCCTTGATATGTACGTACCTGTCATGCAGGAAAGAGATGGTCGCGTGAAGGAACCTTGGTTGACGAGGGAGGTTGAATGTCTTGGAAGGAGGAAGAAGGAGGCTTACATAAGGCTGTGGAAAAAAGATTCAGACAGAGCGTTGGAGGGATACAGGATAGCCAGGGGGAGTTGAAGAAAGGGAATAGGAGAGCAAAGAGTGGGCATGAAAAATCTTTGGCGGGTAGGATCAAGGAAACTGTGATCAAGGACAGTCAGCATGGTTTTGTGAAGGGCAGGTTGTGCCTTACAAACCTTATTGAGTTCTTCGAGAGGATGACCAAGGAAGTGGACGAGGGTAAAGCAGTAGATGTGGTGTATATGGATTTTAGCAAGGCGTTGGATAAGGTACCCCATGGTAGGCTACTGCAAAAATTACGGAGGTATGGCATTGAGGGTGCATTAGAAGTTTGGATTAGGAATTGCCTGGCTGGAAGGAGACAGAGGGTAGTAGTTGATGGTAAGCTTCATCTTGGAGCGCAGTTACTAGTGGTGTTCCACAAGGATCTGTTTTGGGACCATTGCTGTTTGTCATTTTAATAAATGACCTGGAGGAGGGGCTTGACGGCTGGGTGAGCAAGTTTGTGGATGATACAAAAGTCGGTGGAGTGGTGGACAGCGAAGAAGGATTTGGCAGGTTACAGCGGGATATAGATAAGTTGCAGAGCTGGGCAGACAGGTGGCAAATGGAGTTCAATGCAGCTAAGTATGAAGTCATTCACTTTGGTAGTAGTAATAAGAAGATGGATTACTGGGCTAATGGTAGGCTACTTGGTAGTGTGGATGAGCAGAGGGATATTGGTGTCCATGTACACAGATCTCTGAAGATTGCCACCCAGGTAAATAGTCCTGTGAAGAAGGCATATGGCATACTGGGCTTTATTGGTAGAGGAATTGAGTTCCGGAGTCCTGAGTTTATGTTGCAGTTGTATAAGACTCTGGTGCGGCCTTATCTGGAGTATTGCGTACAGTTTTGTTCGCAATACTATAGGAAGGATGTGGAGTCACTGGAACGGGTGCAGAGGAGGTTAACCAGGATGTTGCCTGGCATGGTAGGAAGATCGTATGAGGAAAGTCTGAGGCACTTGGGGCGGTTCTCATTGGAGAAAAGAAGGTTTAGGGGAGATTTGATAGAGGTGTGCAAGATGATTAGGGGTTTAGATAGGGTTGACAGTGAGAACATTTTTCCGCGTATGGAGTCAGCTGTTACTAGGGGGCACAGCTTTAAATTAAGGGCAGGTTGGTATAGGACAGTTGTTAGGGGTAGATTCTTTACTCAGCGGGTTGTGAGTTCATGGAATGCCCTGTCAGTATCAGTGGTGGACTCTCCCTCTTTATGGTCATTCAAGCGGGCATTGGATAAGCATATGGAGGTTATTGAGCTAGTGTTGGTTAGGTAGGCTTCAGTCGGCGTAACATCGAGGGCCGAAGGACCTGTACTGCGCTGTATTTTTCTATGTTCTATGTTGTATAACCCCTAGTCCTTTTATACGTATCTGAGAAACATGAGAATGACGAGAACGAGGATAGGTCCGATCAAGGACAGTAGTGGGAGACTGTGTATTGTGTCGGAAGAGATAGGTGAGGTCTTGAATGAGTACTTTTCTTCAGTATTTACAAATGAGAGGGACCGTGTTGCTGAAGAGGAGAATATGAAACGGACAGATAAGCTAGAGGAGATACTTGTTAGGAAAGAAGATGTGTTGGGCATTTTGAA
The DNA here is from genome assembly GCF_047496795.1 of Chiloscyllium punctatum. Classification (NCBI taxonomy): domain Eukaryota; kingdom Metazoa; phylum Chordata; class Chondrichthyes; order Orectolobiformes; family Hemiscylliidae; genus Chiloscyllium; species Chiloscyllium punctatum. The sequence continues at coordinate 83,768,631 of NC_092759.1, read as the reverse complement.
AAACTTGAGGGTTGGCAAGTCCTGCGGGCTTGATGGGATATATCCTAAGATTATGCGGGAAGCAAGAGAGGAAATTGCAGAACCGTTGGCAATGATCTTTCCGTCTTCACTGTCAATGGAGGTGGTGCCAGGGGACTGGAGAGTGGCGAATGTTGTGCCCCTGTTCAAAAAAAAGGAATTGGGATAACCCCGGGAATTACAGGCCAATTCGTCTTACATCGATGGTAGACAAAGTAATGGAAAGGGTACTGAGGGATAGGATTTATGAGTATCTGGAAAGACACTGCTTGATTAGGGACAGCCAGCACGGCTTTTTGAGGGGTAGGTCTTGCCTTACAAGTCTTATTGAATTCTTTGAGGTGGTGACCAAGCATGTGGATGAGGGTAGAGCAGTGTATGTAGTGTACATGGATTTTAGTAAGGCATTTGATAAGGTTCCCCATGTTAGGATTATTCGGAAGATCAGGAGGCATGGGATAGAGGGAAGTTTGACAAGTCGGATAGGGAACTGGCTAACCGGTCGAAGAATGAATGAATTCAAGAATGGTGAGGTAATGTTGCAGCTTTACAGGACCTTGGTAAGGCCACATTTGGAGTACTGTGTGCAGTTCTGATCGCCTCACTTTAGGAAAGATGTGGAAGCTTTGGAGAGGGTGCAGAGGAGATTCACCAGGATGTTGTCTGGAATGGAGAATAGGTCGTACGAGGATAGGTTGAAAATGCTAGGCCTTTTCTCAATGGAACGGCGAAGGATGAGGGGTGTTTTGACAGAGGTTTATAACGTGATAAGGGGATAACAGTACTCCAATTGGGGCCTAACACGAGCTTTATAAAGTCTCAGACGCACAACGGTGCTTTTATATTCCAATCCTCTTACGATAAGTGACAACATTGCATTCGCTTTATTAATCACGGACTCAACCTGTAAGTTGACCTTTAGAGAATCCTCGACTAGCATTCCCAGATCCCTTTGTACTTTAGCTTTACGAATTTTCTCACCGTTTAGAAAGTAGTCTATGCTTTTATTCTTTTTGCCAAAGTGTTTGCATTTGTTCACGTTGAATTCCATCAGCCATTTCCTGTACCACTCTCGCAAACTGTCTAGATTATTCAGTAGACTCCCCACTTCCTCAGTACTACCTGCCTGTTCACCTAACTTCGTATCATGTGCAAACTTCGCTAGAATGCCCCCAGTCCCTTCACCCAGATCATTAATATATAATGCGAACAGCTGTGGCCCCAACACTGAACCCTGCGGGACACTGCTCGTCACCGGCTGCCATTACATAAAAGAACCTTTTATCCCAACTCTCTGCCTTCTGTCAGACAGCTAATCCTCAATCCATCCCTGTAGCTCACCGCGAACACAATGGGCCCTCACAATGGGCCCTCACAAAGCAGCCTCCCGTGTGGTATCTTATCAAAGGCCTTTTGGAATTCTAGATAGATGACATCCACTGGGTTTCCCTGGTCTAACCTAATTGTCACCTCTTCAAAGAATTCCAACAGGTTTGTCAGGCATGACCTCCCCTTAGTAAATCCATGTTGACTTGTTCTAATCAGACACTGCTCTTCTAAGAATTTAGAAACCTCATCCTTAATGATGGATTCTAGAATTTTACCAACAACCGAGGTTAGGCTAATTGGCCTATAATTTTCCATCTTTTGTCTTAATCCTTTCTTGAACAAGGGGGTTACAACTGCGATCTTCCAATCATCCGGGACTTTCCCTGACTCCAGTGAATCTTGAAAGATCTCAACCAATGCCTCCGCTATTTCCTCAGCCACCTCTCTCAGAACTATAGGATGTATCCCATCGGGGCCAGGCGATTTATCAATTTTAAGACTTTTTAGCTTTTCTAGCACTATCTCTTTTGTAATGGCAACCATACTCAACTCAGCCCCCTGACTCCCTTTAATTGTTGGGACATTACTCATGTCTTCCACTGTGAAAACTGACGCAAAGTACTTGTTAAGTTCTCCTGCAATTTTCTTATCTCCAATCACTAGGCTTCCATCATCAGTTTGAAGTGGCCAAATGTCTACTTTTGCCTGTCGTTTGTTTCTTATGTATTGAAATAAACTGTTACTATCATTTCTAATATTACTGGCTAGCCTACCTTTATATTTGATCCTCTCCTTTCTTATTACTCCCTTTGTTATTCTCTGTTTGTTTTTATAGCCTTTCCAATCTTCTAATTTCCCACTGCTCTTGGCCACTTTATAGGATCTCTCTTTTTCTTTAACACATTTCCTGACTTCCTTTGTCATCCATGGCTGACTAATCCCTCCCCGGATAATCTTTCTTTTCTTGGGGATGAACCTCTGTACTTTGTCCTCAATTATACCCACAAACTGCTGCCATTTTTGCTCTACTGTCTTCCCCGCTAGCCTCTGCTTCCAGTCTATTTTTGTCAGTTCCTCTCTCATGCCGTCATAATTACCTTTATTTAACTCTAATACCATCGCCTTCTCTCTTTCAAACTCGAGAATGAACTCTACCATATTATGATCGCTGCTTCCTAAGGGTTCCCTTACTTTGAGATCTTTTATAAAGTCTGGTTCATTGCAAAGCACTAGGTCCAGAACAGCCTGCTCCCTTGTGGGCTCCATGAAAAGCTGTTCCAAAAAGCCATCCTGTAAGTATTACATGAATTCCCTTTCTTTGGATCCACTGGCAACATTATTTACCCAGTCCACCTGCATGTTGAAGTCTCCCATGATCACTGTGACCTTGCCTTTCTGACATGCCTTCTCTATTTCCCGGTACATGTTGCGTCCCTGGTCCTGACCACTGTTAGGAGGTCTGTACACAACTCCAATTGTGGTTTTTTTTGTCTTTGTGGTTCCTCAATTCCACCCACACAGACTCCACATCATCTGACGCTATGTCATTCAGTGCCATAGAATTAATTTTGTTCTTAACTAACAAGGCTACCCCACCCCCTCTGCCGACCTCCCTGTCTTTTCGATAAGTTGAAAATCCTTGGAGGTTTAACTGCCTGTCCTGACGCCCCTGTAACCAAGTCTCTGTGATGCCTACCACATCATAATCATTCACTATGATCTGTGCCATTAGTTCATCTGCTTTGTTATGAATGCTACGAGCATTCAGGTAAAGTGTCTTAATGCTAACTTTCTTATCATTAGAGATATTGGAAATCATACGATGTCATAAGTTACCCTTGCTTTTTTCTGCATTCCCAGTCTGCCTCAATTTTAAATCCGCCTGGACACATGCTATCCTGCTGCTTATCTTTCCATTTAACACCATACTCCCTGTCGCTTTCAATTTCCCTTCCCCCCAACTCAGAAGTTTGAAGTCCTACTGACAACCCTATTTATCCTCTTAGCTTGAACATTGGTACCTGGTCGGTTCAGGTGGAGACCGTCCCAAAGGTACAGATCCCCCCGTTCCAAAACTGATGCCAATGCCCCATTAAATGGATCCCTCTTTCCCACACCAATCCCTTAGCCACGTGTTTACTTGCCAAATTTTCTTGTCCCTGTGCCAATTGGCACATGGCTCGGGCAGTAATCTGGAGATTATGACCCTTGTGGACCTGTGCTTCAATTTCCTGCCTAGTGCTTCGTAATCCCCAAACAGGCCCTCCACCCTAGTCTTGCCTATGTTGTTAGTACCAACGTGGACCAAAACAACTGGATCCTCCCCCTCCCGCTCCAATATCCTTTCAAGCCGGTCGGAGATATCCTGCACCCTGGCACCAGGCAGTCAACACACCATGCGAGACTCCCGATCCGGCTTGCAAAGGTAGCAACCCTCAGCACTGACCCTCTGACAGTGTAGCACTCCCTCATTACTGACCCACTGGCAGTGTAGCACTCCCTCAGTACTGAACTTCTGACAGTGTAGCAATCCCTCAGTACTGATTCTCTGACATTACAATACTCCCTCAATACTGTTGCTCTGACACTGCAGCACTCTCTCAGTGCTGACCTCTGACAGTGCAGCACTCCCTCAGTCCTAAACCTTGGACAGTGTAGCACCCCTGAGTACAGATATTCTGGTAATGCAACAGGCCCTCAATACGGACTGACCAACAGTGAGGTGATCCCTCAGCACTGACCCTCTGACAGTATGGCACTATCTCAGTACTGACACTCTGGCAGTGTGGCATTATCTCAGTACTGACTCTCTGGCAATGCAACAGCCCCTCAATATTGAATGTCCAACAGTGCAGCACTCCCTCAGTACTGACCCTCTGACAGTGCAGCATTCCCTCAGCACTGACCCTCTGGCAATGTAGCACTCCCTCAGCACTGACACTCTGACTGTGTGGCACTCCCTCAGTCCAGACTCTCTGACATTACAACACTCCCTCAGGACTGACCCTCCGACACTACAGTACTCCCCCAGGACTGACTCTCTGACAGTGCAGCACTCCCTCAGAACTGACCCTCTGACAGTGCAGCATTTCCTCAGGATTGACCCTCTGACAGTGCAGCATTCCCTCAGGACTGACCCTCTGACAGTGCAGCATTCGCTCAGGACTGACCCTCTGACAGTGCAGAACTCCCTCAGTACTGATATTCTGACAGTGCTGCACTCTCACAGTACTGATATTCTGACAGTGCAGAACTCCTTCAGTGCTAACTTTCTGACAGTCTAGCACTCCCTCTGTACTGACCCTCTGACAGTGTGGCACTCCCAACGTACTGACAACCTCACAGTGTAGCATTCCCTCATTACTGACCCTCTGACAGTGCAGCACTCCCTCAGTACTGATTCTCTGACATTACACCACTCCCTCAATACTGTTGTTCTAACACTGCAGCACTCTCTCAGTACTGACCTCTGACAGTGCAGCACTCCCTCAGTCCTAAACCTTGGACAGTGTAGCATCCCTGAGTACAGATATTCTGGTAATGCAACAGGCCCTCAATTCAGACTGACCAACAGTGAGGTGATCCCTCAGTACTGACCCTCTGACAGTGTGGTACTATCTCAGTACTGACACTCTGGCAATGCAACAGCCCCTCAATATTGACTGTCCAACAGTGCAGCACTCCCTCAGTACTGACCCTCTGACAGTGCAGCATTCCCTCAGCACTGACCCTCTGGCAGTGTAGCACTCCCTCAGCACTGACCCTCTGGCAGCGTAGCACTCCCTCAGTACTGACCCTCTGACTGTGTGGCACTGCCTCAGTCCAGACTCTCTGACATTACAACACTCCCTCAGGACTGACCCTCTGTCACTGCAGCACTCCCTCAGTCCTGACCCTCTGACAGTGCAGCATTCCCTCAGCACTCACCCTCTGGCAGTGTAGCACTCCCTCAGTACTGACCCTCTGACACTGCAGCACTCCCTCAGGACTGACCCTCTGACAGTGCAGCATTCCCTCAGGACTGATCCTCTGACACTGCAGCACTCCCTCAGTACTGACCCTCTGACAGTGCAGCATTCCCTCAGTACTAAACCTTTGACAGTGTAGCGCTCCTCAGTACAGAATTCTGGGAATGCAACAGACCCTCAATACTGACAGACCAACAGTGAGGTGATCCCTCAGCACTGACCCTCTGACAGGGCAGCACTCCCTCAGCACTGAACTTCTGACAGGGCAGCTCTCCATCAATACTGACTCTCTCTTAGTGCAGCACTCCCTCAGTACTGACCCTCTGACAGTGTGGCACTCACTCAGTATTGACTGTCCAACACTGCAACACTCCCTCACGACTGACTCCTCTGACAGTGCAGCACTCCCTCAGTACTGACCCTCTGACAGTGCAGCTCTCCCTCAGTACTGACTCTCTGACAGTGTAGCACTCCCTCATTACTGTCACTTTTACAGTGAGGCACTTTTTCAGTATTGAGCCTCTGATAGGACAGGACACCCTCAGTACTGACCTTCTGACAGTTCGGCACTCCCTCAGTACTGACTCTCTCACAGTGTAGCAGTCCCTCAATGCTGTCACACTGACAGTTTGGCACTCTCTCAGAAAGACCGTCTGACAGCGCAGCACTCCCTCAATACTGTCACTCTGACACTGTGGCACTCCGACAGTGCTGACTCTCTGAGAGTGTGGCACTCCCTCAGTGCTGACTCTCTGACAGTGCAGCACACCCTCAGTACTGACACTCTGACATTGCAGCACTCCCTCAGTGCTGACCATATGTCAATGTAGAAATCCCTCATTGCTGGCCCTCTGACAGTGCAGCACTCACTCAGTGCTGACCCTCTGACAGTGCAGCACTCCCTCAGTACTGGCCCTCTGACATTGCAGCACTCGCTCAGTACTGACTCTCTGACAGTGCAGCTCTACCTCAATACTGACCCCTCTGATATTGCAGCACTCCTTCAGCACTGACCCCTCTGACAGTGTGGCACTCCCTCAGTACTGACCCTCTGGCAATGCAGCATTCCTTCAGCACTGAACCTCCGACAGTGTGGCACTCCCTCAGTGTTGATCCCCTGGCAGTGTGACACTCCCTCAGTACTGAACCGCTGACAGTGCAGCACTCTCTCTGTCCTGACCCTTTTGCAGTGTAGCACACAATCAGCACTGACTGTTTGGACGTGTAGCACTCCCTCAGTACTGACCATCTGACAGTGTGACACTCACTCAGTACTGATGCTCTGACAGTGTAGCACTCTCTCAATAAAGACTCCTCTGACAGAGCAACACTATCTCAGTACTGACCCTCTCACAGTGTGGCTCTCTCTCAGTACTGACCCTCCGACAGTGCAGCACTCCCTCAGAGCTGACGCTCTGATAGTGTGGCACTGCCTCAGTACTGACCATCGGACATTGTGGCACTCCTGCAGTGCTGACCCTCAGACAGTGCAGCACTCCCTCAGTACAGGCACTCTGACAGTACAGCACTCCCTCAGTACAGACCCTCTGACAGTGTGTCACTCCCTCAGTACTGACTCTCACAGTGTAGCACTCATTCGGTACTGACTCTTTGGCAGTGTCGCACTCACTCAGCACTGACATTTTGGCAGTGCAGAACTCCGTCTGTACTGACCCTCTGACAGTGCAGAACTCCGTCAGTACAGACCCACTCACGGTATAGCACTCCCTCAGTACTGACCATCTGACAGTGTGGCACTACCTCAGTACTGACTCTTTGGCAGAGTAGCAGTCCCTCAGCACCCATGCTCTGACAGTGCGATATTCCCTCAGTACTGACCCTCTGACCGTGTAGCACTCCCGCTGTACTGACACTCTGACAGTGCACTACTCCCTCGGTATTGGCCCTCTGACAGTGTTACTATCCCTCAGTACTGACACTCTGACAGTGTGTCACTCCCTCAGTAGTGACCCTCTAACTTTGCAGCACTCCCTCAGAGCTGACCCTCAGACAGTGTTACACTCCCTCAGTACGGACCTACTAACAGTGTGGTACTCTCTCACTACTGACCATTTGGCAGTGTAGCACTTGCTGAGCGCTGACCCTCTGACAGTGTGACACTCCCTCAGTACTGACCCTCTGACAGTGAGACACTCCCGAAGTACTGATGCTCTGACAGTGTGGCACTACCTCAGTAATGACGCCTCTGACAGTGAAGCACTCCCTCAGTGCTGACAATCTGACAGTGCAGGAATCCCTCAGTACTGACACTCTGACAGTGCGACACTCCCTCAGTACTGACACTCTGACAGTGCGGCAATCCCTCAGTACTGACACTCTGACAGTGCAGCACTCCCTCAGTACTGACGCTCTCACAGTATAGCACTCTCTCAATTCTGTCACTCTGACAGTGTGGCACTCTCTCAGAAAGACCCTCTGACAGTGCAGCACTCCCTCAGGACTGACCCCTCTGACTGCGCAGCACGCCCTAAGTACTGATCCTCTGATACTGCAGCACAACCTCAATACTGTCACTTTGACACTGTGGCACTCCCGCAGTACTGACCCTCTGACATTTCAGCACGCCCTCAGTGCTGACCGTCTGTCATTGCAGAAATCGCTCAGTGCTGACCCTCTGACAGTGCAGCACTCCCGCAGTACTGACCCTCTGACATTGCAGCACTCCCTCATTACTGACTCTCTGACAGTGCAGCACTCCCTCAATACTGACCTCTCTGACATTGCAACACTCCCTCAGTACTGACACTCTGACACTGCGGCACTCCCTCAATTCTGTCATTCTGACACTGTGGCACTCCCACAGTGCTGACTCTCTGATAGTGCAGCGCTCCCTCAGTGCTGACCCTCTGACAGTGCCGCACTCCCTCAATACTCTCACTCTGACACTGTGGCACTCCCACAGTGCTGATTCTCTGATAGTGCAGCACTCCCTCAGTGCTGACCTTCGGACAGTGCAGCACTTCCTCAGTATGAACCACTGACAGTGCAGTACTCCCTCAGGACTGACCCCTCTGACTGCGCAGCACGCCCTAAGTACTGATCCTCTGATACTGCAGCACAACCTCAATACTGTCACTTTGACACTGTGGTACTCCCACAGTGCTGATTCTCTGACATTGCAGCTCTCCCTCAGTGCTGACCGTCTGTCATTGCAGAAATCGCTCAGTGCTGACCCTCTGACAGTGCAGCACTCCCGCAGTACTGACCCTCTGACATTGCAGCACTCCCTCAGTACTGACTCTCTGACAGTGCAGCACTCCCTCAATACTCACCTCTCTGACATTGCAGCACTCCCTCAGTACTGACACTCTGACAGTGCGGCACTCCCTCAATTCTGTCATTCTGACACTGTGGCACTCCAACAGTGCTGATTCTCTGATAGTGCAGCACTCCCTCAGTGCTGACCCTCTGACAGTACCGCACTCCCTCAATACTCTCACTCTGACACTGTGGCACTCCCACAGTGCTGATTCTCTGATAGTGCAGCACTCCCTCAGTGCTGACCTTCTGACAGTGCAGCACTTCCTCAGTATGAACCGCTGACAGTGCAGTACTCCCTCAGGACTGACCCCTCTGACTGCGCAGCACGCCCTAAGTACTGATCCTCTGATACTGCAGCACAACCTCAATACTGTCACTTTGACACTGTGGCACTCCCGCAGTACTGACCCTCTGACATTTCAGCACGCCCTCAGTGCTGACCGTCTGTCATTGCAGAAATCGCTCAGTGCTGACCCTCTGACAGTGCAGCACTCCCGCAGTACTGACCCTCTGACATTGCAGCACTCCCTCATTACTGACTCTCTGACAGTGCAGCACTCCCTCAATACTGACCTCTCTGACATTGCAACACTCCCTCAGTACTGACACTCTGACACTGCGGCACTCCCTCAATTCTGTCATTCTGACACTGTGGCACTGCCACAGTGCTGACTCTCTGATAGTCCAGCACTCCCTCAGTGCTGACCCTCTGACAGTGCCACACTCCCTCAATACTCTCACTCTGACACTGTGGCACTCCCACAGTGCTGATTCTCTGATAGTGCAGCACTCCCTCAGTGCTGACCTTCTGACAGTGCAGCACTTCCTCAGTATGAACCGCTGACAGTGCAGTACTCCCTCCATACTGCCCCTTTGGCAGCGTAGCACTCACTCAGCACTGACCCGCTGACTGTGTGACACACCTTCAGTACTTATCCTCTGACAGTGCAGCACTCCCTCAGTACTGACCCTCTGACATTGCAGCACTCCCTCAATGTGACCCTCCAACAGTGCAGCACTCCTCCAGTGCTGATAATCTGACATTGCAGCACTCCTTCAGCACTGAACCCTCTGACAGTGTGGCACTCTCTCAGTACTGACCCTCTGGCAATGCAGCATTCCTTCAGCACTGAACCTCCGACAGTGTGGCACTCCCTCAGTGTTGATCCCCTGGCAGTGTGACCATCTCTCAGTACTGAACCGCTGACAGTGCACCACTCTCTCTGTACTGACCCTTTTGCAGTGTAGCACACAATCAGCACTGACTGTTTGGAAGTGTAGCGCTCCCTCAGTACTGACCCTCTGACAGTGTGACACTCACTCAGTACTGATGCTCTGACAGTGTAGCACTCTCTCAATAAAGACTCCTCTGACAGAGCAAGACTATCTCAGTACTGACCCTCTCACAGTGTGGCTCTCTCTCAGAACTAACACTCCGACAGTGCAGCACTCCCTCAATGCCGACCCTCTGATAGAGATTCACTCCCTCAGTACTGACCATCGGACATTGTGGCACTCCCGCAGTACTGACCCTCAGACAGTGCAGCACTCCCTCACTACAGACACTCTGACAGTACAGCAGTCCCTCAGTACTGACCCTCTGTCATTACAACACTCCCTCAGTACTGACACTCTGGCAGAGCAACACTCCCTCAAGACTGACCCTCTAACAGTGCAGTGGTCTTTCAGTACTAACCGTCTGACAGTGTGGCATTCCCTCAGTACTGACCCTCTGACAGTGCAGCACACCCTCAGTACTGACCCTCAGACAGTGCAGCATTCCCTCAGTACAGACCCTCTGACAAAGTGTCACTCCCTCAGTACAGACCCTCTGACAAAGTGTCACTCCCTCAGTACTGACACTCTGACTGTACAGCACTCCCTCAGTACTGACTCTTTGGCAATGTAGCACTCACTCTGCACTGACCCTCTGACAGTGTGTCACTCCCTCAGTACTGACTCTCTGACAGTGTAGCACTCATTCGGTACTGCCTCTTTGGCAGTGTCGCACTCACTCAGCACTGACATTTTGGCAGTGCAGAACTCCGTCTGTACTGACCCTCTGACAGTGCAGAACTCCGTCTGTCCTGACCCTCTCACAGTGTAGCACTCCCTCAGTACTGACCATCTGACAGTGTGGCCCTACCTCAGTACTGACTCTTTGGCAGAGTAGCAGTCCCTCAGCATCCATGCTCTGACAGTGCGACACTCCCTCAGTACTGACCCTCTGACCGTGTAGCACTCCCGCTGTACTGACACTCTGACAGTGCACTACTCCCTCGGTATTGGCCCTCTGACAGTGTTACTATCCCTCAGTACTGACACTCTGACAGTGTGTCACTCCCTCAGTAGTGACCCTCTAACTTTGCAGCACTCCCTCAGAGCTGACCCTCAGAAAGTGTTACACTCCCTCAGTACGGACCTACTAACAGTGTGGTAGTCCCTCACTACTGACCATTTGGCAGTGTAGCACTCGCTCAGCGCTGACCCTCTGACAGTGTGTCACTCCCTCAGTACTGACCCTCTGACAGTGTGACACTCCCGAAGTACTGATGCTCTGACAGTGTGGCACTCCCTCAGTAATGACGCCTCTGACAGTGCAGCACTCCCTCAGTACTGACACTCTGACAGTGCAGCACCCCCTCAGTACTGACACTCTGACAGTGCAGGAATCCCTCAGTACTGACACTCTGACAAAGTGTCACTCCCTCAGTACTGACTCTCTGACAGTGCGGCACTCCCTCAGTACTGACCCTCTGACAGTGCAGCACTCCCTCAGTACTGATACTCTGACAGTGCAGCAATTCCTCAGTACTGACCCTTTGGCAGTGCAGCACTCCCACGGTACTGACCATTTGGCAGTATAGCACTACCTTAGTACTGACCCACTGACAGTGCAGCACTCTCTCAGTGCTGACTCTCTGACAGTGCAGAACTCAGTCAGTACTGACACTCTGACAATGCAGCACTCCATCAGTACTAACCCTCTGACAGTGCAGTACTCCCTCTGACAGCGCACACTCTCTCAGTACTGACCATCTCACAGTTCAGCTCTCTCTCACTAAGTACCCTCTTAAATTCAGCGCTTCCCAAATCCCAACCCTCTGACAAAGCTGCACTCCCTCTATACTGTCTCTCTGGCTATGCAGGAATCCCTCTGTACTGACCCTCTGACAGTGCAGCACTCCCTCGGTAAAGACCATCTGGCAGTGCAAGTGCACACTCTCACAGTACTGACCCTCTCACAGTTCAGCTCCCTCTCAGTAATTACCCTCTGACATTTCAGCACTTCCTGCGTCCAGACCTTCTGACAATGCTGATCTCCCTCTATACTGACTCTCTGGAAATGCAGGAATCCCTCAGTACTGACACTCTGACAGTACAGCATTCTCTCAGTACTGACCCTTTGGCAGTGTATCACTCCCTCAGTTGTGACCCTCTGACAGTGCAGCTCTCCCTCATTCCTGACCCTCTGACATTTCAGCGCATCCTCCGTCCCTACCCTCTGACAATGCTGCACTCCCTCAATACTGACTGTCCAACAGTGCGGTGACCCCTCAGGGGGGACCCTCTGACATTTAGATTAGATTAGATTACTTACAGTATGGAAACAGGCCCTTCGGCCCAACAAATCCCCGCCGAAGCGCAACCCACCCATACCCCTACATTTACCCCTTACCTAACACTACGGGCAATTTAGCATGGCCAATTCACCTGACCTGCACATCTTTGGACTGTGGGAGGAAACCGGAGCACCCGGAGGAAACCCATGCAGACACGGGGAGAACGTGCAAACTCCACACAGTTAGTCACCTGAGGCGGGAATTGAACCCGGATCACTGGCGCTGTGAGGCAGCAGTGCTAACCACTGTGCCACCGTGCTGCCCAGCACTCCCTCAGCGCTTCCTCCGTCCCTACCCTCTGACAATGCTGCACTCCCTCAGTACTGACTGTCCAACAGTGCGGTGACCCCTCAGGACTGACCCTCTCACATTTCAGCGCTTCCTCCATCCCGATCCTCTGACAATGCTGCACTCCCTCAATACTGACTCTCTGGCAATGAAGCAGGCCCTCAGTACTGACTGTCCAATAGTGCGGTGATCTCTCATGACCGATTCATGACAGTGTGAACCTGACTCCGTACTGACCCTCTGACAGTGCAGCACTCCATCAGTACTGACCCACTGACAGTGCACAACTCCGTCAGTACTAACCCTCTGACATTGCAGCACTCTCTCAGTACTGACCCTCTGACACTGCAGCGCTCCCTCATTCCTGACCCTCTGACATTTCAGCGCATATTCCATCCCGATCCTCTGACAATGCTGCAGTCCCTGAATAATGACTCTCTGGCAATGAAGCAGGCCCTCAGTACTGACTGTCCAACAGTGCGGTGATCTCTCATGACCGATTCATGACAGTGTGAACCTGACTCCGTACTGACCCTCTGATAGTGCAGCAGTCCCTCAGTCCAGCATTCCTGGCAGTGCAGCATCCACTCAGTACTGACCCTCTGACAGTGTGACACTACCGCAGTACTGACCATCTGACAGTGCAGTACTCCCTCAGTACTGACTCTCTGACAGTGCAGCACTCCATCAGTACTGACCCTTTGGCAGTGCAGCACTCCCTCACTGCTGACGCTCTGATAGTGTGACACTCCCTCAATACTGACCCTCGAACAATGCAGCACTCCCTCAGTACTGATCCTCTGACATTGCAGCACTCACTCAGAACTGAACCCTCTGACAGTGTGACACTCCCGCAGTACTGACCCTCTGACAGTGCAGCACTCCCTCAGCGCTGAACGATCTTACAGTGTGGAACTCCCTCAGTACTGACCCTCTGAAAGTGCAGCACTCCCTCAGTACTGACACTCCGGTAGTGTGGCACTCCCTCAGTACTGACCTCCTAACAGTGTAACACACCCTCAGTACTGACCCCTCTGATAGTGCAGCACTCCCTCAGTACTGACCCCTCTGATAGTGCAGCACTCCCTCAGTACTGACCCTCTGACAGTGTGACACTCCCTTAGTACTGACCCTCTGACATTGTGGCACACCGTCAGTACTGACCCTCTGACAGTGCAGCACTCTCTCAGTACTGACCTTCTGACAGTGCAGCACTCCCTCAGTACTCACCCTCTGACATTGCAGCACTCCCTCAGTGCTGACTCTCTGACAGTGCAGCACGCCCTCAGTGTTGACCCTCTGGCAGTGTGACAATCCCGCAGTACAGAAGCTCTGACAGTGCAGCACTCCCTCCGTACTGACCCTCTGACAGTGTGGCACACCGACAGTACTGACCCTCTGACAGTGCAGCACTCTCTCAGTACTGACCATCTGACAGTGCAGCACTCCCTCAGTACTGACCCTCTGACAGTGCAGCACTCCCTCAGTACTGACCCTCTGACAGTGCAGCACTCCCTCAGTATTGACGCTTTGGCAGTGTAGCACTCCCTCAGCACTCACGCTCTGACAGTGCGAGTCTCCCTCAGTGCTGACCCTCCTACAGTGTGGCACTCCATCAGTACTGACCCTCTGACAGTGCAGCACTCCCTCAGGACTGAACCTTTGACTGTGTGGCACTCCTGCAGTACTGACCGTCTGACAGTGCACGACTTCCTCAGTACTGACTCTTTGGCAATGTAACACTCACTCAGCACTGACACTTTGGCAGTGCAGAACTCCATCAGTACTGACCCTCTGATAGTGCTGAACTCCGTCAGTACTGACCCTCACACAGTGTAGCACTCCCTCAGTACTGACCCTCTGACAGTGCAACACTCTCTCAGTACTGACTCTTTGGCAGTGTTGCACTCCCCCAGCAATCACGCTCTTACAGTGTGATTCTCCTTCAGTACAGATGCTCTGACCGTGTGGCACTCTCTCAGTACTGACCATCGGACATTGCAGCACTCCCTCAGTGCTGACCCTCTCACAGAGCAGCACTCCATCAGTACTGATCCTCTGACAGTGTGGCACTCTCTCAGTACTGACCCTCTGACAGTGCAGCATTCCCTCAGTACTGACTCTCACAGTGCAATATTCCCTCAGTACTGACCCTCTGACAATGCAGCACTCCCTCTTTATTGACCCTCGGACCGTGTGGCTCTCCCTCAGTACTGACCCTGTGACATTGCAGCACTCCCTCAGTACAGATCCTTTGGCAGTGCAGCACTCCTTCAGTACTTACCCTTTGGTGTTGCAGCACTCCCTCGGTACTGACACTCTGGCAGTGCTGCACTCCCTCAGTACTGACCCTCTAACAGTGCAGCACTCGCTCAGTACTGACCATCTGACATTGTAGCACTCCCTCAGTACTGACACTCTGACAGTGCATCACTCCTTCAGTGCTAACCCTCTGACATTGCAGCACTCCCTCAGTGCTGACCCTCTGACGTTGCAGCACTCCCTCAGTGCTGACCCTCTGACAGTGTGACAATCCCGCAGCACTGACCATCTGACAGTGCAGCCCTCCCTCAGTATTGACGCTTTGGCAGTGTAGCACTCCCTCAGCACTCACGCTCTGACAGTGCGAGTCTCCCTCAGAACTGATCCTCCTACAGTGTGGCACTCCCTCAGTACTGACCCTCAGACTGTGAAGCACTCCCTCAGGGCTGACCCTCTGACTGTGTGGCACTCCCGCAGTACTGACCATCTGACAGTGCAGCACTCACGAAGTACTGACTCTTTGGCAGTGTAGCACTCACTCAGCACTGACACTTTGGCAGTGCAGAACTCCATCAGTACTGACCTCTGACAGTGCAGCACTCTCTCAGTACTGAGTCTTTGGTAGTGTTGCACTCCCCCAGCAACCACGCTCTGACAGTGTGACTCTCCTTCAGTACAGATACTCTGACGGTGTGGCACTCACTCAGTACTGACCATCTGACATTGCAGCACTCCCTCAGTGCTGACCCTCTGACAGAGCAGCACTCCCTCAGTACTGACCCTGTTATAGTTCAGCAATCCCTCAGTACTGACCCTCCGACAGTGCAGCATTCCCTCAGTACTGACTCACAGTGCAATATTCCCTCAGTACTGACCCTCTGACAATGCAGCACTCCCTCTTTATTGACCCTCTGGAAGTGCAGCACTCCTTCAGTACTGACCATCTGACAGTGCAGCACTCCCTCAGTACTGACCATCTGACAGTGCAGCACTCCCTCAGTACTGACCATCTGACAGTGCAGCACTCCCTCAATGCTGACCCTCAGACAGTGCAGCACTCCCTCACTATTGATCCTCTGACAGTGTGACAATCCTGCAGTACTGATCATCTGACATTGCAGCACTCCCTTAGCACTTACAATTTGGCAGTTTAGCACTCCCTCAGCACTCACGCTCTGACAGTGTCAGTCTCCCTCAGGACTGATCCTCCTACAGTGTGGCACTCCCTCAGTACTGACCATCTGGCAGTGCAGCACTCCCTCAGTACAGATCCTCTGACAGTGTGGCACTCCCTCAGTACTGACCATCGGGCATTGCAGCACTCCCTCAGTGCTGACCCTCTCACAGAGCAGCACTCCCTCAGTATTGACCCTGTGATTGTTCAGCAATCCCTCAGTACTGACCCTCTGACAGTGCAGCATTCCCTCAGTACTGACTCTCTCACAGTGCAATATTCCCTCAGTACTGACCCTCTGGCAATGCAGCACTCCCTCTTTATTGACCCGCTGACAGTGTGGCTCTCCCTCAGTACTGACCCGGTGACATTGTCGCACTCCCTCAGTACAGATCGTTTGGCAGTGCAACACTCCTTCAGGACTTACCCGTTGGTGTTGCAGCACTCCCTCGGTACTGATCCTCTGGCAGTGCTGCACTCCCTCAGTACTGACCCTCTAACAGTGCAGCACCCCCTCAGTACTGACCCTCTGATAGTGCAGCACTCCCTCAGTACTGACCCTCTAACAGTGCAGCACTCCCTTGGTACTGACCCTCTGGCAGTGCTGCACTCCCTCAGTACTGACCATCTGACAGTGCAGCACTCTCTCATTACTGATCCTCTGACATTGCAGCACTCCTTCAGTGCTGACCCTCTAACATTGCAGCACTCCCTCAATGCTGACCCTCTGACAGTGCAGCACTCCCTCAGCATTTACTATTTGGCAGTGTAGCACTCCCTCAGTACTCACGCTCTGGCGGTGTGAGTCTCCCTCAGGACTGATCCTCCTACAGTGTGGCACTCCCTCAGTACTGACCATCTGACACTGCAGCACTCCCTCAGTACTGACCCTCTGACAGTGCAGCACTCACTCAGCACTGACACTTGGGCAGGGCAGAACTCCCTTGGTACTGACCCTCTGGCAGTGCTGCACTCCCTCAGTACTGATCCTCTAACAGTGCAGCACTCCCTCAGCACTGACCGTCTGACAGTGCAGCACTCTCTCATTACTGATTCTCTGACATTGCAGCACTCCTTCAGTGCTGACCCTCTAACATTGCAGCACTCCCTCAATGCTGACCCTCTGACAGTGCAGCACTCACTCAGCATTTACTATTTGGCAGTGTAGCACTCCCTCAGTACTCACGCTCAGACGGTGTGAGTCTCCCTCAGTGCTGACCCTCCTACAGTGTGGCACTCCCTCAGTACTGACCATCTGACACTGCAGCACTCCCTCAGTACTGACCCTCTGACAGTGCAGCACTCACTCAGCACTGACACTTGGGCAGTGCAGAACTTAGTCAGTACTGACCCTCTCAGTGTAGCACTCCCTCAGTACTGACCCTCTGACAGTGCAGCACTCTCTCAGTACTGATCGTCTGACAGTGCAGCACTCCTTCAGCATTTACTATTTGGCAGTGTAGCACTCCCTCAGTACTGACCCTCTGACAGTGCAACACTCTCTCAGTACTGACTCTTTGGCAGTGTTGCACTCCCCCAGCAATCACGCTCTGACAGTGTGATTCTCCTTCAGTCCAGATGCTCTGACCGTGTGGCACTCTCTCAGTACTGAACATCGGACATTGCAGCACTCCCTCAGTGCTGACCCTCTCACAGAGCAGCACTCCATCAGTACTGATCCTCTGACAGTGTGGCACTCTCTCAGTACTGACCCTCTGACAGTGCAGCATTCCCTCAGTACTGACTCTCTGACAGTGCAGCACTCCCTCAGTACTGACCCTCTGACAGTGCAGCACTCTCTCAGTACTGATCGTCTGACATTGCAGCACTCCTTCAGTGCTGACCCTCTAACATTGCAGCACTCCCTCAATGCTGACCCTCTGACAGTGCAGCACTCCTTCAGCATTTACTATTTGGCAGTGTAGCACTCCCTCAGCACTCACGCTCTGACAGTGCGACACTCCCTCAGTACTGACCTTCTGACAGTGTGGCACTCCCGCTGTACTAACCATCTGACAGTGCACTACTCGCTCGGTATTGACTCTCTGACAGTGTGACTCTCCCTCATTACTGACACTCTGACAGTGTGACACTCCCTCAGTATGGACCCACTGACAGTCCATCACTCCCTCAGTACTGACCCTTTGGCAGTGTAACACTCACTCAGCACTGACTGTTTGGCAGTGTTGCACTCCCTCACACTGACCCTCTGACAGTGTGGCACTCCCTCAGTACTGACACTCTGACAGTGCAGCAATACCTCAGTACTGACCCTTTAGTGGTGCAGAACTTCCACGGTACTGACCACTTGGCAGTGGCACACTCCCTCAGTACTAACCCACTGACAGTGCAGCACTGCCTCAGTACTGACCCTCTGACAGTGCAGCACTCTCTCAGGACTGACCCTCCAACAGTTCAGATCTCTCAGTAATTACCCTCTGACATTTCAGCGCTTCCTGCGTCCCGACCCTCTGACAATGCTGATCTCCCTCTGTACTGACTCTCTGGCTTTGCAGGAATCCCTCAGTACTGACCCTCTGATAGTGCAGCACTCCCTCAATACTGACACTCTGACAGTGCAGCACTCCCTCAGTACTGACCATCGGACAGTGCAGCACTCCCTCACTACTGACTCTTTGGCAGAATAGCACTCCCTAGGCACTCACGCTCTGACAGTGTGGCACTCCCGCTGTACTGACCATCTGACAGTGCACTATTCCCTCTGTATTGACCCTCTGACAGTGTCACTCTCCCTCATTACTGACACTCTTACAGTGTGACACTCCCTCAGTATGGACCCACTGACAGTGCAGTACTCCCTCAGTACTGACCCTTTGGCAGTGCAGAACTCCCGCGGTACTGACCATTTGGCAGTGGCGCACTCCCTCAGTACTAACCCACTGACAGTGCAGCACTCCCTCAGTACTGACACTCTGACAGTGCAGCACTCCCTCAGACCTGACAGTCTGACAGTGTGGCATTCCCTCAGTCTTGACCCTCTGGCAGTGTGGCACTCCCTCAGTACTGACCCTCTGACATTGCAGCAGCCCCTCAGTAATGACTGCTTTGACAGTGTAGCAATCCCTCTGTACTGACCCACTGACAGTGTGGCACTCACTCTGTACTGACCCTCTGGCAGTGCTGTACCACCTCAGTACTCACCCTTTGGGAGTGTAGCACTCCCTCAGCACGGACTCTTTGGCTGTGTAGACTCCCTCAGCTCTGAGACTCTTGACAGTGTGGCACTACCTCGGTAATGATCCTATGACAGTGTGTCACTCCCTCAGAACTGACCCCTCCAACAGTGCCGCACTCCCTCTGTAAGGACACTATGACAGTGCAGCGCTCCCATAGTAAGGACCCTCTGAGAATGTGGCACTCCCTCAGTACTGACTCCTCCGACAGTACAGCACTCCCTCAGTACTGACCCTGTGACATTGCAGCACTCTCTCAGTACTGACAATTTGACAGTGTGGCACTCCCTCGGTACTGACCCTCTGACAGTGCAGCACTCGCTCAGTACTGACCCTTTGAAGTGTGGCATTCCCTCGGTACTGACCCACTGACAGTGCCGCACTCCCTCAGTACTGACACTCTCACAGTGCAGCACTCCCTCATTACCGACCCTCTGACAGTGCAGCATTCCCTCAGGACTGACCCTCTGACTGTGCAGCACTCCCTCAGGACTGACCCTCTGACAGTGCAGCACTCCCTCAATACTGTCCCTCTGACAGGGTGGCACTCCCTCAGTACTGACCCTCTAACTGTACCGCACTCCCTCAGAACTGCCCTTCTGACAGTGCAGCACTCCCTCAGTACTGACACTTTGGGAGTGTAGCACTCCCTCAGCTCGGACTCTTTGGCAGGGTAGACCTCACTCAGCTCTGAGATTCTGACAGTGTGGCACTACCTCGGTAATGGTCCTCTGACAGTGTGGCACACCCTCAGTGCTGAATCTCTGATAGTGCACCGCTCACTCAGTACTGACCCTCTGACAGTGCAGAACTCCGTCAGTACTGACCCTCTGACAGTGCAGCACTCCCTCACTACTGACCCTTTGGCAGTGCAGAACTCCCTCAGTACTGACCCTCTGACAGTGCAGAACTCCCTCAGTACTTACCCTATGACAGTGTGGCACTCTATCAGTACTGTCGCTCTGACATTGCAGCACTCCCTCAGTACTGACCCTCTGACAGTGTGGCACTCCCTCAGTTCTGACCCTCTGACTGTACCGGATTCCCTCAGTACTGACCCTCTGACAGTGCAGCACTCCCTCGGTACTGACCCTTTGGGAGTGTAGCACTCCCTCAGCACGGACACTTTGGCAGGGTAGTCCTCCCTCAGCTCTGAGATTCTGACAGAGTAGCACTTCCTCAGTAATGATGCTCTGGCAGTGTGGCACACCCTCAGTGCTGACTCTCTGATAGTGCACCGCTCCCTCAGTACTGACCCTCTGACAGTGCAGAACTCCGTCAGTACTGACCCTCTGACAGTGCGGCACTTCCTCAGTACTGACCCTTTGACAGTGCAGAACTCCGTCAATACTAATCCTCTGACAGTGCAGCACTCTCTCAGTACTGACCCTCTGACAGTGCAGCACTCTCTCAGGACTGACCCTCTCACAGTTCAGCTCTCTCATTAATTACCCTCTGACATTTCAGCGCTTCCTCCATCCCGACCCTCTGACAATGCTGCGCTCCCTCCATGCTGACTCTCTGGCAATGCAAGAATCCCTCAGTACTGACCCTCTGATAGTGCAGCACTCCCTCAGTACTGATCCTCTGATAGTGCACTCTCTCTCAGTACTGACCCTCTCACAGTTCAGCTCTCTCATTAATTACCCTCTAACATTTCAGCGCTTCGTGCATCCCGACCCCTCTGACAGTGCAGCACTCCCTCAGTAGTGACCGTCTGACAGTGCTGCACTCCCTCAGCACTGACCCCTCCGACAGTGCAGCACTCCCTCAGTACTGACCCTTTGACAGTGAGGCACTCTCTCGGTACTGACCCTCTGACAGTGCTGCACTCCCTCAGTTCTGACACTCTCACAGTGCAGCACTCCCTCATTACCGACCCTCTGACCGTGTAGCACTCCCGCTGTACTGACACTCTGACAGTGCACTACTCCCTCGGTATTGGCCCTCTGACAGTGTTACTATCCCTCAGTACTGACACTCTGACAGTGTGTCACTCCCTCAGTAGTGACCCTCTAACTTTGCAGCACTCCCTCAGAGCTGACCCTCAGAAAGTGTTACACTCCCTCAGTACGGACCTACTAACAGTGTGGTAGTCCCTCACTACTGACCATTTGGCAGTGTAGCACTCGCTCAGCGCTGACCCTCTGACAGTGTGTCACTCCCTCAGTACTGACCCTCTGACAGTGTGACACTCCCGAAGTACTGATGCTCTGACAGTGTTGCACTCCCTCAGTAATGACGCCTCTGACAGTGCAGCACTCCCTCAGTACTGACACTCTGACAGTGCAGCACCCCCTCAGTACTGACACTCTGACAGTGCAGGAATCCCTCAGTACTGACACTCTGACAAAGTGTCACTCCCTCAGTACTGACTCTCTGACAGTGCGGCACTCCCTCAGTACTGACCCTCTGACAGTGCAGCACTCCCTCAGTACTGACACTCTGACAGTGCAGCAATTCCTCAGTACTGACCCTTTGGCAGTGCAGCACTCCCACGGTACTGACCATTTGGCAGTATAGCACTACCTTAGTACTGACCCACTGACAGTGCAGCACTCTCTCAGTGCTGACTCTCTGACAGTGCAGAACTCAGTCAGTACTGACACTCTGACAATGCAGCACTCCATCAGTACTAACCCTCTGACAGTGCAGTACTCCCTCTGACAGCGCACACTCTCTCAGTACTGACCATCTCACAGTTCAGCTCTCTCTCACTAAGTACCCTCTTAAATTCAGCGCTTCCCAAATCCCAACCCTCTGACAAAGCTGCACTCCCTCTATACTGTCTCTCTGGCTATGCAGGAATCCCTCTGTACTGACCCTCTGACAGTGCAGCACTCCCTCGGTAAAGACCATCTGGCAGTGCAAGTGCACACTCTCACAGTACTGACCCTCTCACAGTTCAGTTCTCTCTCAGTAATTACCCTCTGACATTTCAGCACTTCCTGCGTCCAGACCTTCTGACAATGCTGATCTCCCTCTATACTGACTCTCTGGAAATGCAGGAATCCCTCAGTACTGACACTCTGACAGTACAGCATTCTCTCAGTACTGACCCTTTGGCAGTGTATCACTCCCTCAGTTGTGACCCTCTGACAGTGCAGCTCTCCCTCATTCCTGACCCTCTGACATTTCAGCGCATCCTCCGTCCCTACCCTCTGACAATGCTGCACTCCCTCAATACTGACTGTCCAACAGTGCGGTGACCCCTCAGGGGGGACCCTCTGACATTTAGATTAGATTAGATTACTTACAGTATGGAAACAGGCCCTTCGGCCCAACAAATCCACACCACCCCGCCGAAGCGCAACCCACCCATACCCCTACATTTACCCCTTACCTAACACTACGGGCAATTTAGCATGGCCAATTCACCTGACCTGCACATCTTTGGACTGTGGGAGGAAACCGGAGCACCCGGAGGAAACCCACGCAGACACGGGGAGAACGTGCAAACTCCACACAGTTAGTCACCTGAGGCGGGAATTGAACCCGGATCACTGGCGCTGTGAGGCAGCAGTGCTAACCACTGTGCCACCGTGCTGCCCAGCACTCCCTCAGCGCTTCCTCCGTCCCTACCCTCTGACAATGCTGCACTCCCTCAGTACTGACTGTCCAACAGTGCGGTGACCCCTCAGGACTGACCCTCTCACATTTCAGCGCTTCCTCCATCTCGATCCTCTGACAATGCTGCACTCCCTCAATACTGACTCTCTGGCAATGAAGCAGGCCCTCAGTACTGACTGTCCAACAGTGCGGTGATCTCTCATGACCGATTCATGACAGTGTGAACCTGACTCCGTACTGACCCTCTGATAGTGCAGCAGTCCCTCAGTCCAGCATTCCTGACAGTGCAGCATCCACTCAGTACTGACCCTCTGACAGTGTGACACTACCGCAGTACTGACCATCTGACAGTGCAGTACTCCCTCAGTACTGACTCTCTGACAGTGCAGCACTCCATCAGTACTGATACTTTGGCAGTGCAGCACTCCCTCAGTACTGACACTCCGGTAGTGTGGCACTCCCTCAGTACTGACCTCCTAACAGTGTAACACACCCTCAGTACTGACCCCTCTGATAGTGCAGCACTCCCTCAGTACTGACCCCTCTGATCGTGCAGCACTCCCTCAGTACTGACCCTCTGACAGTGTGACACTCCCTCAGTACTGACCCTCTGACATTGTGGCACACCGTCAGTACTGACCCTCTGACAGTGCAGCACTCTCTCAGTACTGACCTTCTGACAGTGCAGCACTCCCTCAGTACTCACCCTCTGACATTGCAGCACTCCCTCAGTGCTGACTCTCTGACAGTGCAGCACGCCCTCAGTATTGACCCTCTGGCAGTGTGACAATCCCGCAGTACTGACGCTCTGACAGTGCAGCACTCCCTCAGTACTGACCCTCTGACAGTGTGGCACACCGTCAGTACTGACCCTCTGACAGTGCAGCACTCTCTCAGTACTGACCATCTGACAGTGCAGCACTCCCTCAGTACTCACCCTCTGAGTTGCAGCACTCCCTCAGTACTGACCCTCTGACAGTGCAGCACTCCCTCAGTATTGACGCTTTGGCAGTGTAGCACTCCCTCAGCACTCACGCTCTGACAGTGCGAGTCTCCCTCAGTGCTGACCCTCCTACAGTGTGGCACTCCATCAGTACTGACCCTCTGACAGTGCAGCACTCCCTCAGGACTGAACCTTTGACTGTGTGGCACTCCTGCAGTACTGACCGTCTGACAGTGCACGACTTCCTCAGTACTGACTCTTTGGCAATGTAACACTCACTCAGCACTGACACTTTGGCAGTGCAGAACTCCATCAGTACTGACCCTCTGATAGTGCTGAAATCCGTCAGTACTGACCCTCACACAGTGTAGCACTCCCTCAGTACTGACCCTCTGACAGTGCAACACTCTCTCAGTACTGACTCTTTGGCAGTGTTGCACTCCCCCAGCAATCACGCTCTGACAGTGTGATTCTCCTTCAGTACAGATGCTCTGACAGTGTGGCACTCTCTCAGTACTGACCATCGGACATTGCAGCACTCCCTCCGTGCTGACCCTCTCACAGAGCAGCACTCCATCAGTACTGATCCTCTGACAGTGTGGCACTCTCTCAGTACTGACCCTCTGACAGTGCAGCATTCCCTCAGTACTGACTCTCACAGTGCAATATTCCCTCAGTACTGACCCTCTGACAATGCAGCACTCCCTCTTTATTGACCCTCGGACCTTGTGGCTCTCCCTCAGTACTGACCCTGTGACATTGCAGCACTCCCTCAGTACAGATCCTTTGGCAGTGCAACACTCCTTCAGTACTTACCCTTTGGTGTTGCAGCACTCCCTCGGTACTGACACTCTGGCAGTGCTGCACTCCCTCAGTACTGACCCTCTAACAGTGCAGCACTCGCTCAGTACTGACCATCTGACATTGTAGCACTCCCTCAGTACTGACACTCTGACAGTGCATCACTCCTTCAGTGCTAACCCTCTGACATTGCAGCACTCCCTCAGTGCTGACCCTCTGACGTTGCAGCACTCCCTCAGTGCTGACCCTCTGACAGTGCCCCACTCCCTCAGTATTGACCCTCTGGCAGTGTGACAATCCCGCAGCACTGACCATCTGACAGTGCAGCCCTCCCTCAGTATTGACGCTTTGGCAGTGTAGCACTCCCTCAGCACTCACGCTCTGACAGTGCGAGTCTCCCTCAGAACTGATCCTCCTACAGTGTGGCACTCCCTCAGTACTGACCCTCAGACTGTGAAGCACTCCCTCAGGGCTGACGCTCTGACTGTGTGGCACTCCCGCAGTACTGACCATCTGACAGTGCAGCACTCACGAAGTACTGACTCTTTGGCAGTGTATCACTCACTCAGCACTGACACTTTGGCAGTGCAGAACTCCATCAGTACTGACCTCTGACAGTGCAGCACTCTCTCAGTACTGAGTCTTTGGCAGTGTTGCACTCCCCCAGCAACCACGCTCTGACAGTGTGACTCTCCTTCAGTACAGATACTCTGACGGTGTGGCACTCACTCAGTACTGACCATCTGACATTGCAGCACTCCCTCAGTGCTGACCCTCTGACAGAGCAGCACTCCCTCAGTACTGACCCTGTTATAGTTCAGCAATCCCTCAGTACTGACCCTCCGACAGTGCAGCATTCCCTCAGTACTGACTCACAGTGCAATATTCCCTCAGTACTGACCCTCTGACAATGCAGCACTCCCTCTTTATTGACCCTCTGGAAGTGCAGCACTCCCTCAGTACTGACCATCTGACAGTGCAGCACTCCCTCAGTACTGACCATCTGACAGTGCAGCACTCCCTCAGTACTGACCATCTGACAGTGCAGCACTCCCTCAATGCTGACCCTCAGACAGTGCAGCACTCCCTCACTATTGACCCTCTGACAGTGTGACAATCCTGTAGGACTGATCATCTGACATTGCAGCACTCCCTTAGCACTTACAATTTGGCAGTTTAGCACTCCCTCAGCACTCACGCTCTGACAGTGTCAGTCTCCCTCAGGACTGATCCTCCTACAGTGTGGCACTCCCTCAGTACTGACCCTCTGGCAGTGCAGCACTCCCTCAGTACAGATCCTCTGACAGTGTGGCACTCCCTCAGTACTGACCATCGGGCATTGCAACACTCCCTCAGTGCTGGCCCTCTCACAGAGCAGCACTCCCTCAGTATTGACCCTGTGATTGTTCAGCAATCCCTCAGTACTGACCCTCTGGCAATGCAGCACTCCCTCTTTATTGACCCGCTGACAGTGTGGCTCTCCCTCAGTACTGACCCGGTGACATTGTCGCACTCCCTCAGTACAGATCGTTTGGCAGTGCAACACTCCTTCAGGACTTACCCGTTGGTGTTGCAGCACTCCCTCGGTACTGACCCTCTGGCAGTGCTGCACTCCCTCAGTACTGACCCTCTAACAGTGCAGCACCCCCTCAGTACTGACCCTCTGACAGTGCAGCACTCCCTCAGTACTGACCCTCTAACAGTGCAGCACTCCCTTGGTACTGACCCTCTGGCAGTGCTGCACTCCCTCAGTACTGACCATCTGACAGTGCAGCACTCTCTCATTACTGATCCTCTGACATTGCAGCACTCCTTCAGTGCTGACCCTCTAACATTGCAGCACTCCTTCAATGCTGACCCTCTGACAGTGCAGCACTCCCTCAGCATTTACTATTTGGCAGTGTAGCACTCCCTCAGTACTCACGCTCTGACGGTGTGAGTCTCCCTCAGGACTGATCCTCCTACAGTGTGGCACTCCCTCAGTACTGACCCTCTGACAGTGCAGCACTCCCTCAGTACTGACCCTCTGACAGTGCAGCACTCACTCAGCACTGACACTTGGGCAGTGCAGAACTCCCTTGGTACTGACCCTCTGGCAGTGCTGCACTCCCTCAGTGCTGACCCTCTAACAGTGCAGCACTCCCTCAGTACTGACCGTCTGACAGTGCAGCACTCTCTCAGTAATGACCCTCTGACAGTGCAGCACTCTCTCATTACTGATTCTCTGACATTGCAGCACTCCTTCAGTGCTGACCCTCTAACATTGCAGCACTCCCTCAATGCTGACCCTCTGAGAGTGCAGCACTCACTCAGCACTGACACTTGGGCAGTGCAGAACTTAGTCAGTACTGACCCTCTCAGTGTAGCACTCCCTCAGTACTGACCCTCTGACAGTGCAGCACTCTCTCAGTACTGATCGTCTGACATTGCAGCACTCCATCAGTGCTGACCCTCTAACATTGCAGCACTCCCTCAATGCTGACCCTCTGACAGTGCAGCACTCCTTCAGCATTTACTATTTGGCAGTGTAGCACTCCCTCAGTACTGACCCTCTGACAGTGCAACACTCTCTCAGTACTGACTCTTTGGCAGTGTTGCACTCCCCCAGCAATCACGCTCTGACAGTGTGATTCTCCTTCAGTACAGATGCTCTGACCGTGTGGCACTCTCTCAGTACTGAACATCGGACATTGCAGCACTCACTCAGTGCTGACCCTCTCACAGAGCAGCACTCCATCAGTACTGATCCTCTGACAGTGTGGCACTCTCTCAGTACTGACCCTCTGACAGTGCAGCATTCCCTCAGTACTGACTCTCTGACAGTGCAGCACTCCCTCAGTACTGACCCTCTGACAGTGCAGCACTCTCTCAGTACTGATCGTCTGACATTGCAGCACTCCTTCAGTGCTGACCCTCTAACATTGCAGCACTCCCTCAATGCTGACCCTCTGACAGTGCAGCACTCCTTCAGCATTTACTATTTGGCAGTGTAGCACTCCCTCAGCACTCACGCTCTGACAGTGCGACACTCCCTCAATACTGACCTTCTGACAATGTGGCACTCCCGCTGTACTAACCATCTGACAGTGCACTACTCGCTCGGTATTGACTCTCTGACAGTGTGACTCTCCCTCATTACTGACACTCTGACAGTGTGACACTCCCTCAGTATGGACCCACTGACAGTCCATCACTCCCTCAGTACTGACCCTTTGGCAGTGTAACACTCACTCAGCACTGACTGTTTGGCAGTGGAGCACTCCCTCACACTGACCCTCTGACAGTGTGGCACTCCCTCAGTACTGACACTCTGACAGTGCAGCAATACCTCAGTACTGACCCTTTAGTGGTGCAGAACTTCCACGGTACTGACCACTTGGCAGTGGCACACTCCCTCAGTACTAACCCACTGACAGTGCAGCACTCCCTCAGTACTGACCCTCTGACAGTGCAGCACTCTCTCAGGACTGACCCTCCAACAGTTCAGATCTCTCAGTAATTACCCTCTGACATTTCAGCGCTTCCTGCGTCCCGACCCTCTGACAATGCTGATCTCCCTCTGTACTGACTCTCTGGCTTTGCAGGAATCCCTCAGTACTGACCCTCTGATAGTGCAGCACTCCCTCAATACTGACACTCTGACAGTGCAGCAATCCCTCAGTACTGACATTCTGACAGTGCGGCACTCCCTCAGTTCTGACCCTCTGACAGTGCAGCACTCCCTCAGTACTGACCATCGGACAGTGCAGCGCTCCCTCACTACTGACTCTTTGGCAGAGTAGCACTCCCTAGGCACTCACGCTCTGACAGTGCGACACTCCCTTAGTACTGACCCTCTGACAGTGTGGCACTCCCGCTGTACTGACCATCTGACAGTGCACTATTCCCTCGGTATTGACCCTCTGACAGTGTCACTCTCCCTCATTACTGACACTCTGACAGTGTGACACTCCCTCAGTATGGACCCACTGACAGTGCAGTACTCCCTCAGTACTGACCCTTTGGCAGTGCAGAACTCCCGCGGTACTGACCATTTGGCAGTGGCGCACTCCCTCAGTACTAACCCACTGACAGTGCAGCACTCCCTCAGTACTGACACTCTGACAGTGCAGCACTCCCTCAGACCTGACAGTCTGACAGTGTGGCATTCCCTCAGTCCTGACCCTCTGGCAGTGTGGCACTCCCTCAGTACTGACCCTCTGACATTGCAGCACCCCCTCAGTAATGACTGCTTTGACAGTGTAGCAATCCCTCTGTTCTTACCCACTGACAGTGTGGCACTCACTCTGTACTGACCCTCTGGCAGTGCTGCACCACCTCAGTACTCACCCTTTGGGAGTGTAGCACTCCCTCAGCATGGACTCTTTGGCTGTGTAGACTCCCTCAGCTCTGAGACTCTTGACAGTGTGGCACTACCTCGGTAATGATCCTATGACAGTGTGTCACTCCCTCAGAACTGACCCCTCCAACAGTGCCGCACTCCCTCTGTAAGGACACTATGACAGTGCAGCGCTCCCATAGTAAGGACCCTCTGAGAATGTGGCACTCCCTCAGTACTGACTCCTCCGACAGTACAGCACTCCCTCAGTACTGACCCTGTGACATTGCAGCACTCTCTCAGTACTGACAATTTGACAGTGTGGCACTCCCTCGGTACTGACCCTCTGACAGTGCAGCACTCGCTCAGTACTGACCCTTTGAAGTGTGGCATTCCCTCGGTACTGACCCACTGACAGTGCCGCACTCCCTCAGAACTGCCCTTCTGAGAGTGCCGCACTCCCTCAGTACTGACACTCTCACAGTGCAGCACTCCCTCATTACCGACCCTCTGACAGTGCAGCATTCCCTCAGGACTGACCCTCTGACTGTGCAGCACTCCCTCAGGACTGACCCTCTGACAGTGCAGCACTCCCTCAATACTGTCCCTCTGACAGGGTGGCACTCCCTCAGTACTGACCCTCTAACTGTACCGCACTCCCTCAGAACTGCCCTTCTGACAGTGCAGCACTCCCTCAGTACTGACACTTTGGGAGTGTAGCACTCCCTCAGCACGGACTCTTTGGCAGGGTAGACCTCACTCAGCTCTGAGATTCTGACAGTGTGGCACTACCTCGGTAATGGTCCTCTGACAGTGTGGCACACCCTCAGTGCTGACTCTCTGATAGTGCACCGCTCACTCAGTACTGACCCTCTGACAGTGCAGAACTCCGTCAGTACTGACCCTTTGGCAGTGCAGAACTCCCTCAGTACTGACCCTCTGACAGTGCAGAACTCCCTCAGTACTTACCCTATGACAGTGTGGCACTCTATCAGTACTGTCGCTCTGACATTGCAGCACTCCCTCAGTACTGACCCTCTGACAGTGTGGCACTCCCTCAGTTCTGACCCTCTGACTGTACCGGATTCCCTCAGTACTGACCCTCTGACAGTGCAGCACTCCCTCGGTACTGACCCTTTGGGAGTGTAGCACTCCCTCAGCACGGACACTTTGGCAGGGTAGTCCTCCCTCAGCTCTGAGATTCTGACAGAGTAGCACTTCCTCAGTAATGATGCTCTGGCAGTGTGGCACACCCTCAGTGCTGACTCTCTGATAGTGCACCGCTCCCTCAGTACTGACCCTCTGACAGTGCAGAACTCCGTCAGTACTGACCCTCTGACAGTGCGGCACTTCCTCAGTACTGACCCTTTGGCAGTGCAGAACTCCGTCAATACTAATCCTCTGACAGTGCAGCACTCTCTCAGTACTGACCCTCTGACAGTGCAGCACTCTCTCAGGACTGACCCTCTGACAGTGCAGCACTCTCTCAGGACTGACCCTCTCACAGTTCAGCTCTCTCATTAATTACCCTCTGACATTTCAGCGCTTCCTCCATCCCGACCCTCTGACAATGCTGCACTCCCTCCATGCTGACTCTCTGGCAATGCAAGAATCCCTCAGTACTGACCCTCTGATAGTGCAGCACTCCCTCAGTACTGATCCTCTGATAGTGCACTCTCTCTCAGTACTGATCCTCTCACAGTTCAGCTCTCTCATTAATTACCCTCTAACATTTCAGCGCTTCGTGCATCCCGACCCCTCTGACAGTGCAGCACTCCCTCAGTAGTGACCGTCTGACAGTGCTGCACTCCCTCAGCACTGACCCCTCCGACAGTGCAGCACTCCCTCAGTACTGACCCTTTGACAGTGAGGCACTCTCTCGGTACTGACCCTCTGACAGTGCTGCACTCCCTCAGTACTGACACTCTCACAGTGCAGCACTCCCTCATTACCGACCCGCTGACAGTGTGGCACTCCCCCAGTACTGTCACTCTGACAGTGTGGCACTCCCTCAGAACTGCCCTTCTGACAGTGCAGCACTCCCTCAGTACTGACCCTTTGGGAGTGTAGCACTCCCTCAGCACGGACTCTTTGGCAGGATAGACCTCCCTCAGCTCTGAGATTCTGACAGTGTGGCACTACCTCGGTAATGATCCTCTGACAGTGTGGCACACCCTCCGTACTGACCCCTCTGACAGTGCCGCACACCCTCAGTACTGACTCTCTGATAGTGCAGCGCTAACTCAGTACTGACCCTCTGACAGTGCAGAACTCCGTCAGTACTGACCCCTCTGACATTGCAGCACTCCCTCAGTACTGACAGTCTGACAGTGCGGCACTCCCTCAGTCTTGACCCTCTGACTGTGCAGCATTCCCTCAGTACTGACCCTCTGACAGTGCAGCACTCCCTCGGTACTGACCCTCTTTATTTCTTGGGAAATATGGAGACATAGGGTTTGCAGATTCTGAGGAAGCATGAGAGAGACACACGAACCAAGGCCTGTCTGAAACTCTCTGCAATAGATTATTCAGAGGTACAGAGTCACAGAGACGCACAGCATGGAATCAGTCCCTCCTGTCCAACTCGTCCATACCAAACAGATATTCTCATCTCATTTCATTCCATTTGCTAGCACTTGGCTGATATCCCTCTAATCCCTTCCTATTCACATACTCATCCTGATGCGTTTTAAATGTCGCAATTATACCAGCCCCCATCACTTCCTCTGGCAGCTACCTGCATGCCCTTGAATAAGTGCTCAAACATTCATACTGTCGATACAAACTCTAATCAACACCAACCTACGAAAGGCTATCATTGGTCATTTTCCACCCACACTGAAGGAACTTTCCCGTAGAAATCACTGGATTAAAAGGTGAACTCTCTCTCTGTCTCTTTCTCCCTCTCCCTTCAGAGATGCTGCCGGACATGCTTAGCTTCTTCAGCAATCTCTGTAGTGATGTTTCAGGTCTTCAGCGCGTCCGGACAGATTGATTTTAGAGTTGAATGCTCAAGCTTGCTCTGTTCAAGGGAATGAATCCCTCGGCTACAAAGGGGGGTCAGTTACCTCAGCTAACAGGTTCGTGATGCCAACATTGCTGGCTCAATCTCTATCATGTCTGAAATGACCATGAAGGCCCCAGCTTCTCAACCTCGCCCCTCACCTGAGATGTTTGACCCACCAGGCCTCTCTCTCTGATATGACAGCAAGCTCTCGGCTCCTCCTGGTCTATAATAACCTCCCAACTTTAAAAAGGCACTCCAGTAAGAAAGCTCTTTACATGGTTCAGGTCAAACTCCCAGAGCTCCCTCCCTAACATCACTGTGGGACACCCTAGGACTGCAGCAGGAGAGGACACCCCACCCCCACCTTCCAGGCAACTATTCGAGGGTGTGGGAATCACATGCAAGCCACATTTGAAAATAAGTTTTATTACAGGGTCACGGTGGATGGTCACTAACTCTGTTTCTTTACCTCTGTTCAAATCAGCGTAATGAAGAAGCTAAGGGTGGGTTGAAAATGACAGAGGGTCAGTACTGAGGGAGCCCCATACTGTCAGAGTGTCAGGACAGAGAGAGTGCCACACTGTCAGAGGGTCAGTACAGAGAGTGCCACACTGTCAGAGGGTCAGTACAGAGAGAGTGCTACACTGTCATAGGGTCAGTACTGAGGCATTGCTGGACTGTCAGAGGTGCAGGACCGAGCCAGAGGGTTAGTACTGAGGGAGTGCTACACTGTCAATGAGTCAGTACTGAAGGAGTGCTACACTGTCAACGGGTCAGGACTGAGGGAGTGCTGTACTGTCAGAGGTTTTGTCCTGATATTGGGCCACAATGTCGGAGGGTCAGTATAGGGCCACTTCCATTCTGTCAAAGAGTCAGTACTGAGGGAGTGCATCACTATCAGAGGATCAATGTGGACGGAGTGCAGCATTGTCAGAGGATCAGTGTGGATGGAGTGCAGCATTGTCAGAGGATCAGTGTGGAGGGAGTGCAGCATTGTCAGAGGATCAGTATGGAGGGAGTCCAGCATTGTCAGAGGGTCAGTGTGGAGGGAGTGCTGCATTGTCAGAGGATCAGTATGGAGGCAGTGCTGCACTGTCAGAGGGTCATTGTGGAGGGAGTGCAGCATTGTCAGAGGGTCAGTACTGAGGGAGTGCTGCACTTTAGAAATGTTAATACAAAGAAAGTGCTGCAGAGTCAGAGGGTCAGTATTGAGGGAATGCTGTGGCATTAGCAGCTCACTTCTGAGGGAGTGCTGCAGTGTGAAAGGATCAGTGCTGAGGGATTGCTGCACTGTCAGTACAGAGAGATCGCTGCACTATCAGGAGCGCAGGACCAAGGGAGTGTTGCACTGCCACATTGTCAGCATGGAGGGAGTGCTGCACCGTCAGAGGGTCAGTACTGTCTTTCTCTCTCTGTCCCCCACTCTCTGTCCCCCCCTCTCTCTGTCCCGCTCTCTCTGTCCCCCTCTCTCTGTAGGCCTCTCTCTCCCCCTCGCTCTCCCCCACTCTGTACACCTCTCTCTGTCTCCCTCTCTCTGAGCCCCTCACTCTGATCCCCTCTCTCTCCCCCGCGCTCTGTCCCCCTCTCTCTGTCCCCCTCTCTGTCGCCCTCTCTCTGTCCCCCTCTCTCTCTGTCCCCATCTCTCTCTGACTCCCTCTCTCTGACCCTCTCTCTGTCCCCCTCTCTCTTTCGCCCTCACTCTGTCCCCTACTGTCTGTGCCCCATCTCTGTCCCTCTCGCTCTGTCCCCCTCTCTCTCTGCCCCCTCGCTCTCTGTTCCCCCCTCTCTCTGTCCCCCTTTCTTTGCCCCTCTCTCTGTTGCCTTCTCTCTGCCCACTCTCTGTCCGTCTCTCTCTGCCCCCCCTCTCTCTCCAACTCTGTACCCCTCTCTCTGTCCCCCACTCTCTGTGCGCCCTCTGTCTGACCCCCCTCTATCTCCCGCCTCTCTGACCCCGTCTACCTCCCCCTATTTCCGTCGCCCTCTCTCTACCCCACTCTCCCTACCACCCGCCTCTCTCTGTCCCCCCTCTCTGTCCCACTCTCTCTCTGTCCCCCCACTTTCTGTCCTCCTCTCTTTGTCCACCTCTCTCGGTCCCCCTCTATCTCTGTCCCCCTCTCTCTCTGCCCACTCTCTCATGTCCCCTCTCTCTCTGTCCCCCCTCTCTCTGTCCCCCCTTTCTGTCCCCCCTCTCTTTTCCCCTCTCTCTCTGTCCCCACTCTCTCTGTCCCTCCCTCTCTGTCTTCCCCTCTCTTTCCCCCTCTCTCTCTGTCCCCCTCTCTCTCTGAATCCCTCTCTGTCCCCCTCTCTCTCTGACCCCCCCCTCTCTGTCCCCCTCTCTCTCTGTCCCCATCTCTGTCCCCCGTTCTCTGACTCCCTCTCTCTGAAGCACTCTCTCTCCCCCACTCTGTACCCCTGTCTCTGTCCCCCCTCCCTCTGTCCCCCTCTCTTTCTGTCCCCCTCTCTCTCTGTGCGCCTCTCTCTCTGTCCCCACTCTCTGTCCCCGTCTCTCTGTCCCCCTCTCTCTCTATCCCCCCTCTCTCTGACGCCCACTCTTTCTGCCCCCCTCTCTCTGTCCCTCTCTCTCTGTCCGCGTCTCTCTCCCACCCGCCTCTCTCTGCCCCTGTCTGTCACATCCGCCTCTCTCTTTCCCTCCCTCTCTCTGTCTCCCTCTCTCTCTCTCTGCCCGCTCTCTGTCACCTCTCTCCGTGTCCCCGTCTCTCTCTACCCCTCTCTCTGTCCCCCTCACTCTGTCCCCGTGCTCTCTCTGTCCCCATCTCTTACTCTCCCCCTCTGTCCCTCCTCTATCTGTCCTCTCCCTCTCCGTCCCTCCCCCCCCCCGTCGCCCACTCTCTCCATCCCCCCAAACACTGTCCCCCTCTCTTTGTCCCCCTCTCTCTGACCCCCTCTCTCTGACACCCTCTCTGTCACCTCTCTCTGTGTCCCCGTCTCTCTGTCCAACTCTCTCTGTTCCCTCTCTCTCTCTGTCCTCCACTCTGTGTCCACACTCCCTCTGAAACCGCCTCTCTGTCCCCCTCTCACTGTCCCCCTCTTTATGACCCCCTCTATCTCCCCCCACTCTCTGTGCACCCCTCTCTGTCCCCACTCTCCCTGTCCCCCCTTTCTCTGTCCCCCCTCTCTCTGCCCCCTCTCTCTGTCCCCCGCTCTCTGTAGGCCTCTCTCTCCTCCTCTTTCTCCCCCACTCTGTACCCCTCTCTCTGTCCCCACTCTCTGCCACCCCTCCATCTGACCCCCTCTATCTCCCCATCTCTCTCTGTCCCCCTCTCTCTGACCCCCGCTTTCTGATCCCCTCTATCTCCCCCGCGCTCTGTCCCGATCTCTCTGTCCACTCTGTCTGTCCCCCTCTCTCTCTGACCGCCTCTCCCTGAAGCTCTCTATCGCCCCCGCTCTCTGTCCCCTCTCTCTGTCACCCTCTCTCTGTCCCCCACTCTGTCCCACTCTCCCTCTGTCCCACCTCTCTGTCCCCATCTCTCTCTGTCCCCCTCAATCTCTGCCCTCCTCTCTCTGCCCCTCTCTGTCCCATCCACCTCTCTCTGTCCCTCCCTCTCTCTGTCCCCATCTCTTTGTCCCCCTCTCTCTGACCCCCTCTTTCTGACACCCTATCTGTCACCTCTGTCTGTGTCCCGCCTCTCTGTCCAACTCTCTCTTTTCCCTCTCTCTCTGTGTCCTCCACTCTCTGTCCCCACTCCCTCTGACCCCACCTCTCTGCCCCCCTCTCTCTGTCCCACTCTTTATGACCCCCTCTATCTCCCCCATTTTCTGTGCTCCTCTCTCTGACCCCACTCTCCCTGTCCCCCTCTCTCTGTACCCCCTTTCTCTGCCCCCTCTCTCTGTAGGCCTCTCTCTCCCCCACTCTGTACCACTCTCTCTTTCCCCCTCTCTCTGACCCCCGCTCTCTGATCCTCTCTCTCTCCCCCCGCTCTGTCCCCCTCTCTTTGTCGCCCTCTCTCTGTCCCCCTCTCTCTCTGACCGCCTCTCACTGAATAACTCTATCGCCCCCGCTCTCTCTCCCCCACTCTCTGTCACACTCTCTCTGACCCCCTTTCTGTCCCCCTCTCTCTCTGTCCCCCTCTCTCTCTGTCCCGCTCTCCCTCTGTCGCTCCCTCTCTGTCCCCATCTCTCTCTGTCCCCCTCTCCCTGACCCCCTCACTCTCCCCCACTCTGTACCCCTCTCTCTGTCCCCACTCTGTTTTCACCCTCTCTCTGACCCCCTCTATATCCCCCTGTCTTTGACCCCCTCTCTCTGACCGTGTCTATCTACCCCACTCTTGTCCCGTCTCTCTCTGTTCCCCCCTCTCTCTTTCCCCCTCTCTCTGTTCCCCCTCTCTCTGTCAACCCTCGTTGTCCCCCCCCACTGTTCCCCCTCTGTCTGTCCCCCCCTCTGTCCCTCTCTCTGTCCTCCCCTCTCTCTCGTTCCCTCTCTCTCTGTTCCCCCCCTCTGTCCCCTCTCTCTCTGACCAACTCTCTGTCCCCCCTCGCTCTGCCGCCCTCTCTCCCCGCTCTCTGTCCCCCTCCCTCTGTCGCCCTCTCTTTGCCCCCTCTCGGTCAATATTTCTCTGTCCCTCTCCCTCTGTCCCCTCTCTCTGACCCCCTCTCTCTGAACCCCTTCTGTCTGTCCCTCCTCCATCTGTTCCCCCTCTCTCTATCCCCTCTCTCTCTGCCCCCCGGATCTCTGTTGCCCCTCTCTCTGCCCACTCTCTCTCCACCCTCTCTCCCTCGCTCTCTGTCCCCCTCTCTCTCTGTCGCCCTCCTTCTGCCCCCTCTCTGTCCCCTCCCTCTCTGTCACCCCTCCCTTTGTCCCCCTCTCTCTGTCCACCCTGTCTCTGTCCCACTCTCTCTGTATCCCTCTCTCTATTCTCCCTCTCTCTGTCCCCCCTCTCTCTGCCCACTTCTCTCTGTCCACCTCTCTTTCTGTCCCACCTCTCTCTGTACCCCCTCTCTCTGCGCCCTCTCTCTCCCCTGCTCTCTGTCCCTACTCTCTCTGTCACCCTTTCTCTGTCCCCTCTCTGTCACCTTCTCTCTGTCCACCTCTCTCTCTGTCCATCCTCTCTCTGTCCCCCCACTCTCTGCCCACCACGCTGTCGCCCTCTCTCTGCCCCCCTCTCAGTCAAAGTTTCTCTGTCCTCCCCTCTCTCTGCACCCTCTCTCCCCCACTCTGTACCCCTCTCTCTGTCCCCCACTCTCTGTCCCCCATCCCTCTGACCCCCTCTAGCTCCCCCTCTCTCTGCCCCCCACTCTCTGTCACCCTCTCTCTGCACCCTATCTGTCACCGTCTCTCTGTGCCCCCTCCCTCTGTCTCCTCTCTCTGCCCCACCTCTCTCTGTCCCCCTCTCTCTGTCCCCCCTCCCTCTGTCCCCCTCTCTTTCTGTCCCCCTCTCTCTCTGTGCGCCTCTCTCTCTGTCCCCCCTCTCTGTCCCCGTCTCTCTGACACCTTCTCTCTCTATCCCCCCTCTCTCTGACGCCCCCTCTTTCTGTCCACTTCTCTCTCTCCCCCTCTCTCTGTCCCCATCTCTCTCCCACCCGCCTTTCTCTGCCCCTCTCTGTCCCATCCGCCCCTCTCTGTCCCCCTCTCTCTGTCACCCTCTCTCTGCCCGCTCTCTGTCACCTCTCTCTGTGTCCCCGTCTCTGTGTCCCCTCTCTCTCTGTCCCCCTCACTCTGTCCCCGTGCTCTCTCTGTCCCCATCTCTTACTGTCCCCCCCTGTTCCCTCCTCTCTCTGTCCTCTCCCTCTCCGTCCCTCCCGCCCCCTCGCGTCCCCCACTATCTCCATCCCCCCACTCACTGTCCCCCTCTCTTTGTCCCCCTCTCTCTGACCCCCTCTCTCTGACACCCTTTCTGTCACCTTTCTCTGTGTCCCCGTCTCTCTGTTCAACTCTCTCTGTTCCCTCTCTCTCTCTCTGTCCTCCACTCTCTGTCCCCACTCCCTCTGACCCCGCCTCTCTGTCCCCACTCTCTCTGTCCCCCTCTTTATGACCCCCTCTATCTCCCCCCACTCTCTGTGCCTCTCTCTCTGTCCCCAATCTCCCTGTCCCCCTTTCTCTGTCCCCCCTCTCTCTGCCCCCTCTCTCTGAACCCAGCTCTCTGTAGGCCTCTCTCTCCCCCTCTCTCTCCCCCACTCTGTACCCCTCTCTCTGTCCCCCACTCTGTTTTCACCCTCTCTCTGACCCCCTCTATATGCCCCTGTCTTTGACCCCCTCTCTCTGACCGTGTCTATCTACCCCACTCTCTGTCCCGTCTCTCTCTGTCCCCCTCCCTCTGTTCCCCCCTCTCTGACACTTTCTATTTCCCCGTCTCTCCGTCCCGCCCCGCTCTCTGTGCCCCCTCTCTCTGAACCCAGCTCTCTATAGGCCTCTCTCTCTCCCCCTCTCTCTCCCCCACTCTGTACCCCTCTCTCTGTCCCCCACTCTCTTTCCCCCTCCCTCTGACCCCCTCTATCTCCACATCTCTCTCTGTCCCCCTCTCTCTGACCCCCGCTCTCTGATCCCCTCTATCTCCCCCGCGCTCTGTCCCGATATCTCTGTCCACTCTCTCTGTCCCCCTCTCTCTCTGACCGCCTCTTACTTTAGCCCTCTATCGCCCCAGCTCTCTGTCCCCCCTCTCTGTCACCCTCTCTCTGTCCCTCATTCTCTCTCACCCTCTCTCTGTCCCCCTCTCTCCGTCCACCTCTCTCTCTGTCCCACTCTCCCTCTGTCCCCCCTCTCTGTCCCCATCTCTCTCTGTCCCCCTCTATCTCTGCCCCCAACTCTCTGTCCCCTCTCCCTGACCCCCTCTCTCTGTTACCCTCTTTCTGCCCCCTCTCTGTCCCCATCTCTTACTGTCCCCCCTCTGTCCCTCCTCTCTCTGTCCTCTCCCTCTCCATCCCTCCCGCCCCCCCTCTGTCCCCCACTCTCTCCAACCCCCCACTCGCTGTCCCCCTCTCTCTGAACCCCTCTTTCTGACACCCTCTCTGTCACCTCTGTCTGTGTCCCCGTCTCTCTGTCCAACTCTCTCTGTTCCCTCTCTCTCTCTGTCCTCCACTCTCTGTCCCCACTCCCTCTGAACCCACCCCTCTGCCACCCTCTCTCTGTCCCCCTCTTTATGACTCCCTCTATCTCCCCCACTCTCTTTGCCCCTCTCTCTGTCCCCACTCTCCCTGTCCCCCTCTCTCTGTCCCCCCTTTCTCTGCCCCCTCTCTCTGTAGGCCTCTCTCTCCCCCTCTCTGTCCCGCACTCTCTTTCCCCCCTCCCTCTGACCCCCTCTATCTCCCCATCTCTCTCGGTCCCCCTCTCTCACCCCCGCTCTCTGATCCCCTCTATCTCCCCCGCGCTCTGTCCCCCTCTGTCTTTCCCCCTCTCTTTGTCGCCCTCTCTTTCCCCCTCTCTCTCTGACCGCCTCTCACGGAAGCACTCTATCGCCCCCGCTCTCTGTCCCCCACTCTCTATCACCCTCCTTCTGACCCTGTCTCTGTACCCCTCTCTCTCTGTCCCCCTCTCTCTCTGTCCCGCTCTCCCTCTGTTCCTTCCTCTCTGTCCCCATCTCTCTCTGTCCCCCTCTATCTCTGCCCCCCCTCTCTCCGTCCCCATCTCCCTGACCCCCTCTCTCTCCCCCACTCTGTACCCCTCTCTCTGTCCCCCACTCTGTGTTCACCCTCTCTCTGATCCCCTCTCTTTGTCGCCCTCTCTCTTTCCCCCTCTCTGTCTGACCGCCTCTCACTGAAGCACTCTATCGCCCCCGCTCTCTGTCCCCCACTCTCTGTCGTTCTCTCTCTGGCCCCCTCTCTGTACCCCTCTCTCTCTGTCCCCCTCTCTCTCTGTCCCGCTCTCCCTCTGTCCCTCCCTCTCTGTCCCCATCTCTCTCTGTCCCCCTCTATCTCTGCACCCCCTCTTCGTCCCCCTCTCCCTGACCCCCTCTCTCTCCCCCACTCTGTACCCCTCTCTCTGTCCCCCACTCTGTGTTCACCCTCTCTCTGACCCCCTCTATATCCCCCTGTCTCTGACCTCCTCTCTCTGACCCTGTCTATAAACCGCACTCTCTGTCCCCTCTCTCTCTGTCCCCCTCTCTCTGTTCCCCCCTCTCTGACACCCTCCATTTCCCCGTCTCTCCGTCCCGCACCACTCTCTGTGCCCCCTCTCTCTTTCCCCCTCTCTTTGTTCCCCCTCTCTCTGTCAACCCTCGTTGTCCCCCCCCACTGTTCCCCCTCTGTCTGTCCCCCCCTCTGTCCCTCTCTCTGTCCTCCCCTCTCTCTCGTTCCCTCTCTCTCTGTTCCCCCCCTCTATCCCCCCTCGCTCTGCCCCCCTCTCTCCCCGCTCTCTGTCCCTCACTCTCTGTCGCCCTCTCTTTGCCCCCTCTCTGTCAATGCTTCTCTGTCCCCCTTCCTCTATCCCCCCTCTGCATCCCCCCTCTCTCTGTCCCCCCGCTCTCTGTCGCCCTCTTTCTGCCCCCTCTCTGTCCCCTCCCTCTCTGTCACCCCTCCCTCTCTCCCCCTCTCTCTGTCCACCCTCTCTCTGTCGTCCTCTCTCTGCCCCCTCTCTCTGTCCCCGTCTCTCTGTACCCCCTCTCTCTGCTCTCCCTCTGCCCCCTCTCTCTCCCCCGCGCTCTTCCCCCCTCCCTCTGTTGCCCTCTCTGTCACCGTCTCTCTTTCCCCCCCTCTGTCCCCTTTCTCTGCCCCTCCTCTCTCTATCCCCCCCTCTGTCCCCCCTCCTTCTGTCCCCCTCTCTCTTTCCCCATCTCTCTGTCCCCCCATCTCTTTGAAACCCTCTCTCTCCCCCCCCACTGTGCCTCTCTCTCTGTCCCCATCTCTCTGTCCCCCCATCTCTTTGAACCCCTCTCTCTCTCCCCCCCCACTGTGCCCCTATCTGTGTCCCCCCCCCCTCTGTCCCCGCTCTGTCACCGTCTCTCTGTCCCCCCTTCCTCTGGCCCGCTCTCTCTGTCCCCCCCGTCGCCCCTGTCTCTGTCCCCCCTCCTTCTCTCTCCCCCTCTCTCTATCCCAGCGCTCTCTGTCCTCCTCTCTCTGACCCCCCATGCTCTGTCCCCCCTCTCTCTCTGCCCCCTCTCAGTCACCTTCTCTCTGCCCCCCCTCTCTCTGTTCCCCTCTCTCTGCTTCCTCTCCCTCTGTCCCATTCTCTCTTTCACCCTCTCTCTGCCCCCCCTCTGTCACCATCCTCTCTGACCCCCACTCTCTCTGTCACCCCCTCTCTCTGTCGCACTTTTTCTGCCCCTCTCTGTCACTGTCTGTTTGTCCCCCATCCCACTGTCCTCCTCTCTCTGTCCCCTCTCTCTCTATGTCGCCTTCTTTCTGCCCCCTCTCTGTCCCCTCCCTCTCTGTCACCCCTCCCTCTGTCCCCCTCTCTCTGTCCACCCTCTCTCTGTGCCCGTCTCTCTGTCCCCCCTCTCTCTGTTTCTCCCCCTCTCTGTCCCCCCTCTCTCTGTCCCCTTCTCTCTGTCCCCCTCTCTTTCTGTCCCACCTCTCTCTGTACCCCCTCTCTCTGCGCCCTCTCTCTCCCCTGCTCTCTGTTCTTACTCTATCCGTCACCCTCTCTCTGTCCCCTCTCTGTCACTGTCTCTCTGTCCACCTCTCTCTCTG
The DNA here is from genome assembly GCF_047496795.1 of Chiloscyllium punctatum. NCBI lineage: Eukaryota > Metazoa > Chordata > Chondrichthyes > Orectolobiformes > Hemiscylliidae > Chiloscyllium > Chiloscyllium punctatum. The sequence goes on along the minus strand of NC_092759.1, from coordinate 83,727,275 downwards.
TCCACCCTCTCTCTGTCCCCCCACTCTCTGCCCACCTCGCTGTCGTCCTCTCTCTGCCCCCCTCTGAGTCACCGTCTCTCTGTCCTCCCCTCTCTCTGCCCCCCTCTCTCCCCCACTCTGTACACCTCTCTCTCACGCACACTCTCTGTCCCCCCTCCCTCTACCCACTCTCTCTGTCCCCTCGCTCTCTGTCGCCTTCTTTCTGCCCCCTCTCTGTCCCCTCCCTCTCTGTCACCCCTCCCTCTGTCCCGCTCTCTCTGTCCACCCTCTCTTGTCCCCCCTCTCTCTGTCCCCCCTCCCTCTGTACCCCTCTCTCTGTCCCCATCTCTCTGTCCCCCATTCTGTCTGTCCCTCCTCCCTCTGTCCCCTGCCCTCTGTCCCCCCCCCTTCTCTCTGTCCCCTCTCTCTCTGACCCCCCTCTCACTGTCCCTTCTCTTTGTCACTCTCTCTCTGCCCCCTCTCTGTCACCGTCTCTCTGTCACGGCTCCCTCTGTCCCCCTCTCTCTGCCCCCCCCGTCGCCCCTCTCTCAGTCGCCTCTCTCTCTGTCCCCCCTCCTTCTCTCTCCCCCATTCTCTATCCCCCTTCTCTCTGTCCACCTCTCTCTGAACCCCTCTATCTCCCCCTCTCTCTGTCCCCTCTCTGTGTCCCCCTCTATCTGGAGCCCTCTCTCTCCCCCTCTCTCTCCCCCACTCTGTACCCCTCTCTCTGTCCTCCACACTCTCTCCCCCCTCTCTATCCCCCTCTCTCTGTCCCCCACTCTCTGTCCATCTCTCTCTGTCCCACTCTCTCTCTGTCCCCCTCTCTCTCTGACACCCTCTCACTGACGCCCTCTATCTCCCCCTCTCTTTGTCCCCCACTCTGTGTCCCCCTCTCTCTGTTCCTCTCTCTCTGTCCTGCTCTCATTCTGTCCCCTCCTCTCTGTCCCCATCTCTCTCCGTCCCCCCCGTCCCCATCTCTCTATATCCCCCTCTCTCTGTCCCTCTCTCTCTCTCTGTCCTTTTCTCTCTCTGTCCCGCTCTCACTCTGTCCCCCCTCTCTGTCCGCATCTCTCTCTGTCCCCCTCTCTCACTCCCCCTCTCTCTGTCCCCCACTCTTTGTCCTCTTCTCTCTCTGTCCCGCTCTCACTCTGTCCCCCCCTGTCCCCATCTCTCTCTGTCCCCCTCTCTCTGAGCACCTCTCTCTGCCTCACTGTGCAGCCCTCTCTCTGTCCCCCACTCTCTGTTCACCCTCCCTCTCTCCCCTTCTATATCCCCCCTCTCTGACCCCCTCTCTCTACCCCCACAGTCTGTCCCCTCTCACTGTCCCCCACTCTCTCTTTCCCTCCCTCTCTCTGCCCCCCCTCTCTCTGTCCACCTCTCTCTGCCCCTCTCTCTGCACCCCCCTCTTTCTCTGTCCCCCTACAGCTGTCCCCCTCTCTCTGTCCCCCCTCTCTTTGTCCCACCTCACTCTGTCCCCCGCTCTCTCTGTCCCCTCTCTCTGTTCCCGCTCTCTCTATCCCCCCTCTCTGTTCCCTGTCTCTCTGCCCCCTCTCTCTCCCCCTCGCTCTGTCCGCCCCGTCCCCCTCTCTCTGTCCCCCTCTCTCTGTCGCCCTCTTTCTGCCCTCTCTCTGTCACTGTCTCTCTGTCCTCCTCCCTCTGTCCCACTCTCTCTGTATCCCCTCTCTCTGTCCCCACTCTCTCTGTCCCCCCTCTTTCTGCGCCCTCTCTCTTCCCCGCTCTCTGTCCCCCTCTCTCTCTGTCCCCTATCTGTCACCGTCGCTCTGTCCCCCCTGTCTATGTCTCCCCTCTCTCTGTCCATCCTCTCTCTGTCCCACACTCTATCTGTCCACCTCTCTCTCTGCCCACTCTCTGTCGCCCTCTCTCTGCCCCCTCACTCTCCTCCCCTCCCTCAGACCTCCTCTACCTCCCCCACTCTGTCCCCCACTCTCTATCCCCCCTTTCTGTCCCCCTCTCTCTGATCCCCTCTCTCTGATACCCTATCTCTCCCCCACTCTATACCCCTCTCTCTGTCCCCCTCTCTGACCCCCTCTCTCTGCCCCCCTTCTCTGTGCCCCCTCTCTCTGTAGTCCTCTCTCTCCCCCCCTCTCCCCCACTCTGAACCCCTCTCTCTGTCCCCCTCTCTCTGTCCCCCTCTCTTTGTCGGCCTCTCTCTGTCCCCCTCTCTCTCTGTCGCATTCTCTCTCTGACTCCCTCTGGCTGACCCGCTCTCTCTCCCCCTCTCTCTGTCGTCCTGTCTCTGTCCCCCACTCTCTGTCCCCCTCTCTCTGTCCCCCTTTCTCTGTCCCCCTCTCTCTGTCCCCCTCTCTCCCTGACCCCCTCTCACTGATGCCCTCAATCTCCCCCGCTCTCTGTCCCCCTCTCTCTGTCGCCCTCTCTCTGTCCGCCAATCTCTGTCGCCCTCTCTCTGTCCCCCACTCTCTGTCCGCCTTCTCTGTCGCCCTCTCTCTGTCGCCCTCTCTCTGTCCCCCACTCTCTGTCCCCCTCTCTCTGTCACCCTCTCTCTGTCACCCTCTCTCTCTGACCTCCTCTCAGTGATGCCCTCTATCTCCCCCACTCTCTGTTCCCCCATTTCTGTCCCCCTCTCTCTCTGTCCTCCACTCTCTCTGTCCTCCTCTCTCTGTCCCTCTCTCTCTGTCCACCTCTCTCTAACCCCCTCTCTCTGCCTCCTCTCCCTCTGACCCGTTCTCTCTTTCACCCTCTCTCTGCCCCCCCTTTCTGTCACCCCCCACTCTGTACCCCACTCTCTGTTCAGCCTCTCTCTGTCCCCCCTCTCTGTCCCCCCTCTCTCTGTTCCCCAACTCTCTGCACCCTCTCTCTCCCCCGCTCTCTGTCCCCCCTCCCTCCGACCCCTCTCTCTGACCTCCTCTATCTGTCCCCCCCCTCTGTCCGCACTGCCTCTGTCCCCCTCTCTCTGTCCCTTCTCTCTCTGACCCCCATCTCTGTTCCCCCTCTCTCTGCCCCCTCTCTCTGTCACTCTCTCTCTGTCCCCTCTCTGTCACCGTCTCTCTGTAACCCCTCTCTCTGCCCCCCTCTGTCCGCCTTCTCTCTGTCCCCACTCTCTCTGTCCCCCATCTCTCTGTCCCCTTCTCTCTCTTCCCCATCCATTGCCCCCTCTCTCTCCCCCGCTCTCTGTCCCCCTCTCTCTTTACTTCTCTCTGTGCACCCCCTTTCTGTCGCCATCTCTCTGCCCCCTCTCTGTCAGCATCTCTCTGTCCCCCCTCCCTCTGTCCCCTCTTTCTGTCCGCCCTCTCTGTCGCCATCTCTCTGCCCTCTCTCTGTCACCGTCTCTCTGTCCCTCCTCCCTCTGTCCCCCTCCCTCTGTCCCCCCTCTCTCTGTCTCCCTCACTCTGCCAACCCTCTCTCTCTGTCGCTCCTCTCTCTGTACCCCCCCGTCCCCCTTCCTTCTCTCTCCCTCTCTCTCTATCCCCCCTCTCTCTGTCCCCCTCCCTCTGTCCCCCTCTCTCTGTCCCCCCCTCTGTCACCCCCTCTGTTGACTAGCCTCTCTCTTTTCCCCTCTCTCTGCCCCCTCACCCTCTGTCCTGCACTCTCTTTCACCCTCTCTCTGTCGCCATCTCTCTGCCCCCTGTCTGTCACTGTCTCTCTGTCCCTCGTCCCTCTGTCCCCCTCCCTCCGTCCCCACTCTCTCTGTCTCCCTCTCTCTGCCCACCCTCTCTCTCCCCCACTCTCTGCCTCTCTCTGTTGTTCTCTCTCTGCCCACTCTCTGCCCCCCTCTCCCTGTCTCCCTCTCTCTGACCCTCCTCTCTCTGCCCCCCTCTCTCTCTCCCACTCTGTCCCCAACTCCCTGTCCCCCTCTCTATCTGTCCTCCTCTCTCTCTGTCTCCCTCTCTCTCTGTTCCCCCTGTCTCGCTGTGCCCCCTCTCCCTGACCCCCCTCTCTGCCCCCTTTCTTTCCCCCGCTCTCTGTCCCCCTCTCTCTGTTGCCCTCTCTATGCCACTCTCTGTTCCCCTCTCTGCCGACTGTCTGTCCCCACTCTCTCTGCCCGTCTCTCTCTCCGACTCTGTACCCCTCTCTCTGTCCCCCACTCGCTCTTCCCCCTCGCTCTGACCCCCTGTGTCTCCCTCTCTCACTGTCCCGCTGTCTCTGACCCCCTCTACTTCCCCCTCTTTCCGTCCCCTCTCTCTGACCACCTCTATCTCCCTCACTCTCTGACCCTCTCTCTGTCGCCCTCTCTCTGCCCCACTCTCCCTTCAGCCCGCCTCTTTCTGTCCCCCCTCTCTGCCCCCTCTCTCTCTGACCCCTGTCACTGTCCCCTCTCTCTCTGCCCCATCACTCTTTCCCCCTCTCTCTGTCGCCCTCTCTCAGTCCCCCTCTCTGTCCCCCTTTCTCTCTGTCCCACCCTCTCTGCCCCCTCTCTCTGTGACCCCTGTCACTGTCCCCCTCTCTCTCTCTGCCCCATCACTCTTCCCCCCTCTCTCTGTCCCCCTCCCTCTTTGTCCACCCCCTCTCTCTCTGTTCCCCTCTCTCTCTGCCCCCTCTCTCTGCCCCCCTTTCTCTTTGCCCTCGCTCTGCCCCCTCTCTCTCTGCCCCCCTCTGGCTCTGTCCCTCTCTCACTGTCGCCTTCGCTCTCCCCCGCTCTCTGCGCCCCCTCTCCTTCGCCCTCTCTCTGTCCCGCTCTCTCTGTCCATCCTTCTCTTCGCCCCCCTCTTCTCTCTGTCTCCCTCTCTCTGTTGCCCTCTCTCTGCTTACTCTCTGTCACCCTCTCTCTGTGTGCAGTCTCTCTCTGACCCCTTCTCTCTGCCCCCCTCTCTCTCTCCAACTCTGTATCCCTCTCTCTGTCCCGCACTCTCTGTCCCCCCTCCCTCTGAACCCCACGATCTCCCCCTCTCTCTGTCCCGCTGTCTCTGACCCCCTCTACCGCTCCATCTTTCCGTCCCCCACTCTCTGACACCCTCTTTCTCCCTCACTCTCTCTGTCCACCTCTGTCCCTGTCCCCCCTTCTCTGTACCCCTCTCTCTCTGTCGCCCTCTCTCTGTCCCCCCTCTCCCTCCCACCCACCTCTCTCTGCCTCCCCCCCTCTCTCTCTGTCCCCCTCTCTCTCTGTCCTCCCCCTGTCCTTCTCTCTCTCTGTCCCCCTCTCTCTCTGTCCCCTCTCTCTGACCACTATATCTTCCCCCAATCTTTATGCCCTTCTCTCTCACCCCCGCTCTCTGCCCCCCCCGCTGTTGCCCTCTCTCTGCCCCCCTCTCTCTGTTACCCTCTCTCTGTCGCCATCACTCTGCCACCCACTCTCTCTGTCCCCCTCTCTCTATGACTTCCTCATCTCCCCCACTCTCAGACCCCGTCTCCCTCCCACCCGCCTCTTTCTGTATCTCCTCACTGTCCCTCTCTTTCTCCGTCCCCACTCTCTCTGTCCCCCTCTCTCTGCCCCCCCTCTCTGTTCCCCCTCTCTATCTCCCCCACTCTCTGCCCCCTCTCTCTCTCTGTCCCCTCTCTCTGCTTCTCTCTCTGACACCCTCTATCTCCCCCACTATCTGTCCTCCTCTCTCTGTCCCCCTCTCTCTGACCCCCTCTACCTCCCATTCTTTCTGTCCCCCTCTCTCTGACCCCCTCTATCTCCCCCACTCTCTGTGCTTCTCTCTCTGTCCCTCTCCCTCTGACCCCCTCTATCTCCCCCTCTCTCTGTCCCCCTCGATCTGTCCCCCCTCTCTCTGTCCCCCTCTCTCTGACCCCCGCTCTCTCCCCCAATCATTCCCCCTCTCTCTGAAGCACTCTCTGCCCCCCTCTCTCTATCCCCCTCTATCTCCCCCTCTCTCTGTCCCCCTCCCTCTGACACCCTCTATCTCCCTCACTCTCTGTGACCCACTCTCTGTCGCCCTCCTTCTGCCCCCCTCTCCCTCCCAAGCGCCTCTCTCTTCCCCCTCTCTCTGTCCCCCTCTCTATGTCCCCCTCTCTCTCTGACCCCCTCTATCTCCCCCCACTCTCTGTGCTCCTCTCTCTGTACCTCTCCCTCTGACCCCCTCTATCTCACCCTCTCTCTGTCCCCCTATCGCTGTCCCCCTCTCTCTCCCACCAGCTTCTCTCTATCCCCCCTCTTTTCCCCCTCTCTCTCTGTCCCCCTCGCTCTCTGTCCCGCTCGCTCTGTTTCCCCTCTCCCTGTCGCCCTTTCGCCTTCCCCCTCTCTCTGTCGTCCTCTCTCTGCCCCCTCTCTCTCTGCCCCACTCTATCTCCCCCTCTTTCTGTCCCCCCCTGTGACCCTCTCTATTTCCCCCACTCTCTGTGCGCCTCTCTCTATCCGCCTCCCTCTGACCCCTCTCTCTGTCCCCCTCTCTCTGTGCGTCCTCTCTCTGTCCCCCTCTCGCCGTCCCCCTTTCTCTGTCGTCCTCTCTCTGCCCCTTCTCTCTCTGCCCCACTCGATCTCCCCCTCTTTCTGTACCCCCTCTCTGACCCTGTCTATTTCCCCCACTCTCTGTGCGCCTTTCTCTGTCCGCCTCGCTCTGACCCCCTCTATCTCCCCCACTCTCTGTCCACTCTCTCTCTGTCCCCCTCCCTTTGTCACCCCTCTCCCTGCCCCCCTCACTCAGTCCCCCGCTCTCTGTCCCCTCTCTCTGTCGCCCTCTCTCTCCCACCCGCCTCTCTCTGATCCCCTCTCTCTCCCACCCGCATCTCTCTCAGTCCCCCTCTCTGTCCCCCTCTCTCAGTCCCCCTCTCTCTGTGCGCCCTCTCTCTGTCCACCTCTCGCCGTCCCACTCTCTCTGTCGTCCTCTCTCTGCCCCCTCTCTCTCTGCCCCACTATATCTGCCCCTCTTTCTGTCCCCCCTCTCTGACCCTCTCTATTTCCCCCACTCTCTGTGTGCCTCTCTCTGTCCGCCTCCCTCTGACCCCCTCTATCTCCCCCACTCTCTGTCCACTCTCTCTCTGTCCCCCTCTCTTTGTCACCTCTCTCTCTGCTCCCCTCACTCAGTCCCCCTCTCTCTGTCACCTCTCTCTCTGTCCCCCTCTCTCTCCGCCCCTCTCTCTGTGTCCCCCTCTCTCTCTGTCCCCATCTTTCTGTCCCCTCTCTCTGACCCCCTCTATCTCCCCACTCTCTGTGCCTCTCTCTCTGTCCACTCTCTCTGACCTCTTCTACATCCCATTCTTTCTGTCCCCCTCTCTCCGACCCCCTCTATCTCCCCCATTCTCTGTGCCCCTCTCTCTGTCCCCCTCCCTCTGACCCACTCTATCTCTCCCTCCCCCTCTCTCCCACCTGCCTCTCCCTATCCCCCTCTCTCTCCCACACACCTCTTTCTCTGTCCCACTCTCTCTGTCCCCCCCTCTGTCCCCCTCTCTCTGTCCCTCCTCTCTCTCTCCCGCTCTCTGCCCCCCTCTCTGTCGCCATCTCTCTGCCGCCCTCTCTCACTGCACCCCCTCCTCTCTCTGTCCCCTCTCTCTCTGACCCCCTCTATCTCCCCCACTCTCTGCCCCCTCTCTCTTTTCCCCGCTCTCTCTGTCCCGATCTCTCTGTTCCCCCTCTCTTTGTCCCCCTCTCTATCTTACCCGCCTCTCTCTGATACCCTCTCTCTCCCACCCGCCTCTCTCTCTTCCCCACTCTCTCTGTCCCCCTCTCTCTGTGCGCCCTCTCTCTGTCCCTCTCTATCTGGCCCACTCACTCTGTCCGCTCTTTCTCTCCCCCGCTCTCTGCACACCTCTCTGTCGCCTCTTTTTCCCCCTATCTCTACACCCCTATATCTCCCCCACTTTCGGCCCCCCCTCTCTGACCCTCTTTATCTCCCCCACTCTCTGTGCTCCTCTCTCTGTCCCCCTCCCTCTGACCCGCTCTACCTCCCTATCTTTCTGTCCCTCTCTCTCTGACCCCCTCTATCTCCCCCATTCTCTCTGCCCCTCTCTCTGTCCCCCTCTCTCTGACACCCTCTATCTCCCCCACTCTCTGTCCCCCTCTCTCTATCCCCCTCTCTCTCTGTCCCGATCTCTCTGTTCCCCCTCTCTCTGTCCCCCTCTCTCTTACCCGTCTCTCTCTGATACCCTCTCTCTCCCACCCGCCTCTCTCGCTGCCGCCCTCTCTCTGTCACCCCTCTCTGTGCGCCCTCTCTCTGTCTCCCTCTCTCTGTCGCCATCTCTCTTCCCCCCGCTCTCTCTGCCCCCACCTTTCCGTCCCCCTCTCTCTCTGACCCCCTCTATCTTCCCCACTCTCTGTGCCCCTCTCTCTGTCCCTCTCCCTCTGACCCCCTCTGTCTTCCCCTCTCTCTGACCCCCTCTCTCTCCCCCACTCTGTACGCCTCTCTCTGACCTCCAAACTCTGCCCCCTCTCTCTATCCCCCGCCCACCCGCCTCTCTCTCTGTCCCCCTCTCTCTCTCTGCCCCCCTCTCTCTGTCGCCTTCTCTATGCCCCTCTCTCTGTCACTCTCTCTCTGTCGTCTTCTCTATGCCCCTCTCTCTCTCTGGCCCCCTCTCTGTCCCCCTCACTCTCTGACCCCCTCTATCTCCCCCCACTCTCTGTGCCCCTTTCTCTGTAACTCAATGCACTGTTTACTCCTGCACTGTTTACTCACGAAACAGTGTTGGTGTTGATGAACTGAAGGTGATATAATGAAGCAATAATCTATTGGAAAAGTTGGGTTTAAGGAGCACCTTAAATAGATCGTCTTTCAACATGGGAAAAGAGAGAGAGTGGGCAGCACGCTGGCACAATGGTTAGCACTGTTGCCTCACAGCGCCAGAGACCTGGGTTCAATTCCAACCTCAGGTGACTCTCTGTGTGGAGTTTGACATTCTCCCCCTGTCTGCGTGGGTTTCCTCCGGTTTCCACCCACAATCCAAAAAAAGTGCAGCTTTGGTGAATTGGCTGTGCTAAATTGCCCGTAGTGTGAGCTGAAAAGGTAAATGGAGGGGAATGGGTCTGGTTGGGTTACGATTCGGCGGCTCGGTGTGGATTGTTGGTCAGAAGGGCCCGTTTCCACACTGTACATAATGTAATCTAATCTAGTCCAGAGGTACCCATGGTTGGGCATGAATTCCCGCGCCAACACATCAGCTAGTCCAGGGAAAGGAACAAATAAAGAAAAGGAATGATATCAGCGAATGGAAAGGAGAAGAAGTAAAGTATTGACGACAATAAATTTCCAATCAGACGACATAGAATGTTTAGAGCATATTATTTACTCTTTATAAGAATGTTTTTGTAAAACATTGTCAAATGTGTGCATCAAGGAATTTAGTGAGCAAAATTAGCTAGCATCCTGGAGTTGTGCTTCGCAATCTGGCTTGCAGTGAACGATGATCCTTTACTGCAAGTCAGTTACTCTGTATCTGCTCCATTCTCTAAGAACTTATTGCTTGTGCATAACGTAATTTTTGAGCTTAACCTTATACCTCATGCCGTTTGCTTTTGTAGTTTAGATTTGTACAACTGTTGCTCATTGTTATCAGCACGTTACTCTCATTTGCTTCTCCAGTCTTTTTAATTTTGCTTCTCAGGTAGAGTCATTCCTTTCCATTAGAAAAGGAGTTTTGTCGTATTGCTACTCCTCCTTCTCCTTTCGTTCCATTCCTCATCTGGAATCCTCATTCCATTATCAGTATATGAAAAGTTGTCTCTGACTTACTTGGATGTATTCATCAATTGTATTAGTTTTATAAATATATATGAAACGGTATGTTTTAACTGGTCTCTGAATTTTTTCTGCGTCACCACATAAATAACTGCATTTGTGCAGCAACTTAGGCTCCGCAGCATAAGTGCGACTTGTTGAAAGAGAAGAAAAGCATCCATATCCAAGGAATATCCAGCATGAAAGAAACACAAAAGAGGCAACAACCATAGAAGTAAGAAGCTGGCAGACATGGTCAAGAGTAAAGTAACAGAATGCCTTCTGTTCTCTATCTCTTGGTCATTCTCTATGTTCCTCAGTTTTGTACGCTCCTTAATGGCCTCGAAGATAAGTCTGGCAGTCAGAATGTTAATAAAAAGAATAAAAGTGAATGGAAACATTGCTGTTAAAAAAGCTTCAAAATATTGAAAACTTGCCAACCGAGGGTCAGAATAATAACTGGATCTCAGATCGCAGTGCCACGCCACATTGTTGATAATCATCCCGGGTTTAAATCGAAAATAGTTGGGGATGTTCTTTAAAGCAAAGAAAATGCAGATTATTGCTAGAACTCTCATTACAGTTTTTTTTGTGCAATAATTAGCTTTCAGCTGATGAAAACAAATGGCGACAAATCGATCAAAAGAACAAGCAACAGTGAACCAGACAGAACAATCTACAGTCCATTGGCTCAGGGCACTGAAAGCACTACAAGCAGGAGTGAGGTTCAGGAAACATGGCGGATAGTAATAACTTCGAAATATACCAAGTATAACATCAAAAAGAATGTACAGGAGATCGGACGCTGCCATAGCCACGAGATAGAGAGTGCTGCATGTCGAAAGACCACAGTTTCCATGAGCTAGAATTAGAATCACCATGAGAACAACTGCCAGGGTGAGAATGGAAAACAAAAAGAGACTTTAAGTTACTGATAAAATATTGCCCGTGACTGAATATGGCTATCAGTAATTGTAGGAGGATAATTGTTTCATGGTCTCCAAGTTTTCTTTCTGCAATGAATGATTTCATTCACTTTGAAGTTTACTCTGACAGGCTGGAGTTTCCAACAAGACCACAGCATCCACATAAAGACACTCCTCGCAGACTGTATTCTGGTAAATGGAGATTCTTCTCCCAGGTTCAGAGCCATTTGAAACTATATAACCCCAAACAGTTTTCCAGCAACATTCATGGAGAATTGAACGACAGCTGAGCATCAGACACTTATACATACAATCTTAGTTGATAGCCAAAGACAAGATAACAATCTCAAACGAATGGCAATGGGAGGATTTTCACACAGACAAGCAATAATGGTCTTTTGTTACTGTTGCCATTTGTTACTGTTTCAAAGGATAACCATAACAAAATGCAAAGTGAGAAACATACTGTTGGACAAAGCAATGTGATCCCCTGTGGGAGAACTGCTGCCATAACACTTTGTACCCGAGTATTGTGCATTTTTCCACAAATGACACACCTCACACTTTTTTATAGGGAAACGAAAAATTCAACAATACTAATCATAGCTGGAACGCTGTGCTCAACACTCCACTGAGTAATCTGTCTTCACAAATATCATGTCCTCACACATTCGGAATCTCAGAAAAAAACACACTGGAATGTCAAAGCTCTCCGTGCCCCCCTCACTTATCACTCCATAACTACTTGCTCAACTCAAACATTGCCCACGTTATATTTCGGTTCCCATTTGTAGCAAGCTGCCTGTGTTAGATCCACGAAAAAAAAGCCTTCTTATTAAACATAGGGAAACACCGGGTGTCACAAAGATGTGACTTCAGAAAACCCATCTGCACCATAGCACGCTTTGCACGACCATAAGAGCAAGCACGAGAGAGCGTGCACCAGAGTTAGAGAGAGAGAGATTTTTTTGACCGGCTAAGGCCAGAGCTAAGCTCAACTTCATTGCGTGCTCATCAAAATGGATCAGAGTTAACACATTTTAGGGAAAAAGAATCCTATACAGTGAAACAGACATTGCAGCAAATTATTTGATTTTAATCAGAAATCAGAACAGTCTCATGGCATCGGTATTTTCCTTGAAATTTTGAAACAAATATATCATTTGTAGGTAGAAATAAGAATAATTTACTGCGTAAGCTCAATAAAGTTAAATTGTTACAACTCTTACCAGGAACACCAATAGCAACAACGGCGGTCACAAACACTTTGTGGACCATTACCAGTGGAATATACATTTTGTCTGTTAAACAAACTATCCGTTTCTGTGTCTGTCAATCACATGGAAATGGAGCTGACACAGTTCGGGAGAGGTAATTTTATACTGTGCAGTGTCTCCACTGGGAAACAGCGATTGCAACTATAATTTATTTTTATCATTTTGCGCAAACAGATTAAGACAACAGATGTATTTTCATTATGTATGTCATTGACATTTAAGTCTTCATTTGAATACCCCAAGGACTGGAATAATGTGATCATATTGAATCTCCATTGTTAATTGCATCTTGTCCTCAAACAACGATATTACTATTCTTTCACAGACATGGTCAGTCCCGTCAATATCTATATATTTTTTCGATATTCTTTTCAATGATGCCATTCATGTTGCTGAGGTTATTTAGTCATTCAATACCCGAATGTTACAGAGCTCATTGACACCTGTTCTCGTTCGCCCCGTTATACCACTGCGTTCCTTTAAACAACTCATTTATTTAGTTCTATGAATGAGCACTCTTATACAGAACCTGAAGTTGATAGTAAATGCAACAACACCTGGAACTTACAGTCGGCACTATTTTCTCAAAGCAAATACAAAGCAAATCCAAACCTTAAATTTGACGTCCTAAAATGAAGACATCACAGAGGAGAGAAGAGGCCTTTCTCTCCATCCAGTTTGAAACGACAAAATTACACAAAAGCTACACGAGTCTGTTTCCACAGCCGTTAGTCCATCGTCTTGAAGGTGAGGACAGTTGAAGAGCTCATGCAACTACTTTTAAAAGGTTTTTGATATTTCCAACTTAATTAGCGTCCCAGACAACTCAGAGCAGTCGTCAACTTCTAGGCGTCCCTCTCCTCCAAACTTCCGGCCATTAATATGAAAATTAAGCCACTATTTTTTCGCTCATTGACTAAGGGGAACTCCGGTTTTTTTGCAAGTTTTGTGAAGGTATGTAGCACAGGTTGAGGTTTAGTTTGTGTCGGTTTGCTCGCTGAACTGTAGCATTAAAATGCAGACGTTTCATTACCAGGCTAGGTAACATCATCACTGGCGACCTCCAAGTGAATCGAAGCTCCACTTTCTATTTATCTCCTGCTTTCTATTTATATCTTTCTCCTGGATGGGGTTCTTGGGGTTTATGGTGATGTCATTTCCTGCTCGTTTGCTGAGTGGTTGATAGATGGTATCTAGATCTATGCGTTTGTTTATGGCGTTGTGGTTGGCGTGCCAGGCCTCTAGGAATTCTCTGGCATGTCTTTGCCTAGACTGTCCCTGGCCAGATAGGTTGTCCAAGTCGAAATAGTGAATCGTGACACCTGCAAACTTGCTCACCAGACCACAAAGCACTCTTCCAGATCATTTATCTGTACCATAAACAATAGTGGTCCCAGCACCAATCCCTGTGGAACACCACAGGTCGATATTCTCCATTTTGAGAATCACCATTCAACTACTACTCTCTATCTCCAGTTGCTTAAACAGTTCCATATCCACCTAATTCGCACTCCTTGCACACCATTTGACTTCACGTGTTTCCATTAGTTTACCGTGGGGAACCTGACCAAACGTCTTTCTAAAGTCCATGCTAAATACATGTACAGCGCTTCCAGCATCGATCAACTTGTTTACTTTCTCAAAGAACTCTGTTAAGTTTGTAAGGCACGATCTCACCCGCAAAGAAGCATGTTTCCTACTACTGATAAACCTATTGTTTTCCAAATATAACGAGATTTTATCCGTCAGCACTTTATCCAGTAGCTTTCTCACCACTGACGTCAGGCTCACTGATCTGTAGTCACCTGGAATACCACAATTAATCTTGTTGTACACGGGAACAATATCACCAAACTTCCAGTCCCCCAGTACTTGACCTGTGTTTAAGGATGCTACAAAAATATGGCAGTGCCCCAGGTGTTTCCCTTCTCGCCTTCCTCAGATACCCAGGACAGATCCCACCGGGTCCTGGGGATTTCTCCAACTTAATATCATTTAGATTCCCAATACATCTTCCTTATTATGTCAACATGATCCTGAGTTAACAAACTTCTATCTCTAATCTCAACATTCATCATACCTCCCCTCAGTGAATGCTGATACAAAGTAATCATTGATGACATCAATCATTTTCTCAGGTTCAACACACAATCGTCCTTCATATCTTTTAGTGGACCGTCCTTTTCTCTAGTTAACCTCCTGCTTCTTATGTAAGAATAAAAGGTCATGGCATTCTCCTTAATTCTGTTCGCTAAAGTTATTTTATTACCACTTTTCGCCCACTTGATTCACGTTTAAGACTAGTCCGACTCTCCCGCTATTCCCCAAAGTCCGATTCTGTTCTGAGATGCCTGGGCCTTATGCACGTTTCATTTTTCCTCTTGGCTATTCGCACGAATTGTCCTGTCATCCACGGTTCACGAATCTTGCCTTTCGTATCCACTGTTTTCGAAAGGACAAGCCTATCCTGTACTATCTTCAATCTATCTTTGAAAGACTCCCACAAATCAAATGCGCAATTCCCACCAAGTAGGTGTGTCCAATCGATATTTCACAGCTCTAGGCTAATGTTGATATAATTGGCCTTGCCTAGTTTAGTACTCTTACCTTGGGACCACTCTCATCTTTGCCTACGAATATTCTAAAACTTACAGAATTGTGGTGACTATTCCCAAAGAAATGCCCCATGTCTCATTTCACAACACCAGGTCCAATATGGGCGCTTCCCTCTCCGGAGTATTTACAAACTGTTGTAGAGAAAATCTTCTTACATATGCCTTACAAATTCTGCCTCATCCAGACCTCTGACAATAGGTTTATCCCAGTTAATAATGGGAAAATGAAAATCTGCCATCACTAGCACACTTTTACATCAATGTCTTTCAATAATCCGTTTACCTATGTGTTCTTCTACCTCACGCTCACTGTCGGGAGGCCTGTAATACAGATGCAAGAACGTAACTGCATCCTCCTTGTTTCTCAGCTCCACCCATTGTGCCTCACTGTCCAAGCCCTCCATAGTGTCCTCCTTTAGCATAGTCGTGGTTTCATCCCTGACCAGAAAAACACTTCCTCGTCCCTTTTACTTCCAGTCGAGGTGAAGACCATTTGAGCTGGGAAATCCTGTTAAAGCTGGACAGGAATTTGTTTAGGTTACACCTGGAGCATTGTGTGCAGTTCTGGTCACTGCAGCTCAGGGAGGATGTTATTGTCCTGGAAGGATTCAAAAGTAGATTGGACAACATGTTGCTGGCCTGGTGCAATGTAGCTGTAAAGAGTATGCTGGAAAACGTCGAGTTGCTTTCCTTCGAGCAAAGATCGGGGTACATAAGACTTTGAGGTTCGTGGACGGGGTAAATAGAAAGCAGTAGTTCAAAGTTTGGGAGAAGATTTGTAGCTCGGGTGCTCGTTGTTGTGGTTCTGTTCAACAAGCTGGGAATTTGTGTTGCGGACGTTTCGTCCCCTGTCTAGGGGACATCCTCAGTGCTTGGGAGCCTCCTGTGAAGCGCTTCTGTGATGTTTCCTCTGGCATTTATAGTGGCCTGTCTCTGCTGCTTCCGGTTGTCAGTTCCAGCTGTCCGCTGGACTGGCTTGTATATTGGGTCCAGTTCGATGTGTTTGTTGATAGAGTCTGTGGATGAGTGCCATGCCTCTAGGAATTCCATGGCTGTTCTCTGTTTCGCTTGTCCTATAATGGTAGTGTTGTCCCAGTCGAATTCATGTTACTTGTCATCTGCGTGTTTGGCCACTAAGCTTAGCTGGTCGTGTCATTTCGTGGCTAGTTGGTGTTCATGGATAGGGATCGTTAGCTGTCTTCCTGTTTGTCCTATGTAGTGTTTTGTGCAGTCCTTGCATGGGATTTTGTACACTAAATAGTTTTTGCTCATGCTGGGTATCGGGTCCTTCGTTCTGGTGAGTTGTTGTCTGAGAGTGGCTGTTGGTTTGTGTGCTGTTATGAATCCTAGTGATTTCAGTAGTCGTCAGTTCGGAAATGTTCTTGATGTATTGTCGTGTGGCTAGTCCTTTGGGTTGCGGCATGTCCTCGTTCCGTTGTCTTTCCCTTAGGCATCTGTTGATGAAATTGCACATGTTTCCATTTTTGCGAATACCATGTATAGGTGTTCCTCTTACGGCATTTCACTACCAGGGACACCATCACACAAACTGGCTGAAGAACTAAAGCAGAAACTGAAACACCTGATCAGCGGATCCAGACAATCTATACAATCAACACAGGAATTCTTGGACATCCTCAGAAATATGCACATAGACAAGGAAGAAACCATGGTCTCATTCGATCTAACGTTTCTGTTCACCTCTATCGACAAAGCCCTCGCCAGAGAAACAATAGCCAAACTGCTGGACACACAGAACAGACAACAGGACGTTGAACCTATCCACAAAGACGGCATACTCAAACGACTGGACTTGTGCCTCACAACACACTTCACATTCAACAACCAGATATACGAACAAATCAACGGAACAATCACGGCTCACCCATCTCCGGACTCAGAGCACAAGCAGTAATATAAAGGTTAGAACAAACAGCCTTACCGCAAATTCAACCCAAACTCTGGGTCAGATCTGTTGATGACACCTTTGTAATCATTAAAATCACAGAAATAGAGAA
The DNA here is from genome assembly GCF_047496795.1 of Chiloscyllium punctatum. NCBI lineage: Eukaryota > Metazoa > Chordata > Chondrichthyes > Orectolobiformes > Hemiscylliidae > Chiloscyllium > Chiloscyllium punctatum. Next base: position 83,710,894 of record NC_092759.1, on the reverse strand, counting down.
AACACACCGGCTCATCAATGCCACACTCACAGGAATCCGATTCACGAGAGAGGAAGAAAAGGAAAACCAACTCCCATTCCTAGACGTGATGGTACAGAGAAAACCGAACGGAGAATTCACAACAAATCTACACAGGAAAGCCACACACACAGACCAAGTCCTGAACTATGAAAGCAACCACCCCAACACACACAAACGAAGTTGCATCAAGACAATATTCAAAAGGGCCACAACACACTGCAGCACACCAGAACTGCAAAAAGAGGAAGAGGAACACCTATACAAGGTATTCACCAAAAACGGAAACCCGCGCAAATTCATCAACAGATGCCTAAGGGAAAGACAACGGAACGAGGACATGCCGCAACCCAAAGGACTAGTCACACGAACATACATCAGGATCATTTCCGAACTGACAGCCAGAAAACTGCGACCACGAGGATCATAACAGCACACAAACCAACAACCACTCTCAGACAACAACTCGCCAGAATGAAGGACCCGACACCCAGCATGAGCAAAACCAATTTAGTGTATAAAATCCATTGCAAGGACTGCACAAAACACGACAAAGGACAAATAGGAAGGCAGCTGACGATCCGTATCCATGAACACCAACTAGCCACGAAACGACAGGACCCGCTATCCTTGGTAGCCACACGCAGATTACAAGTAACATGAATTCGACTGGGACAACACGAACAATTAGGGCAAGACAAACAGAGAACAGCCAGGGAATTCCTAGAGGCATGGCACTCATCCCCAGACTCTATCAACAAACACTTCGACCTGGACCCAATATACCGGCCTCTACAGCCGACAGCTGGAACTGACAACTGGAAGCAGCAGAGACAGGCCACTGTAAATGCCGGAGGAAACATCACAGATGCGCTTCACAGGAGACTCCCAAGCACTGAGGATGTCACCTAGACAGGGGTCGAAATGTTTGCAACACAGATTCCCAGCTGAAATCAGTAGTTCCCAGGGTATAGGTTTGCTATTTGAGCTGTAGGTTTGATATCCAGATCTTTCATGACCTCGCTAGGGAACATCATCAGTGGCGACCTCCAAGTGAAGTGAAGCTGTAGTCTCTGCTTTCTATTTATATCTTTCTCCTGGATGGTTTTCTTGGGGTTTGTGATGATGTCATTTCCTGTTCGTTTTCTGAGGGGTTGATAGACGGCATTTAGATCTAATCGTTTGTTTATGGTGTTGTGGATGGAGTGCCAGGCCTCTAGGAATACTCTGGCATCTCTTTGCTTAGCCTGAACCAGGATAGATGGGTTGTCCCAGTCGAAATGATGTTTTTTTTTTCATCCGTGTGTGGGGCTACGAGGGAGAGAGGCTTCACACACTGCAGCACCGACGAACCTCGGAAAACAGAGGAGAACCACCTACACAACATTTTCAAGAAGAACGGATACACAAATAATTCAGTGTGCAGATTCCTCAAGAACCACCCACGGCAAGCAGACCAAACACAGCCTGAAACCCTAACCACCTTGCCATACTTCAATGAAGTGTCAGAAATGACAGCCAGACTACTAAGAAATCTTGGAATTCTAGTAGCACACAAACCGTACAACACTCTCAAACACAAACTAACAAACTTAAAAGACCCAGTACAACCCATGGTCAAAACCAACGTCATCTACAAAATTCCACGCAACGACCGCCACAAACACTACGTAGGACAAACAGGAAGAATGTTAGCCACCAGGATACAGGAACATCAGCTAGCCACGAAAAGACACGATTCTCTCTCGTAGCCCTCCACACGGATGAAAAAAGTACCATTTCTTCTGGGACGACACATCTATCCTTGGACAGGCTAAGCAAAGACATGCCACAGAATTCCTAGAGGCCTGGCACTCCAACAACAGCGCCATAAACAAACGCATAGATCGAGATGCCATCTATAAACCCCTCAGAAAACGAACAGGAAATGACATCACCACATACCCCAGGGAACCCCCATCCAGGAGAAAGTTAGAAATAGAAAGCAGAGATAACAGCTTCGCTTCACTTGGAGTTCTCTACTGATGATGTTACCTAGCGAGGTAATGAAAACTCTGCATATCAAACCTACAAAGCTCAGCGAACAAACCTACAACCTGGGAACTACTGAATTCACTTTACCCTGTTCACGTCCCTCAAAGTCTTATGTACACCGATCTCTGCTCTAAGGAAAGCAACTCGAAATTGTCCAGCATACACTTTACAGCTACATTGCGCCAGGCCAGCAACATGTTGCCCAATCTACTTTTGACTCCTTCCAGGACAATAACATCCTCCCTGAGCTGCAGTGACCAGAACTGCACACAATGCTCCAGGTGTAGCCTAAACAAATTCCTGTCCAGCTTTAACAGGATTTCCCAGCTCAAATGGTCTTCACCTCGACTGGAAGTAAAAGGGGGCAAGGATGTGTATTTCTGGTCATGGATGAAACCATGGCTGTGCTAAAGGAGGACACTATTGTTGGCTGAGACTGTGAGGCATTATGGGTGGAGCTGAGAAACAAGGAGGATGCAGTTACGTTCTTGCATTTGTATTACAGGCCTCCCGACAGTGAGCGTGAGGAAGAAGAACACATAGGTTAACGGATTATTGAAACACGTTGACGCAACAGTGTGCTAGTGATGGCAGATTTTGATTTTCCCATTATTCACGGGGATACACTTATTGACAATTCGTGCGAATAGCCAAGAGGAAAAATGAAGCGTGCATAAGGCCCAGGCATCTCAGGACAGAATCGGATTTTGGGGAATAACGGGAGAGTCGGACTAGTCTTAAATGTGAATCAAGTGGGCTAAAAGTGGTAATGAAGTAACTTTAGCGAGCAGAATTAAGGAGAACGCCATGAAGTTAAATTCTTACATAAGAGGCAAGAGGGTTACTAGAGAAAAGGTTTGTCCACTAAAGGAAATGAAGGACGATTGTGTGTCGAACCTGAGAAAATGATTGATGTCATCAATGATTACGTTGTATCAGCATACACTGAGTGGAGGTAGGTGATGAATGTTGAGATTAGAGATAGACGTTTGTTAACTCCGGATCATGTTGATATAAGAAGGAAGATGTGTTGTGTAGCTAAATGATATTAAGGTGGAGAAATCACCAGGACCTTGTGGGATCTATCCCGGGTTTCTGAGGAAGGCGTGAAGCGAAACATTTGGGGCCCTGTCAGATATTTTTGTAGCATCCTTAAACACAGGTCAAGTACTTGGGGGACTGGACGGTTGCTGATATTGTTCCCGTGTACAAGGGTTATAATTGTGGTATTCCAGGTGACTACAGATCAGCGAGCCTGCCGTCAGTGGTGAGAAAGCTGCTGGAGGAAGTGCAGACGGATAAAATCTCGTTATATTTGGAAAACAATAGGTTTATCAGTAATAGGAAACATATTTCTTTGCGAGTGAGATCGTGCCTTACAAACTTAACAGAGTTCATTGAGGAAGTGAACAAGTTAATCGATGCTGGAAGCGCTGTACATGTATTTAGCATGGACTTTAGAAAGACGTTTGATCAGGTTCCCCACGGTAAACTAATGGAAACACGTGAAGTCAAATGGTGTGCAAGGAGTTCTAATTAGGTGGATATGGAACTGTTTAAGCAACAGGAGACAGAGAGTAGTAGTTGAATGGTGATTCTCGAAATGGAGAATAGCGACCTTTGGTGTTACACAGGGATCGGTGCCGGGGCCACTGTTGTTTATGGTCCAGTCAAATGATCTGGAAGAGGGCTTTGTGGTCTGGTGAGTAAGTTTGCAGCTGTCACGAAAATTGCTAGATTAGCAGAAAGCATAGGGGAGTGTCAAAGACACAGGAGAATACAGATAGACTGCAGAGTTGGCAGAGAAGTGTCAGATGGATTTCAATCCAGACAAATGTGAGGTAAAGCATTTTCGGAAGTCTACTTCGAGAGCGAACTATACTGTAAACCGAGGAGCGTTGGGATAAATTGATGAGTAGAGCGATCTGAATGTTCATGTATATTGTACCCTGAAGGTTGCTGCATAGTTGGTAAGAGTGATCAAGAAGACATATGGTATGCTTGCCTTCATCGGACGGGGTATTGAGGATACGAGATGGTAGGCTATCTTATAATTGTGCAAAACATGTCGGATAATGTCTACAGATCCGGTCGCCACATTCACAAAAAGACATGAATTCTTTGGAGACGGTGCAGAGAAGGGTTACGAGGTTGTTGCCTGGTATGGACATTGCTAACCATGAAGAAAGGTTGAGTAGGTTAGGATTTTTCCATTATAAAACAGGAGATTAAGGGGGTCGGGGGGGGGGGGGTGTTTCCTGATTGAGATCTACAAAGTCATGACGAGTATCGACAGGGTAGATAGAGATAAGCAATTTTTCCCAACGGTGAGGGATTCAATAATGGCAGATCATGCGTTCAAGTTGAGAGGAGAAAAGTTTAAGGGATATACACGGAGAAATTACTTTACCACAGAGGGTACTATGTGGCTGGAGTGCGTTGCCAGCAGAAGTAGTCGAGGCGGACATGGTAGATTCTTTTCAGCTGCGTCTGGACAGATGCATGAGTAGGTGGGGAGCAGAGAGATGCAGATGCTAAGGAATTCGGCGACAGATTTCGACAGTGGATTTGGATTGGCTCATTGCCAAACAATAAGTCAATATTTATTTCATCCGGAAACTTACATATTATTCACAACATACCACCTGCTAACATGTGCACTCTTCCAATTCATTACCGAATTTCACAAACAATAATGACTTACCACTAATATGTTTGGTCAACCACTGGACACCAGCATTCAATAATGGAAACAGCCTTCTGTCAACATTTTTCACTTTGGCAAACTGAACCAAGTTGCGACATTACTCTGGATGCCAAGTGCTTTTACCTTAGTTATCAATTTGCTGTGTATTGGTCGCGTCTAAGGCTTTGCTCAAATCCATACACCAACATAAATCTATTACACACAATGGCAGCCCTTGTCACCACCTCGTAAACCTCACCAGATTTGTGAGAAAACTCCTCCCTCTGACAAAACCGCGTTGATTATTCATGATCACACCCCAGCTCTCAAATGAAGATTAATTGTCTTCTTTCAAATATTCGGCAATAGTTTCCCATCACTGATGTCAAACTCAGTGGTCGGCAATTTGTAATCCGTCTTGACCACATTACTTGGAAAGTGAAAACGCATTAGCTGTCCTCCAGTCCGCTGACATCTCCCCCGTATCTAGAAAGGAATTGAAGGTTTTGGTTAGAATCCCTGAACATGTTTCCTTCCTGTCCTTGGCTACAACTCCTCTCGACCTCAGGATTTGTCATAGTAAACTCACCAATCCTGTATTACCTGCTCATATCAAATATAAGTTAATTAACACGAGAGTGAGCGTAAGGGTTTTGTTTTGTTCTCTCCATGTTTCCCTCCCAACATATTTTGCATTTTTGCTGAGGTATGGTAAAATATGTTCCCTGGACATTATTGTCAAATTTCAGTTTTCTGAATAAACGTTCAGACGAATTGAAAGATAGCGTTCTTAATAGATCCCTTGTAATGACTAAGAATGGCTCATTTATCTCTCTCTTTCTTCCTCTCTCACTTCATCCCCCCCACCCACCCAAAACCACCAACCCCCACCCCCAGCACTCTCACGCACGCACACAATCATATGTAATTTATCATTCTGCCTTTCTAAATAATACTTTACTTCGCGTGAGAAAGCAATTTCATCAGCTAATACTTGGTTCCTTCAAGCATCTGACTGCGAATACACACAAATCCATCACAATCAGAATTAATCTGGAAGGCCTGTCAATGGTTCATCGTCCATTCACTTTAATGTAGTTCATTACGTCCACTATATTTGTCTGCATTCGCATTTTATTGTGCTCAAATATAGACAAACTAATATTTACCTAAATGATAATAAGAAGACGAAAGCCTTTGTCGGTAATGAAACAAAAAATATCAAGTTGGCTCCAAAATCAGCCGGGAAGCTGACGAACATCTCTCATATTCAGATTCTTCTTAAGCACTCTCATGGACCTGGGTCAAATCCGGTAATGAAAGAACTTGTCAATTACATAAATATTTGGAATTATAACTCCAATGTTGACCACCAAACCATTGTCAATTGTTGTCATGGAACAAACACCAAATTCAAATTTGGCTAATCAGTTTAACTTATGCCCCAGATACTAAAATAAAATCAAACTTGAAATGTACTGTTTGGAATGACATTAAACCAATGAACTGATGCAATCTTTGGAGTAGAAAACCAGCAATTTTGAACAGTTAGCGGGAGAACAGCAAACAGCATCCAAGCACACTTCAACAAAATGTCAGTGGATAACTGTCGGAAAGATACCTGTCGACAACAAGTTTGTGCAGCAGAACATCGAAGACGACCGATAGGAATCTGCAGAGCAAGCACAACATCCGTAGACAAGAAATGATTTTGAAATTGTTGTGCCATTAATTTTTGAGGGTAATTATCAGAGCACTTTTAAAGTTGGAGGGGAAAGATGGATTGAAGAGAAATGAGTTGTTTATAGATGTGATGTTAATGGTGTCTGTTGCACTTAAAGAATAAAATTGTGAATTGTTACTTTAAATACTGACCTCTGGGATAGTTCTTTGCCTCGGAAAATTTAACAGATTCCGACGAGTGGTGAGCTTCTCTGTGTGTCGAGTTTAAATTAGCAAGGGCTTTACACTGTGGCACAACAATTTGGGGTCTCTGGACCGTGATTGGAACAGGTTTCGACAGATACAATCTGAGATTTGAGCATATATGAATAAATTCATGGAATGAAAAATGCTCAGTAGAGTAAGACACTCAGCAGTTAGTGTCCTTGATCTATAAATACAACGTCGGCGAGATAATGTGATAATTTTCGGTTAGTTGTAGTTGGTCAAATTAGAAGTGAGAGAAATGGCACATTCAAATCGCTAAAGAGGTTTTGGGGTTTGAAGATGATTCCGAAGTTTGCCAAGACCTTTGAGAAAGAAGAAAACTCTGTTCTAGAAATGAGCAAAGATGCAAGAATTGGGGTTAACCAAGAACAAAGGTGGAGCTGAAATTTAAAGGGAATTATTCAAACACTTAGGTGTGTGAGAAACCGGCTCGAGCAGTAGAGTGATAATAAACTCATATTGCAGTTCAGTAAAATGCAGTTAGAAGACAAACAAAGAGAGAGGTAAACGAGAGAGGGAGAATGTTCTTATATGAGGAAAGAGAAAGAGAAAAAAGAGACAGGGAAAGGCAGAGTGAAGAAACGAAGAGCGAAACAGAGAGAGAAGAAACGGAGAGAAAGGAGTAAGAAGCCACTTCGAAGAGCAAACAGAGAATTTGAACTGGAGAAGTTGCGACTTAGACAGTAAAGTCAAATTAACGGGATGGAGATGGAAAGAGAAGGTAGTTATGTATACAAATATTTCAAAACTATGCAATATTTTGATGAGAAAGATATTGAAACCTTTTTTTATTTGATTTGAAAAAAATGGCAACGCTGATTGTGTGGTCGGGGGGTAATGCTACTTCAGACAAATTCGGTGGGCAAAACTCGTGAGGTATTTGTCGAACCGTCAAATTAGAGGTTGACAGATTATAAAGAGGTGAAACAAGCTATTTTAAGTGCGTATGAATTGGTACCAGAAACATATACATAGCGGTTGAGAAACATAAAGAAGGAAGCAGGTCCGCCATATGTTGAGATCAAAAGAATTAAACAAAGTCATTTTGACAGACTCGTGTGGGCCATTAACATAGATAAGTCCTATGAGGCTCTAAGAAAGATTATTCTGCTGGTGGAAGTTAAAAACTCAATTCCAGAGACATTAAGAATTCAAGGGAATGAACAGAAAGGTCAGGAAGTGAAAAGGGCAGCTAAATGAGCAGAAGAATACATGTTGGTGCAGAATACAAACCCCCGGTCAGAATTTGGTGCAGTGAGGGGTAGAATTTGGGAATATGGACGATCTTACACTTCGATACAAAGAGTAGATAATTATTTACCACTGGTTAAAAAAAATAAACTCCAGAGGGTGAAAAGGAGGTGAAAGACTCAGGTGTTTTCATTCTAGTGGAATGTCACACAGAAAATGACAGTGCTGGTAGTTTCAGAAGGACATTATGAAGAGGTGTTTGTAATGTGGGCATCTGGAACACGTACAGTTACAGTGCTGGTCGTTAAGGAAAGACACTGTGGAAAACGATATTGTAGAAGAAAGTGAACCAGTGGAATTAGAGAAAGTTATAAAGCAAAACACATGAAAATCTGATGCGCTGCAAGGGAGTACAGAGCAAAGACAGAGGCTGAGTATGGAGTTATTCCGTGATCTCTAAAAAGAATTCTCCTCTGTGGGGAAAGTTAACACAGAATTGTGGCTAACTTTTGCCATGTATGTCATACATGTCAAATGGTAAATACGCCAAGCCGTCATTAATCCACCACCTTTGTTGCCAATTCCTGCATTTGAAGAAACTTTCACATGGTTATGTAGGTCCCCTCCTGCGAACGAGAAAAGATAAACAACTGGAGAAACGGGTATTAGTTATTTTCCCGCAAAGTGAGGAATCAAATGTAGATGTTGAGATTTTGATGTCCTTAAAATATGGAAGAACATGAACAAGTCATTGAGGAGTGGGATAGGTTAGCATACGCTCTGTGTCAGGAGCAAAGAACAACGTTGAAATGTTTGTTACTGCAGTATGAGGACATATGGAAGAATCAGATGTGGAGAACGAATAGTCTTGCATATGATGTAGAAGCAGGAAATACTGTTTCGAGAAAGCCGCACCCCTATTGGCTTAATAATTTCAAAGCCAGACAGGTCGAGAAATGTTGACAAGACAGTTACACAACAAAGTGCTGCTTACGGTGTGGTTTTTGCCAGGTGCCTTTTCAGGAATGGCGAAAGAAAACTCTACGTTTTTCAAGGCCAAATGCGTCATATCAATTGAAAATGATGCCGTATGGAATTAGGAATGCCCCTGGCACATTCCGAAGACTCATGAACAGAATTGTGGCTGGATTAATAAACTGCAGTCTATTTGAACAACTCAGTCATCTTTAGTGAGTTCTAGAAAGATCCCATAGTACAGTTCGCAGAGGTCTTTGAACGACTATGAGAAGTAAAACTGATAATAAACTTATACAAAACTGAATTGCGAAGGTAGATCTGATGTTCTTGGGACAATAGATTTGTCATGGAATGTTGGTCCCGAAAACGCAATGACACACCAGTTTTAGTTACGACAAACTTTTCAAAATCTTTTAAAGTTACCATTGATGCTAATGACATAGTGTTGGAGCTGTACTGCTACCGGAAGGTGATGATAGGATTGACCTGGCAGTTGCTTACTTTGCGAAAAAAAACTCAACATCCACCAGAGAACATACCCCACGATCGAATAAGATTTATTAGGGTTTTGTTTTTACATAACAATATTTTAATACATATGTGCCGGAGACGATTGTGCACATGGATCACAGAGAAAATACCCCACGATCGAATAAGATCTATTGGTGTTTTTTACAGACCTTACAATATTTTAATACATATGTCATTACGATGTGCCAGAGACGATTGTGTACACGGATCACAATCCTCTTACATTCTTGGAACGGTTATAATAAAAGAATGTGTGAATATTTCATTGGAGCCTTATAGAACACAGAACATAGAATGATACAGCACAGAACAGGCCCTTCGGCCCACGATGTTGTGCCGAACATTTGTCCTAGCTTCAGCACCCATCCATGAACCTATCCAATTGCCACTTTAAGGTCGCCAATGATTCTGACTCTGCCACTCCCACAGGCACCACATTCCATGCACCCACCACTCTATGGGTAAAGAACCTACCCCTTACACCTGCCACCCTTCACCTTAAATTTATGTCACCTTGCAACACTATGTTGTAACCAGGGAAAACGTTTCTGACTGTCTACTCTATCTATTCCTCTGATCATCTTATACATCACTATCAAGTCACCCCTCATCCTTGGCCGTTCCAGTGTGAAAAGGCCTAGCACTCTCAAACTATTCTCGTACGACCTATTCTCCATTCCAGACACCATTCTAGCAAATCTTCTCTCCACCCTCTCCAAAGCTTCCACATCTTTCCTAAAGTGAGGCGACCAGAACTGCACACAGTACTCCAATTGTGGCCTAATCAAGGTCATGTACAGCTGCAACATCACTTCACGACTCTTGAATTCAATCTCTCTGCTAAAGAACGCCATTACACCATAGACCTTCTTACAATCTCTATCCACCTGGGTGGCAACTTTCAAAGATCTATGAACATAGACCCCAAGATCCCTCTGTTCCTCCACCTTACTAAGAACCCTTCCGTTACCCCTGTATTCCGCATTCTTATTTGTCCTTCCAAATTGGACAACCTCACACATGACAGGGTTGAACTCCATCTGCCACTCCTCAGCCCAACTCTGCATCATATCTAAGTCTCTTTGCAGCCGACAACAGCCCTCCTCACTATCCACAACTCCACCAGTCTTCATATCATCTGCAGATTTACTGACCCACCCTTCGACTCCCTCTTCCAAGTCATTAATAAAAATTACAAACAGCAGAGGAACCAGAACTGATCCCTGCAGAACTCCACTTGCAACTAGGCTCCACGCTGAATATTTACCATCTACCACCACTCTCTGACTTCGACTGGTTAGCCAGTTTTCTATCCAACTGGCCAAATTTCCCTCTGACTTTCCACATAAGCTTACATTGGGGAACCTTATCAAATGCCATGTACACGACATCCACTGCTCTACCCTCATGCACATGCTTGGTCACCTCCGCAAAGAGTTCAATAAGACTTGTAAGGCAAGACATACCCATCGCAAATCTGTGCTGGCTGTCCTTAATCAAGCAGTGGCTTTCCAGATACTCATAAATGCTTTCCCTCAGTACCATTTCCATAAATCCTATCCCTCAGTACCATTTTGATTACTTTGCCTACCACCGAAGTAAGACTAACTGGCCTGTAATTCCCGGGGTTAATACTATTCCATTTTTCGAGTTTGGGATGGAAGAAGTCACAGGTGTGACAGGTGGTCACAGAAGCCACAGAAGACCAGTTGGAAGTGAGGAAGGGGGGCAAGTTGGAAGCGAAATCAAAAAACTTTTCGAATTGTGCACAAGAGAGAGAAGCAGGGGCGATAATATCATCTTTGTATTGGAGAAAGCATTGTGGATGGGGGCTGGGATAGAAGTTGAACAAGGAATGTCCTACGTACCCAATGAAAAGACAGGTGCTCACGTGCCCACGTGCTTATACATACTCCCCCACCCCCAGCCAGAGGAAAGCGAGAGTGATTCATAACAGAAGTTATAGAGGGAGAGCTCGGGTTCACCAGGTGGAAGAGTGTGATGGTGATTGGGCGCAGTTCAGGCCTTTACTCCAGGAAGAAGAGGAGAGTCCTGAGACCATCCAGGTGGGGGATGGATGTGTGAAGGGATAGTACGTCCATGGGAAAAAGAAGGCTGCTGGAGCCTGCGTGTCAGAGGTATCACGGATGTACGTGGACAGGGACTGGACAAGGGATAAAAGACAGAGTCATTACAAGAAACGATGAGTTATCTGTGGCAGGCTCAGTTTGAAGCAATTGATCTTTTTTGTAGTTCTCTTTGCGGATTTTCGGACATAGAAGCGAGTTGTGCGATCAGAGGACCATCACCTTGGAAGCTGTTGGGTGGGATCACCAGACAAAGGAGGTCAGTCATCGTAGTAGATGCTGTAGCCTGATGGTCCATGGGTTGGCCATGGTCTGGGGAATATAAGAAATGGTATTTTAGAGCTAAAGCTCAACCTCTGCAATGTGGAGGTCAATATAACAGCCGACAGCAGCACCACCCTTACCAGCAACTTCATAAGACAGCCAGGTTTGTGTCTACCCGCATGACTGTTATTAAGTTTGGAAGGAATTGGGTTGGAATAGGTGAAGGGGTTGCAGAGAAATTGCGGCACGCAATGTTCTCAATTAACAATTCGAGTGCTTTAAAAGGGCATGAGGAGGGCATCAGATGTCGGGAAAGTGCTGGAGCTTGGCGAAGGTGGCTGTGTGATGGGAAAGGGACTCTTGCCCAAACAATTGGGCATGGAGGCTAAGACAGTGCAAGAAATGTTCAATGCCATGTCGCGGCCTGAATTCATTAATGTGGGAGCGCATAGATAAGCAAAGCTGAGACGTTTGCTGAGTACAGATATGTTTCCTCCTCAATCTCGCTTCTCCAAAACCAAGCTTTTCCTTGTCACTAAAATCTCCTCTGCCATTCTCCTTCCTCCTTAGTACTGTTTCGTTAAAATCCTACGTATCTTGCACTACTCCTTCTGCTTCTACATATTCTTCCGCTGACGATCTCCCTTCACGTTATTCTGCTACCACCCTCACTTAGAGTTCCACAAATTCCTCAGTTATTCCCACTTGCTGTGGCCACCCCTTTCGTTTTTGCGTTCCAACTGGAATGATGGGAGCTGCTGGCTTCTCCGTTGTTATTGATTATCAATGAATGAGAGACTGAGATGGTCAATACCTAATAAGAACAGAAAATAGCGTGTGTCTGTCACTGCCTGATTCACCAGCTACGGGAGTTTTTTTCCCCATGGTACTGTGTGGAACTTCTTTCTGTATTTGTGTCATAGTGGTTAACCAAACCACCTCACCACCAATCGGACAAATATCTCCTGAGAATCAGAAGTCCATGTTGCAGTTTCTTGTGACAACGTTGTGAAGGCAGTGAGCACATTCTTCAAACAAGCTGTGTTCTGTCCTCTTGTACTTTATTATTTCAACTGATGTTCTAATGTCATTTGAGGTGAGTTCAGAGTGACCTCTTTTACCATCAAGACAGCATTTGACTCTTGTGGTATGAAGGACCCTGAGGAAATTGTGATCAATGGGAATCAGAGGAAATTCTGTGTTGTTAATTTCCTCACTGAACAATGGGAAAGCCAATCCTTGCAAGACGTCTTCCTTATAAATGCTATTCTCACTGGGGCCTAATATATTATTCTTTCACTATAATTTGCTGCAAATCATTTGCTGTGACATTTCTGCCTACCTCTCCAGATAACCTGTCACACCCCTCAAACAAGTTCTGACCCTGCTATATGAAGGATGTTGTGAAACTTGAAAGGGCTCAGAAGAGACATAAAGGGATGATGCCAGGAAAGCAGTGGTTTGATATGCATCGTGAAACCGAGTAGACTGGTATTTGCTCCTTGGTGCACCGGAGGCTGAGGGGGATCGTTATAAAAGTTGATAAAATCATGATTTGGAGATGCTCGTGTTGGACTGGGGCGTAAAAAATTAAAAATCGCACAACACCAGGTTATATACTAACAGATTTAATTGGAACCTCTAGTTTTTGGAGCGGCACACCTTACTCAGGTGGTTGAAGGAGCGGCACTCCGAAAGCTGGTGCCTCCAATTAAACGCATTCGACTATAACCTGGTGTTGTGTAATTTATCACTTCATAAAATCATGTGAGGCAGCAAAGTTGGAGAATATCAATCAGCACTCAGAATTGGAGTCTCGTAATGCCAGTAGTAACACATACAGTCACATTGTGAGGGAGCAGAGTGGAGTGGGAGCTGGAGGATTACGTGTCCCTTGGAGTAACAGCAACAACTTTCTGATGCTGGGAACTGACTGCAGTGAGTTTGTTGGAATCGCAGAAAAAGCTGCCAGTTCATTGGCTTATACTACAGCGCTATTCGCGACCGCCTGTAAATTGCTATCAGTTAGCAAATCTTCTTTTTTTGCAATTCTGAAAGTAGTGTTGAACTCAGAAATAAAAGGAAAAAGTGCAAGTGTAAGGCAATTTAGCAATCTCAGTAAGCCACAGTTTCATAAGGGACTAAACTCTCATGTTATTTACTGGATGTTAACTTCATACTACATAAATAATGAAGTAAGACGACGTACGTTGCAGGTCAAGACATGGATGCATATGTTTGTCAAGTGCAAAATGTGTTCTATTACATTGGTTATTCATAGCCTGCTGGTAGACAAACAACGGGCCTTTGAAGTGAGATAGCGACTGGAGATTCAGTGGGTCATATATGGTGCTAAGAGATAGGTGAACAGCGCACAGATGAAGAGGATCTCCCTACAGGCGCGACGGCCTGGAAGAATGAAAGGAATGGGTGCCTCTTCAATCGAAAGGAAACAGTCAGGGAATACGGCAATAGACTGATGTATCTCTAACAATTCAGTTTTCCAGTTTCGAAGCTGATGGAAGTGTTGGTTGCTTAGGGAAGTTGCTTAGTCAGAACCATGTTTACAGCACCATGCACAGTCCGACTGTTCAGGAGGGGAAGGAGAAGAAGGAGGAGCAATAATCAGAGGGGTTTCAGTCAATTGAAAAAGCTGTCAGCGTTTCGGTGACAGTAAATGTCATTTCAGTATGGTTGAGTCAAAAATGTCATAATGTCTGCAGGAGGTTCGTCTGGGGGCCAGTGAGCAATCAAAGTTCATGTCCATGTTCGGAAGAATGATATGGGTAAGAAAGGTGAAGTGGTCTGATAATCATAATTTCGGAAGCTAGGTGGATGGTTAGCAAGCAAGACCGGAATTGTAGAAATCGCTGGAATAATCCCAGTATCGTGCACAAATGGGAATAGTACTTGGGGGTTTTGGCAGATGAGACAGTGACTGGAACGATAATGCAGCAGGAATGGCTTCAGAGACTTCAGGCATTGGGTCTGGTTCTGGTGAAGGTAGCAACTGTACAAGCTCGTTGAGGTGACATGTGACAAAGCTGGAACTCATAAAAATTAGAACATAGAACAATACAACACAGAACAGGCCCTTCGGCCCCCTTGTGCCTACCATTGATCCTCATGTAATGTAAACATAATGTATGAACCAATAAACTTCTGGAACGATATGCATGTCCAGCAGTCTCTTATATATCCCCAATGACCGCGCTTCCACAACTGCTGCTGTCAACGTATTCCATGTTCTCACAACTGTCTGCGTCAAGAACCCGCCTCTGACATCCCCTCGATACTTTCCGCCAAACAGCTGAAAACTATGACCCCTCATGTTCACAATTTTTGCCCTGGGAAAAAGTCTCTGGCTATCAACTCTATCTATGCCTGTCATTATCTTGTACACCTCAATTAAGTCCCCTCTTTTCCTTCGTTTTTCCAATCAAAAAAGTCCGAGCTCAGTCAACCTCTCTTCGTACGATAAGCCCTCCATTCCAGGCAGCACACCGGTAAACCTCCTCTGAACCTTTTCCAAATCATCCACAGCTTTCCTATAATAGGGCGACCAGAACTAGCCACAGTATTCCAAGTGTAGTCTAACTAAGATTTATAGAGCTGCAACAAGATCTCACGGATCTTAAACTCAATCCCCCTGTTAATGAAAGCCAAAACACCATATGCTTTCTTGACAACCTTGTCCACTTGGGTGGCAATTTTAAGGGATCGATGTACCTGCACACCAAGATCCCGCTGTTTCTCCACACTGCCAAGAATCCTGTCTTTAATCCTGTACTCAACTTTCAATTGCGACCTTCTAAAATTCATCACTTGGCATTTATCCAGGTTGAACTCCATCTGCCACCTCTCTGCCCATCTCGACATCCTCTCATTGTCACGCTGTAGCCTACAACAATCCTCTATGCTGTCAACGACACCTCCAACATTTGTGTTGTCTGCAAACTGGCTAACCCTTCCTTCAATCTCCTCATCAAAGTCATTGATAAAAATTACAAAGAGTAGAGGCCCAAGAACAGTGCCCTGTGGAAAACCAATCACCACTGACTTCCAGGCAGTATTCTTTCCTTCCACTGCCACTCGCTGTCTTCTGTCGAACAATCAATTCTGTATCCACATTGTTAATTTTCCCTGTATCCCATTCTTCCTGACCTGAACGAGCCTACCATGGGGAACCTTATCAAATGCCTTGCTGAAGTCTATATACACCACATCCACCTCTCGACCCTAATGAAATTGTCTGGTTACAGCCTCGAAGCACTCAATAAGCTTATTAAGACATGACATGCCCCTCACAAAGTCACGCAGACTGCATTTAATCAAGCCATGCTCTTCCTGATTGGGATAAATCCTATCCGTCACAATCCTTTCCAACACCTTGCAGATGACAGACGTGAGAATGACTGGTCTGTAATTGCCGGGGATTTCACTATTTCCTTTCTTGAAGAGAGGAATTACATTTGCCTCCCTCCAATCCTCTGGAACAACTCTGTTCGAGAGCCAGGATGCAAAGATCTTCACAAGCGGTGAAGCAATCACATTTCTTGCTTCCCAAAGCAGCCGAGAACAAATCTGGTCTGGCCCTGGCGAATTGTCAATCTTAATGTTTGTCAAAATTTTCAGCATATCGGCTTCCTCAATCTCTATCCGTTAGAGCATGCTTTCCTGGTTCTCAGTGGTTTCATTCACTACAAGGTGCTTTTCTTTATAAAGGCAGAAGCAAAAAACTCATTTAGGGCTTCCCCTACCTCCTCAGATTCTATACACAAGTTCCCTATGCTATCCCTGATCGGCCCTACTCTTTCTTTGATCAGTCTCTTATTCGTCAAACACGTGTAATATGCCTTTGGATTCTCCTTAGTCCTTCCTGCCAAGCCTTTTTTGTGCCCCTTCCTGGCTCTCCGCAGACCGTTTTTGAGCTCCTTCCTCGCCTGATTGTAATCCTCTCGAGCTGAGCAAGAATCTTGCTTCCTCCACCTTACGTAAGCTGCCGACTTTGTTTTGATGAGAAGCTCCTCAGCTCTCGTCATCGAAGGTTGCTTTATCTTACCACTTTTTGCCTGTCTCAGAGGAAAACATTTAGGCATCACTCGCAGCAACTGTTCCTTAAATCGTCTCCACATGTCTATAGTGCCCTTTCCATTGAGCAATTGCTCCCATTCCAATCTTCCCAACTCTTGTCTGACAGCATCATAATGTCCTTTTCGCCCATTAATTATCCTCCCATTGTGCCTGCATCTCTCCTTCTCCATAGCTATGTAGAATGTGAGGCCGTTGAGGTCTCTATCACCAAAATGCTCTCCCACCGCCAGATATGACACTTTCCCTGGCTCATCGCCGATACCAAATTCAAAATGGCCTCTCCCCTCGTCGGCCTGTCAATGTACTGAGTTAGGAAACCCTCCTGAACACACTTTCTGTGGCTGTGATATTCTCTCTGCTTAGCAGTGCTACACCCCCTCCTCTTTTTCCCGCCGCCCTATCTTTTTAAATGTTATAAACCCTGGAACATCCAGCGACCATTCCTGCCCCTGAGAAACTTACGTCTCTGTTATGGCCAAAACAACATAGCACCAGGTACAGACCCATGCTCTAAGCACATTCCTGATTCTCCTTGCATGAAAGCAAACACACTTTAACCGATCCCTTAGTTCTTTCCCAGGAAATTTCTTGTGGGGTATTTGGCAGGAATTGAAAATAACTTGTCGTGTTTGTGGGATCCAAAAAGGAACGGTATAGGTGACGACCAGGATGGACAAAATATTTGGGAGCTGGTACTAATTTACACCAACAACTTTAACAGTGCAAGATTCAATAAGCAAACTCTAAACCTGAGGAACTCTGCATAGATACACCTACTTGCATTTTGGCGAGTTGCAGATGCAAATTCCTTTGTGGAAATCTAATGTCCTGATAAACGGGAGCTGGCTCAAGGAATGAGAGGACAGGGTGTTAATTTTTGCTCTGTATAAAGTATCCTGAAAGTATGGAAGGGAAGGGAAAGGAGATCAGGTGTAGACGTATGGGTTTTGATAAGCGTTAGTTGAGCAGTCCAAGACAAAGAAGATATATAAAGAATGAATTTGACTGGAATAAAAAGTGGACATAGAAAATTGTGATGTGCAGCATTTAGACCACCAACCATCGGAAATGTTGAAGAGAATAAGTATGCAGTGACATTTGAAAACGATGACAATACGACAGAGTAGTTATCTTGAGAAACTTAAATCTTCCAGATGCTGCTTAGTGGTTGTGGAGAGTCATCAGGGCGAGTATTCCTGGATTGCATGCATGTCCAGCCCAGGAGATCATGTAGTGCTGGACATTTTCCTTGGGGATGTGGTAGGCGGGGGTGGATATAGTGTGCATAGGGGAAGATCTGGGATATATTGATCATTTTGTTGTAAAGTTCAGAATGATAGTCGAGAAAGATATTCAATAATTGAGAGAAAGAGTAATTGGTTAATGGGGGGGAAGGCTTAAATGGCGCAAGAATGAAGTTGGGAAGTTTGACGGGAAAACCATGTTGGTCAGAAAAATGGAAATAAAGAACAACAATGGGCTCCTTTAAAAGACGAAAAAGTTTGCATTCAGTAGGGAAATAGTCCCTTAAATAGGAAAGGCAGGAAAAAAAAAACTCTAAGTTCTCTGGATGAAAAAGATCGCCAATAGAATCGATATCAGACAGAGAATTGAATTGGTAAACAAATCGAACGCTGAACGTTCGGAGGAGAGATAGTAGAGCAGGGGAATTAATGGAAATTTGGGAGTCAACTTGAAGGTGTCCCCGAATCGTCTGCTAGCACCTCACAGTGAGAGTGTTATCATAAGACGTAAAGCTTGTTCAAGACAGTAAGAGGATCTTTACCTGGAAAAATATTCTCTGCAGTTAATTAGGATACATTTGGATCTATTGTTAATGTATGTTCAGTGGAAACATTCAAGAGGTGATTGTAAAATTATTGTGACTAAACGTAATGAGTAAGGGAATGGGGGAAGCAGGAAATCCTTACTCAGTAATACGTGCTGTTGAAAAGCTCGTGTAAAGATGATAGGACACATGACATCCTTCTGTGCCATCGGACTTCTGTGTGGTTTGATGTAACGTTGTGAGAGCTCTCCAACTCCAAAAAAATCTCGTCTTTGTAACCTAGTCGATCCTGTTAGATATACTCTGATGTGTGCAAAATCCATCACCAGTGCGGCTCAACTGTAACTCATACCTGTCATTTTAAAGTTTTCTTCCATGGAATCTTCTCCAACCCCCATAATCCTCCCTTTCTATAACATACTTCTCCATTCTTTACAACTCTCCCCTCCTCTGTAACTAATGCGACATGTAGAAACCTAATCTTTGTTATCTATTCCAGTCCATACAACAGTCAATAACGACCTTCCTCCTGCCCCGACAGATCACAATATCTGTAAAAATCTCTCCAGTCACTGCAGTGTTCATTATATCTGCAACTTTCTCCAGCATCTACAACTCTGCCCATCTCTTTTTGTTTACGTCTGAACAAATTTCCCTGTGGCGTAACCTACTCCAATGCCTAAACAGCCTGTGTAATATCCTCCATTCCCTGCAGCACGCCCAATTCTGAAACCACTTTCTGCCCCGACCCAGCTCACTATCTCTGCATGACACTTAGCACACGATCGCTCAGAGCCGGCTCCTACCGTGAACAAAGCCGTTGTCGTCCCTCCTTATTTTTGCCAGTTCGGATTCCCTGATTGGATCAGGTTAAAATCCCAGTTAGGGAACAAGTAGTAATGAGGTTAGGCTGACTGACCCCCTCGTTCCAATTACTGCAGAAACCTCTACCTTTTGTCCAAGCAAAGTCACATCCTTTTCAGTAGAACTTTCTCTTATCAATCTCCTGCAGGACCAACACAAGCTTTAGATCTTTTTTCCTGAAACTGTCGATCTTCCCGCCCCCACCCAAAAGGTCTCTAACTAACATCTAACCGCTTCCAAAAACGCAGTCCGCCATATGTCTGTGGCATTGTACAAAAGGTGGAAGAGGCTTTTGAAGCAGTGAGCTTCACAGGGCATGGAGAACGATACAGAAGTAGGAATATTGGTAGAACCTTGTATATTTACAGTGGAGGGAACTGTAATAGAACATGAAGGATGTTGCAGAGACTGCAATTTTTAGGCGCAGTGGACAAAACATTTATTTCTGGTGCAGACAGAGAAAGCCAGGTCATGAGATAAGCTGGCAACGTAACATTTTCATCTGATTTTGCGGAGACTTTCTCTCAACAAGGCTCTTGTAGAAATGAAATTGATCTTGTTGGTCCAGCTCTATTTTCACTTCAACCAAACATAAAACTGTCATTGTTTTTGTCATCTCCTTCAGCCGCAAGAACACTCCATATCCGTGAAATATTCCCAAGCCTTCATAGGACTTCCTATCTCTGTAACCTCCTCTGGACCTCATACCCATACTGGTGTTTTGCACTTGCTGCAATCCTGAACGTATTCCTCACCTTTCAATAAGGCAAATGAAATGGTAGCTTTAAATATAATGAACCATATCAGATGTAGCTGTCATTCTGGAGATGTGGCTGCATGTTGGACGGCATGGTGCAGGAGAGAAATATTATTGTCCTCCAGAATTGACAATGGAGAGAATTACACGGCGATCTGTCAGCTTGGTCTGAGGTTGATCCCTGGGTCACTGAGTTGTCAGCTTTCTAGGTGAATTTCCAACAATGTAGGGAGGACGTCATTGTCCTTCTCTGCTCCACCAGGCAAGTGCCACCACCTGCACTTTGTGAACATACAGTCACCTTATCTCTGTTAGTGCACCCACCTCCCTCCAAGGCTCTTATTCTCTCGCTGTCACTGAATGTAACACCTTCTCTCTTTAACTTTTCCTCTGTCACTTTCCCTACTCTCCCTGTTGTCTCTGCTGCCTCCTAACTAACTGCGGGAATCTCGGCCACCTTTCACTCAGCTGTACCAGCACTAACACATGTCCCAACCACTTCAATTTCCAATAATAATTCTTGGTAATTTATTCATTTCCGGAAGAACCATTCCACAATCGGGCAGAAACAGCCAAGAAAGATAAGGGTCTCCCAAACATTCAGCTTCTCACTGCGAACAGTGGAAGGATTCTGTCCCTAACAACTACGAGAGTCTGACTGACCGTGTTCTGGAACTTGGATACGGTCAGTCAGACTGTCGTAGTTGTTAGCTGTTAGGAATCTGAGACTCACCTTGACTCAGTGTGCTAGATAGCTTGACTGACAGTGGGGAATGATATTAAAATTCCTGGTTTTGTGTCGGTGCTCACGACATAACAGTCGTGTGAGCCTGTTTGGTCAGGCTCAGGGTAAACATTGCTCAAGGCAGGTTTTGGTAAATATATATATCTGTGTGAATTCAAGTCAGCTCAAAGTGCGTGTGTATAAACACAGAGTGAGCAACCCATAGCTGATGTCCATGAGCTGTTTTTGTGTCCATGAGCCTAGTGTCCTTGCAGCAGCATTGAAATGGGAGGTATTAGTGTTTGCTGCGCTGCCTCATTGAAGTACAGAAGCGTCATGGAAATGGGTGTCCAATGTGCTATGATAGCATAGATAGTCTAACGTGTGAGATCTGCCATAATTGGTGGGTGCGGAGTAAACGCAGCTTCTATCTGTGCAGCGTTCTCCGAGACATTGGCTGTCCAAGAGAGAAGTTCGCAGGAATGAGGAGTGAGATGGAGTTACGAGTTAGCAGCTCTGACTTTCATGCTAAATTCTCCCTGTTGAGTTTCCCCAAAACGGAATGGAGGACACACAGCTGCACATTGATGAGGAAGATTTACATTAATTTGGCTGTTGATAATCCATAAATATTCAGTCAGTAATTGGCCACTATCTTTCTGTAAATGTGTCTTAAAGAAGGCCCTTCGATCCACCAAACCTGCACTGGCACATGTTAAAATTCTATACAATTACATTTTCTGCTTTCTCATGTATTTCGGAGACCAGGAGGATTGCAGATACTGGTGATAAGCTCCAGGCATTAATTTCCCCCTATGGCATTGAATGGACATACTCTTTCCCTGGCTACCTTTTAACCCTGAGAAACTGGCTGGGATTTTCCTTCATCGTGTTTGCCAAAGCTAAATCATGCTGACTTTTCGCCCTCCTACCGCCTTGTTTATGTTTTTCCAGTTTTCAGTGTTTTTCCAAGGCCTTAAACTCTCTTCCGTTTCCAACCTCTTCGATGTACTTCCTTTTCCCTTTTTGACAAAGCTCACACTTTGTCTAATCATCAGAGGTTTCGAAAGCTTTCCATCTTACCACACGAGATGACCAGATATGATATTCTTAAATTCAGTAACATGAAGAAGGGTCTGGCGGGCTACTCATACAAATCCACACAGATTGATCATTATAACTTAATTTGGTGGGGTCCCTTTAAGCTTGAAGTGAAATACAAGTTCATATATAAAACGTTTACATCGACACGTGGATGCCATTCTTTGCTTTTCAAATGTCCCTTACTTATTTAGTTCTCTGTATTGAAGATAAATTTGTTAAAGATCACTTTATATTTCTTGCCAGCACAAATGCACACACATTGTTTGCTTTCTAATTTATTTTTGAATTTAAGTCTTATAAATTTCACAATCCTGTTTTCTGTAGTATTGATTTCCCACTGTCTGATGTAACCTCCCCTGTTGTGTTGAAGACATCCAGGGAGCTCTGGGCGTTGCAGCCTGACCCTATTTACATTGCGAGAAAACATTTTCTCGGAACAACTTCAACCGATCCTCGGAATACCTGCTCCAACTCTGATTCTGCTTTTTCTTCTTGTTACTTTTTTCCTATTCACTTGAAGGAAATCTGATCTCAGCTTAATAAAGTTTGATTTGTTCATACTAAGACTCCAGATCTTAATCGAGCTTTGTCCTATAATTACTTGTCCTTGAATCAAATGATTTATGATTATTACGATTCCCTAAAAACTGCTCTGTAACTTCCACTCCGCAATGGTAATGCATGCCATGATGCTGTGTAATTAGTGCCATGGTACTCACTCTTGCTGCTGACTGTCGGTGGTGGTGGGAGGCGGGGGAGAGATTGCGGATGCAATCTATTCAAGTGTACAGCTTAGTTTGTAATCGTGTCAGACTGTCTGAGTATTTTTGGAGCTGGACTCATTGAAGCAAGTGTCGGTTATTCCATCATATTCATAACTTGAACCTCGGAGATAATTGACAGGTTTTGGCAAGACAGGAGAAAAGTTATCATCTGCAAGATTGCTAGATTCTGATCTGATGTTCTTACAAAAGAAGCTATATGGCCTTGCTTAACCTGCGCATGTTAGTATCAATAGATCCAGGACGTATACTCTCTATAAATGTTAAATAGCAATATTGAGATGGTTTATGATGGTCATTGTCTAACATTTGTGTGGCACGAATGCTTCTTGTCACTTGTCAGCCCAAACCTGGCTGTTGTGCTAGTCTTGCTGCATTTGGACTGATTTTGTGATCTGGAGGTTGTGTACAATAAAATCAACAGTAATGTTTATTACATCTGACTGTGTGAAGGACTGAACCTGCAGATAGCTGGTTTACCAAAGTACCTGCTGCCTTTTGTTCTTCTCGTTGACAGGGAGTTTAGAAGGTGCTGTCGAATAGGTCTTGGTGCAGCGAATCTTATAGATAGTACACATTGCTAATACCAAGCATCAGTGGTGGAGGGGATGGATGGTGGTGGAAGTTACAGCAATTAAATGGGATCGTTTGTCCAGGATATTCATGGGATGTAATCCATTAAAGCATTGGGAAGTTAGCATGTGAATTTCTCGCCACATAATTTTCAGCTGCTGACCTGCTCTTGAAGATAAAGTTGTTTAATTGACTAGTCCAGGGCAATGTCTGAACAATGATAGCATCCAGGATACTGAGAAACACCCAGTTGGGGACTCACTGTAGTAGTGCTATTGCAATTTTAAAAAAAGATGTTTTGATTCTTTATTGAATTATTGACTTATATCTATGTGGAGTGATCGTTATTTGCCATTTATTGGACAATACATGGATGTTTTCAAGATATTGTTGCATTTGAACATTGCCTGGTTCAGGACTGGTATATTCAGATAACATTCTCACGTCTGAACTTATGATGGAAAGAGCGTCATTGCAGTAGTTGGAAATGGTTGAGCATCGGGCACTGCATTTCCTGAGGAATGGCGGCAGAGCTGTTCCAGAGTTCGACGTATTGACACAGGCAATAAGCATTATCTTGATGTTGGAAATTCCAGCCAGGACATAATCTGCACCATATTCCTGTTTACTATACGTTTACTTGTATTCCTTTTGTCACACACTGTTGAATGGTCCCTTAATGGTTCGAGTAAAACACTCACTGTCCCTTTGGAATTCCAATCTCTGAAGTAAGCTTGCAAAGGGATGAGGAGCTGAGTGACCCTCACGGGACCCAAAGTGAACATCACTGAGCAGGGTATTGCTGGTTGATCACACTTTGCTGACACTTTCCTACACATTTAATTAGAAGTGCATCGAAGGGTCTGTTACTGGCTGCACTGCAAGCTGCCCTGCGTTTTGTTCACAGAACACACTTGGACAATTTATCATATTGTTGGTGGATGTCAGCATTCTTGATGGAATGGATCAGATTGGCTAAAGATGTGAAAATCTGTGGAGTTAAATCACAGTTTCCAGTGTCTCCAGCCATTTCTTGATGCCGTATGAAGTGAATAGAACTATTTGAAGATTGGGCTCTGTGATGTGGGGGTCCGTGAAAGGACAGGAAAATAGATTCTCGACTCAGCTCTTCTGGCTAAAGATTGTTACAAATGCATCAACTTTATTATTCCTTCATGTGGTACGCTCCTCAATAACTGGAGATTTCATTGTTGGAGATCAGCCTCTTCCTCCAATGGTCTCTTTCACTGTTCACTCTCTATTATGTCTACTTGTGTCAGGACCACAGAGTTAGATCTGGACCATTGATTGTGGAATCACTGAGCTCTGTCGATCACTTGCTGTTTATGCTATTTAGCATGCAAGTCAGCGTGTTTTGCAGCTAAGAGTTTCCCCAGGTTGTCCCCTTATATCTCTCTCTGGCTGGTGCTGTTCCCAACATGTACTTCTGCACCCTTCATTGACCCAGGGTGTATCCCTTGTTTGATCGTTATTGTAGAATGTGAGGTATGTAGGACCGTGAAGTTGCAGACTGTTTGAGTTGAACAGTGTACGATTCTGCTGCCGCCGCTGACCGACTGCACCTCATGGACTTCTCGACGACAGTGCTTCAATCTGTTTAAAGTCTGTCCCATTCAGCACACAGTTTGCTATGTAATATTGTGGGAGGGTCTACAAATGTGACAATGCCCCCACCTCCCACAAGAACTGTGCAGCGGCTGCTCTTAATATATATTAAATGGAGAGGTGTATCAACAGCAGGCGGATTGGTGGTGATGAGATCAATTATATGTATCCCATTTATTGATTCCCTCATAACCTACTGCAGAGCTGACTCACAGCCACAGAATCCAGCATCAATCCTGAAGACGATATTACTACAAACCAAGGAGTATCCCTGCTCTGCCTGGGTGTATGCTGTCAGTGGACCAGAACCGAGCAGAGAGGTTGGCGATGCTACCCTAAACACAGTCCTGTTCGCAGATTCCTGCTTTGCAGACAATGCCTGATTGTTACCTTATTTGGTTTTGGGAAATAAACGGCAGGACACTTTTATGTTTTGTACAAAGAGTAATGAATATCACTTTATTTCACAAATAGTTTTAAAATAAACGAAATGTCATTCTTTTCCAGTTGAAATTAATTGAAGTGAACAATAATTAACTTGCAACAGTGTACACTTATCCATTACACAATTTAGTGACTGATGTAAACAGCTAATTCATGTTCAAATCAGTAAACACAACATCTTGCAGTCAGCAATTAATTTGAAAATAGCACGGAAAACATTTGAATTCAGACACAGTTCTAGGGGGCCTCACGACAATCTCGGAAACACTCGCCAACAACACAATCTGTCCAGAGAGTTTCCAAACAGGAGCTGAACATTTATTCACACAATCTCTCACATCAGAACAGTGACAGACATCGCTAAATAGCAGGAACATGCGTGGCCAATGAATTAGCACCGGGTTTGGCGCTGGTCTGAAACTGACCACAAGCATGTTTTGCAAGTTTTTTTCTCCTCTCATGTGCGTCCGAAACTCTAATTATGCACATTGGACCCGACCCTGAATGAAGATGTTATAAAGTTGATGGACTCCTGAAACACATGAATTCCTCATAAATCGCACGCAGTGTGTTTCAGCTCCACAACGTCAGTCTCCAAACAGAATTGAGCAGCTACGTTGATGGCCAGCATCAACCCAGCCCAATGTCAATGTATGCAACTTGAGCTGGAAATTTTGCGTAAATATTTTCAGCATTGTCCTAACCATTAATAGCATAGTCTCTTTACTGAATATCCAACTGGCTTCGATAATATCCACATTTTAATTCTCCAATAAGCACAAAAGCCACCCATTTATTCGGTTCAATTTTATGACAATGTTATGACGAAAAAAGTGCACAAATCACAGTAAGGAGCATTGAAGTGACACGTCTTGTTACCATTCCCAAGAGCAAATCATTATGAAGTGCAGACATTGAAAATATACAGTTATTTTCTCTTGTATCAACAATGTGTGCTAAATTTCACACACAGTCATTTTAAAGGCAACAATATGACTGTGTGACTAAACATTCTACAATCACGTGTGAGTATATTTTCAATTGCTTCTGATCATCTCACACATCACTAATGTGGTATGTGACTTTCAGTGCCTGTATGATGATCGGTGTGTCGGTCACACTTCTGAAAGACTGGCAACTTGCTTCAAGCAACCTATCCCTTCAGATGTTCACAACAAGCAAGGTACTGACTGGACCAACTAGCCCTCGTTCACAAGAAACAAAACTCAATGTCCAGCATTGGGCATGCTTGGACAATATTTTTCATTCAAATTCATTCATGAAATGTGTTTGGGCCAGTATTTATTGCCCAACCCGTGTTGTCCTTGAGAAGGTCGAGGCGAGCTGTCACACTGAACCACTGCAGTACAGATGCTGTCGATTGACTAACAATGCCATTTGGGAGGGAACTTGAAACAGTGACACTGTCGAAGTGAATGTGCCCTAAACTTCGATTCTCCTACTCTTTTGATGGTGCAGAGTTCTGCTGTGATTTTCCAGCATCACACCTACGACTCTGATCTCCAGCATCTGCACTCCTGAATTTCTCCTCAACTTTGAAGGAACAGAAATATATTTCCAAGTCAGGATAGCGAGGGCTTGGAACGGAAAGTGAATGTGTATTTGCTGCCCTTGTCCTTCTTGATGGTCGTTGTTTCAGAGATACTTTATCAGGAAACTCGGTAAATTTCTGCGGAGCACCGTGTATACAGCGGACATTGCTGCAATTGAGCGTCAGTGGATGAGATGAGAACCTGCACTCAGCCAGGCAAATTGGGATGGGTTTCATCGCAAACGCATTCAAAGTTGACATGCTTTCAGAAATCATGAAGAGAGTTATTTCTGCAGCATTCCGAGCCCATGACGTATTCATGTAGCCAATTAAATTATATAGGCTCACATTTGTGGCAGTGGAAAAGCACAACTGGTCAGGCAGCATCCGAAGCATTGAAGAGTCAATGTTTTCGCGTTAGCCCTTCACAGGAATGGTGAACGCATTTATATGGTCTGTCCAGTTCTGGTTAACGGTAATCCACGGGATATTAGTAGTTGACGGTTCAGTGATAGTGATAGCACTGAATATTAATGGATACGCCTCAATTCTGTATTGTTAGAGGTGACCGTTTCCTGGCATGTGTGTAATGCACATGTTACTTCTCACTTTTAAGCACACGCCTGCATATTTCATAATACTTGCTCCGTTTGAAAAAGGATTGTTTCACTATCTGATTAATCACGAATGGTGTTGAATGTTATCCACGCATTGACAAACAACCCCAGTTGCTAATTTACAGTGGAGGGATGGACATTTGTGAAGCAGCTAAGAATTGATGGGTCTCAGAGAGAAAACACTCTTAAACACTAATCGTGTCCCTCCCTCTAAGCTAGGAAGCTTGCATCAAGTTCCTCCTGCTGCAGAGATGTGTCAAAACATATCTGAACAGATTAATATTAAACTATCTATCCTAAGGAGCTGAGTGAGGAATTGTTTAGCTAAATCATTTTGAACGGTTAGTTTGTTATGCAGATAAATGTCAATAGTGTGGGTTCAATTCCTGCACTGACTGAGATGACTGTGAAGACTGTCCGACTTGAGGCATGATGACTGTCCAGTTAAAATACCACCAGATGTCGCTGTATAACTTGTGAACAACCCTATCATGCGGTAGATGTATGGTGCTTAACCTTTCCTTTCTTGATCTACAGGCTTACCCAGAACACGTCCCCTGGGAAACTACTGCAGAACTATCTTGGAGATGAGCTGGCTGCACTCACCGACTCCAACCATCTTCTTTAGTGCCAAGTAAATCTTCAACCAATGCAGAGGATTTCATCATTCCCCTTTGCTCCATTTTTGCTGTTAATCATTGCTGCCACACTTGATCAATGAAGATGTGATAACATGAAGGGCAGTCATTCTCGCTTCACCTCTAGAACTAAAACAGGGCTTCAGTGAGGTCAGTGACGAAAATGAGCTTCAGTGAGCAGGTTGGCGCTGAGGATTCGCTACTTGATACCACTGCATTTGACATCTTTTTCATCACTTGATAATTGGTAGGAGTCAGATTAATGGGACCGTCATTTATTGTCTGACATTTTGTCTCTCTGGACACGCCATATATTTTTCCACACAGTCAGGTAGATACCAGTGTTGTAACCCAGCACGACAGTTTGAATGGAATATTTTGAGGGTCCAGAGCCTTTGCATTAGCCAAGCATCCCTGCTGCTTGCAAATATCCTAAAAATCAGTCGCATTAGCTGAAGACTGCCATCTGGAGAATAAAATCAATCATCATATTGACACTTCTGTCTGAACTGTGCTGTGAATGTGTCAGCCTTATCTTTTCTTTTGCAGTGGTGGGCATTTCCATCATTCACGAAGTTGGAACTTGTTGACCCTCCAACTCCAGTGAGTTGATTGATTTTCCATCACCACGCTCTCAGACTGCATATGATAGGATTGCAGTGTTCACTTGCAGCTTACTCTGTTTGGTGAGAAAGTGATCCAGTTTAGTAACATCACCTCATCTTCAGGTGTATCTGGTACTTCTCTTGCCAGGCTCTCCTGTATTCTTCATTGAAAAATGGTTGATCCACTGTGTTGGTGGTCAGTGTAAAGTGGTGCATATGCTAGGCAGTGACAGTAAAAATTCTGCTGGAGTAGAATACTTCTGATGTTGGTAATTACCAAAGCTACCCCACCCACCCCAGGGCGCTCAGTTACGAAATCTATTCGAAATCTGTCACGTTTAGCACGGTGATAGTCTCTCCCTCTCTCTCTCTCTCTCTCTCTCCATCTATCTCTCTCTCTCCATCTATCTCTCTCTCTCTCACTCACACACAGACACATTTCAAAACCAATGTGGTCATTGATCAATGTGGCTGCAGCTGGATGATTGGTGTTGATGGGGTCAAGTAAATTTCTCCCTCTGGCTCGTTCCCTCACCACCCAGTGCAGACCAAGTCTTGCAGATCTGTCCTTTCGCACCCTACCATCAGGATCTGTAATGCTGCTGCCGGCCCCCTCTTATTGGTGGTTTTGAAATGTCCCAACCAGTATACATTCTATGGCTTTGCCAAACACTCAGTGTTTCTTCCAAGTGTTGGACAATGCGGAGGAACTTTGATCCATCAGCTAAGGAATGGAAAGCAGCAGGAGTTTCCCATGTGAATGTTTGATCTGACACCGTGAGGCTGAGGTAGGGGAGTCAGTAGGAGGTTTCCATGTCAGTGTTTGATCTGACACCATGCAGTTCCGTTGTATCACATTGTCACTTGAACAGTGTGCAGGACAGCCCACCCTATTCTGGCACGAATCCACAGAGGTTAGGAAGGCGGACATTGCAGATTCTACAGGGCTTTTGATTTTTGTTACTGTTAAAAGAATGTCCTCCCCTGTTTTTTATCTTGTGATTGAACCCTACAATATCTCGCTGCTTCATTTCTTCCAGTGCCTTGTCTATTCCACTGATTTTTGCAACATGTTCTCTGTTAAGGAATTGCACATTTTTTTCTTGCAACGATCATGGTGAGACCACTTTGAGAGAACTGTCGGCTGAATGACATGAAATCAGTCCGGAGAAGATTCACTCATCTGATTCCTCTGATGAGCGTGATTTCTTAGGTAAAAATATTGTACAGAGTGTGCTTGGAATGACTAGAGATTTTGCAAATGGAGCGTGATCCTGTTTCGACCAATAATATACTGAGGTGTCTTTTCAAGTTGTTTGCTGAAAGCATATTTCAATTTGTGCGAGGGATTTCCAGAAGTGGATGGACTGCAAAACTGGAGAATATCGCAGTTATAAGATGGAGATTGTTATAAAACTCGCAAAATGTAATTCCTTTGTGGAACTGTCTTCCCAGAAATCGATGCAAGTTAAGACAGTGAATGTTCCTAAAATTAGATTCCCTACAGTGTGGAAAATTGTCACTTCGGCCCAGAAACTCAACACTGACCCTCCGAAGTGCAACCCACCCAGGCACATTTCCCTCTGACTGATATAAATAACATTATGTAAAATTTAGCATGGCAAATTCACCTGACTTGCACATCTTTGTACTGTGGGAGGAAACCGGAGCACCTGGAGGAAACCCACACAGAGACGGGGAGAATGTGCAAACTCAACACACACTGTCACCCGAGGCTGATATCGCACCTGGGATCCTGCTGCTGTGAGGCAGCTGTGCTAACCACTGAGACACTGTGCTGCCGCAAAGGCAGAGTCAGACAGTTTATTGTCCACAATTGATGTATTAACGTGATAAGGCGTAGGGGGAATGTATGCAGGAGGCCAGAATCACATCATTCATTGTCTTATCGCATGGCGGAGTTGGTTGAGATTATCGATTCTATTACTCCTGATCTTAATTTCTACGCTTCTATTGTCTTTAGATACTGACAAATGATGAAAGCATTCTCATGTCTACAAAGGCTCTATCTTTCAGAATCACGAGCACAACTTCCAAATGTGATGTTTGAACAGCACTGGGAAAACTATCGTGAATGTTTCATGATGGTACAGTAAGATCAGACACTTAGGACAAAGTGGAAGTCTCATTCAAACTGCTTTTGTAATGAGACTTGGTGGAACTGATGTCTTTTATAGTGCAGATAACTTTCATTTGTTATCGTAAGGTAAATTACGTTGGCAACACTGTTAGAAATGATGTCTAATTTCCATTCAAAATATGGTGGTGAACGCCAGTCATCATCGTGTCGCAGAGAGACTAATAGATACGTTTCAAAGAGCAGTACAGGGGTTTGAGCAAGTGACAATGAAGGGACAATAATATAACTTCATGTCAGGATGCTGTGTGACCTTGAGGATTGTACTCGCCAACATGAGATGCTCAGAGTGATGGAAATATTGAGACTACATATTCTATTTTCAAAACATTAAGGTCGTGCAGGCATTCAGCGTGCAATCCTGCCCCTCAGCCCAACGAAAATATCCCAGCCCAAAACCAACAAACTATATTAATGCCATTTACCTCGAGATCTGGAGACTACGCTGCCCTGGGATTTCATGTGGTTAATCAGCTGCTTCTCAAATGCTGTATTATCTTGAAGTAACTGTGAGCGTGGTTGTCAGTTGGTCTTTTAATTTATGAATGAAATGGTTTCTGCAAATACATCACACAACTTCAGAGTCAGTGACAAGTTCATAAGATGAATCAAAATACCTGCATTGTTCAATAATTACGAGAAAATTCGGTTTTCTGTTTAATTAATGCGTGGTTTTAACAGAGCGATACCAGCATTAATTGCCCTTGAGAAGTTCAAGTCCAGTTGGTGTTGAAAATGTACAGTGCTGTTGGAACAGTGTCCCACAATGCATTTGTGTGTCGGTGTTGAAGTGAGTCAATATGACTGTGATCGATGGAGAGTTAAACAAGCCGCCTGATTTCTCTTCGAGTACCGTTGTTGCACCACCAAGGTACCAGAGGGTCTTCCTTTACACTCCCTGCGTTGCGCAATATTGACAATGGATGGAATTTGTGAAGTATTAGGAGGTGAGTGACTTACACAGAATTGTCAGCATCTGAAATGCTGTTTTAAAATGGCTGATACAGTTAAAATTCTGGCCAATAGTTACTCACAGAATATTTGTGTTTGGATATTGATTGTACTATTGGCAGCAAGAGAAAACGTTTGGATTCTCTTCTGTTTTAGAAATTTACTACCTGGCCAAAGCAAAGAGCTATTGCTGTTTGCCGCTCATTAGGTAAACCTAACCGGTGTCCACGTACTGCGGAAAATTGACACAGGCTGCTGCAGTACCTGAGGATTATGAAATCGTGCTGAAGATTGGGTTCGGGTTCAACTGGAACGCTGATGTTTTCCTCCCCTCTCCATGTGACCTGTCTCAACTACAAATATTGTATTTGTAATCACACTTTCAATTCACAGAAACATGGAAATACATCAAGGAAACAGGTAGAAAAATCATTGGGCGTTGGAGGTTGTGGTGGGATTTGGGTGGTGAATGCTGTGATGAAAACAGCCGGGAAAACTTGCCGTTTGTCAAAGCGAATAACTGGGACAGAATTTATTATGCCTCATAAGGAAAAAAAAACTTACAGCTGGAAAATTATTATAATGTTGTATAAACTGTCTCTATATCATTGATGTAATTAACATAATGATGGCAAACATCTGGAATTTTTGTGCTGATACTGGGTAACAGTTGCAATGAGGAAGGGAAATATCCTTTATGTTCCCAGAGATAGCTGGACTGCCTTAGATTGTGTAAGTGCTGATGCTCCATGAAAGGATGCTAGTTTGTCCTATAGCCACTTACTGAGTATGGCAAAGGACCAAACCAGAAAATCAATTGGTTATTTGTTCAGAATGTTTAAGAATGCTTATGGCTGCCATCACATAGAATCATACAATAAAAAGGTGGCCTATTGAGTCTGCACCTACAAGTGCATATCCAAATTCTTTTTCAAAGTTTGTGTGGTTACCTGCCTCGATCACCACCGACAAAGAGCATTCCAGAGACAGACCATCTTCTCAACTCGAAACAGAATGCACAAATCCTCTCAAACGCATGGCTTTCATTGTACGACTATGTTCCTGTGTTCCTAACCACTTCGACGAAGGGAAACAACGGCTGTTCGTTCATCTTGTCCCTACACGTTTCGATCTTGTTCACCTCCTCAACCATCCCTTTTGCAAAGAAAAACAAGCAAATTTAACCCGTCTTCATAGTTTGAGTACTTTCTTGTCTTGTTACTTCTCACGTATATCACGTATATTAATCAGTGATAAATTTCATTGGTCATTGATCTGGCTATCTGAATAATGTGTTTATATCATCCTGTAACCGAACACTTTCCTCCCCTCTGTGAACTACCAAGCTAATCTATGTGTCATCCACAACTTCATCAACCATTCCACTGCTCTACATTTTTCACATTCTCAATTTATGAATATCACAAGCAAACCATGATTTATTTCCTTTTCTCGAGATGTTATTCACGGAAGGAAAATTAGAAATTTCACTCTCTTGCTGTTCTTAATTCAGTGAATTTTCAGTGATGCAATTTGTATCTTTTGTGAGGGAGCTACAAATATCATTTTCAACAAAGAGCTGAATTCACCTTTTACACTCTGCCTCCATACATGCTATATTCCTAAAACTTGGAAATAATTTCGGATGGGCTAGGGTTTGGCACCCTGTACTGCTACAATTGTAGTTTATGTGATACTGGGATAGTTTGTTTTTCGTAACATTCCCTGCAATAGTAAAAGATGATTTGTTTGTTCATGCTCAGGTTGGACACGGGTTCATTTACTGTTCGTTTGAAAGAGCGAGTGTGATAAGGATAAAAATTCAATTCATTTCTACATTATGATCAAACCGCTGGAGATCAAATTATATTCTCGTGTCTACCTTGAATTGAAAGTAAATTATTAGAAGAAACGCCCACTGTTATCGATACTGTACAAAATAGTTTCAAAAATGTTGAGACACCGCACGAGGGAAGAAAATCATGTTGTCTGCACAAAATGGAGATACAGAAATACAGAGTGAATGTACAACCTGAACAAGAATCAAGTAGTAGAAGAGCGCACATCAAATCGTTTCTTAATTTTCTCTGGAAACCAGATCACGATTTTCCTGAACAGGTAACATTCAGTAACAAAAAGTGGAAGGTTATGAGGGATGGTGAATACCCGACAGGATGTGTGGTTGATAGAGCAGATGGAGTTACAGGAAATGGGTGGAGCGGCAGATTCCAGAGGCTCATGGGCATCTATAAGTTGCTGGATATTGTCGGCCTCGATACCTGAAAGGATAAGGAACATTTTCCACTTTCCACGGTGAGGGAGCTGGAGAATGAAACAGGATTGCGGAGTGGTGTAGCCTTGTGCCAATGGGACGTGATGTTGGGCAGAGAAAATGTTGAAATCAGTGACTTCGAAATCACATGATCAGTCTTCAGAAAGTCACTATGATTGAAAGAAATCGGAATCGGAATCTAATTGTAACGTTTTGATTTCTCCGCGGTGACAGTCAAAGAGCAAGATCTTGCTTTACTGAGACATTAGACCTAACTGTGAAAACATAATACATCTTTAACAGGACAAAGCTATCCATGATTTTGGATGGCACAGGCAAGGACAGTGATTATTTTTTTCATCACCAGTAGCTCCGGGGAAGGTGACAGGGAGCTGCCTTCTTGAACCACCTCTGTTTAAGTAGTGCATATACACACACAGAAAGAAGGGCATGCCAACTGAAAACCAGAGATGGTGGGGATGATTTACTCTTCTTCACTCTTCAAATCCTAAGCATGGAGGTACAGACATGAAACCGCCAGAAATGGAGTTCCTTAATTGGGAACCAGCGACACTGAAGGAACACCAAGATATTTGCAAATCCGTAAGGTGAGTTTTTGGAGGGGGACTTGCCTTGGCAGTTTTCCCGTGTGTTTGCTGCCACTGTCCTTATAAATAGAATACAACAATCACTGGACTGATTTAGGCAGTATCCGGGTTTGTGTTCTGTATCTAACCAATAACGTGTTTTCATTCGGATGATATGAAATGTCTTCATTTCCTGACTGGGAATTGCATCCATGTCTGGCCCATTCAAACTCGGACTAGTTCGCAGGGACCACCACTGATGCTGACAATAGCGCTTGCAAGCTGACTTGTACTCACTGTCTTTCCTGTTCTTCATACCATAAACACCTTTGGCAGCAATATTTCTCTCTCGAAATATCCAAGTATCGCTAATCTCGTCTGATTCTACATCCCAGGCTCGACATGATCAGAGGTCTCTCGCTGAGTTTGTGCAGGGTCTTGCTTGGAAGACACCATGACACCTTTTCACTGGAGTGGATCATGAAATCGCGTCGTGACTGTGAATAAAACGATGGCAACTTCCAGCAGAGAAGGAGGTGACCCTGAAACAGGCAGCTGAGGTCAGATGTGTCTCCTTTGCCATGGAAAGGCACTGCTTCACAAAGTGGAAGCTTCGAAGTGAAGCAGAGACGGTGATTATCTTCGCTGCTTGTTCACCTTCTTAATTCGTTTTCCGTAAAAGTCCATTACATTATATATTGACAAGTTGCCAAGCGAGCGCCTGACATCTGAGCCAGCGGCATACAGAATAATGTGTCTGACTTCGCATCAGAAAATTATCGGTTCAAGTCCTACCTGGCTCGAGAACAATGCCCATCTTTATCTGTGGTCCATGTTGACGCTCCCCTGTGAGGTGTTGTCTGGATAACTTCCTTGAGATTTCGAACTTAAACCTTGCGTTTGTTTCATTCGCCACTTTAAATTCCAGCTCACCACAACGTACACCTCTGTTAGTGTCGGGTATCTGCCTGTGTGTTCCCTCTGTGGGAAAAATGAGGATGAATTCATCGAAGGGGTTGCAATACATTGTGACACTATCAATCTTCTGTCCCATTGTAATGTGATTTACGAACACAGGATAACCTCATTGACATTTGCCCTGATAACATCAGAACACGCAAGACATTGGGCCAAAGCTGGAAACTGGGGCTACAAGAGAAGGCTCTCTGATGAGCCACAGTGCTCAATGTGCAGAATGGCCTTTGTCCACTCTGAAAATCTTCGTAGACAAATTGAATATAATCTGCAACGGAAATGTTCAGAAACTAAAAACCCAGATACGACAGGATCTATCGCCTTGTCTTGTTATTTACTTGTTAGGATGCGGCACACTCACCACCGGGGCCCGGATCCTGTTCCCAGTCATGGAGTAGTTGTTTTGTTCTGCAAATATTTCAGCGTACCAGTAATTCGGACCGATTTTGCGATGCTGGCGTGTCATTGGTTTTGTCCGAAACATTATTAATATTAAGATAAAACAAACAACTGCAGTTGCAGGAAATCTGCGCCAAAAACGAAAATTGGTAGAGAAACTCAGCAAACCTGGCAACATCTATGGAGAGAAGCAGAGTTAATTTTTAAGTTCTACACAGCCAGATTAGTTATACATTTTTCGAGTCGAATCACAACTCTACCCGCTCCATGTGCTCCAATAACTCTCAGAGAGCCATCTATTCTCGTCCCAGTTTCCAACTTTGGCCCAAAGTCTTGTGTGTTCTGATGCTTTCACGGTATTTAAGGAGTAAAAGAATGACGAGAGTAAGACTAGGTCCAATCAAGAATAGTAATGGGAAGTTGTGTGTGGAGTTAGAGGAGATAGGGGAAGCACTCAATGAATATTTTTCAACATATTTCACTCTAGAAAACGACAATTTTGTCGAGGAGAATACTGAGATACAGGCTACTAGACTAGGTGGGATTGAGGTTCACAAGGAAGAGATATTAGAAATGTTAAAATAGGTAAGTCCCCTGGGCCGAATGGGATTTATCCAAGGATCCTTTGGGAAGCCAGGGAGGAGATTGCCGAGCCTTTGGCATTTATCTTTAAATGGTCATTGTTGACAGTAATGGTGCCAGAATACTGAAGGATAACAGATGTGGTTCCCCAGTTCAAGAAGGGGAGTAGAGACAATCCTGGTAATAATAGACCAGTGAGCCTTAATTCAGTTGTTAGTAAAGTGTTGGAAATGCTTATAAGAGATAGGATTTATAATCATCTAGGAAAAGAACAATTTGATTAGGGATAGTCAGTACGGTTTTGTGAAGGGTAGGTCGTGCTGCACAAACTTGATTGATTTCTTTAAGAAGGTGATCAAACAGGTAGATGAGGCTAAATCGGCTGATATGGTGTTTATGGATTTCAGCATGTCGTTCGAAAAGGTTCCCCACAGTGGGCTATTGTACAAAACGCGGAATAATTGGATTGTGGGAGATACAGCAGTTTGGATCAGTAATTGGCTTGCTGAAAGAAGACAGAGTGTGGTAGTTGATGGAAAATGCTCATCCTGGAGTCCAGTTACCAGTCGTGTACCTCAAGGGTCGGTGTTGGGGCCACTGCTGTTCGTCATTTTTATAAACGACCTGGATGAGGGCATAGAAGGGTGGGTTAGTAAATTTGCAGACGTCACTAAGGCTGGTGGTGTTGTGGATAGTGACGAAGGATGTTGTAGGTTACAGAAAGAAATAGATAAGGTGCAGAGCTGGGCTGAGAAGTGGAAAATGGAGTTGAATGCAGACAAGTGTGAGGTGATTCACTTTCGTCAGAGTAACTGGAATACAGAGTACTGGGCTAATGGTCAGATTCTTGGTAGTGTCGATGAGCAGAGCGATCTCGGTATCCAGGTACACAGACCCTTGAAAGTTGACACCAACGTTGATAGAGTTATTCATAATGCATACAGTGTTTTAGCTTTTGTTAACAGAGGGATAGTGTTCCAGAACCATGAGGTTATGCTACAGCTGTACAAAAGACTGGTGTGGTCTCAGTTGGAGTATTGTGTACAGTTCTGGTCACTGTAATATAAGAAGAATGCAGAAGCTTTGGAAAGGGTGCAGAGGAGATTTATTAGAATGTTGCCTGGCATGGAGGGAAGGTCTTACGATGAAAGGCTGAGGGACTTGAGGCGGTTTTCGAGAGAGAGAAGAAAGTTGAGATGTGACTTAATAGAGACATGTAAGGTAATCAGAGGTTTCGACATGGAGAGCCTTTTTCCAAGTATGGTGGGGTTGAGCACGACGGAGCATGGCTTTAACTTGAGGGGTGATAGAGAGAGGACAGATTTCAGACGTTTTTTCCTTACTCAGACAGCAGTAAGGGTATGGAATGCTTTGCCTGCTACGGCAGTCGACTCACCAACTTTAAGTACATTTAAGTCGTCATTGGACAAGCATGGAATAGTAGGTTCGATGGGCTTCAGATTAGTATGAGATGTCGTAGCAAAATCAGTGGCTGAATGGCGTGTACTGCGCTGTAATGTTCTATGTTCCATGTTCAAAGTTTGACATTGTCACAACGTAATGCAATCCCTTTAGGAAACTAATCCTCATTTTCACGCACAGAGGGAGACACACAGGCAGTTACCCCGAGGGTGAGAGGTCTCCGTTGTGTGGGGCAGGAATTTAAAATGGACAATAGAAAAATGCAAGTTTTAAGTTCGAAAACGCTAAGGACTCATTCCTACAGCACCTCACAGGGGAGCGTCAACATGGACCACATTTAAAGC
Organism: Chiloscyllium punctatum; assembly: GCF_047496795.1. Taxonomy (NCBI): domain Eukaryota; kingdom Metazoa; phylum Chordata; class Chondrichthyes; order Orectolobiformes; family Hemiscylliidae; genus Chiloscyllium; species Chiloscyllium punctatum. Next base: position 83,672,296 of record NC_092759.1, on the reverse strand, counting down.
CAGACGTTGCTCTCAACCCAGGCAGGATTCCAGCCAACAATCTTCTGATCCGAAGTCAGATGCGTTTTTAATTACGCCACTGGCTAAGTGACATGCTCTTCCTTGGCAGCTTGTCAATATGTAATGCAATGGACTTTCACGGAATCAAAATTAAAAAGGTGAACAAGCAGCGAAGATAATCAACGTCACTGCTTCACTTCGAAGCTTCCACTTTGTGAAGCAGTGCCCTTCACTGGCAAAGGAGACACATTTAAGCCCATGAGACCATTAAACATAGGAGGGCAAGTAAGGCCATTCGGCCCATCGAGTCCACTCCGCCATTCAATCATGGCTGATTGGCATTTCAACTCCACTTGCCTGCATTCTCCCCATCGCTCTTAATTCCTTGTGACATCAAGATTTTAAACATTACTGCCTTGTAGACATTTAGCATCCCAGCATCCACTGCACTCTGTGGCAAAGAATTCCACAGGCCGAACACTCTCTGGCTGGAGGAATGTCTCCGCATTTCTGTTCTGAATTTATCCCCTTTAATTCTAAGGCAGTGTCCACGGGTCTTAGTCTCCTCACCTAACAGAAACAATTTCCTAGCGTCCACCCTCTCCAAGCCATGTATTATCATGTAAGTTTCTATTAGATCTCCCCTTAATCTTCTAAACTCCAATGAATACAATCCTAGGATCCTCAGCCGTTCCTCATATGTTAGACCTACCATTCAAGGGATCATCCGTGTGAATCTCCGCTGGATACGGTCCAGTGCCAGTATGTCCTTCCTGAAGTGTGGGGAACAAAATTGGACACAGTACTCCAAATGGGGCCTAACTAGAGCTTGATAAAGTCTCAGTAGCACAACGGTGCTTTTATATTCCAACCCTCTTGAGATAATTGACAACATTGCACGTTCGCTTTCTTAATCACGGACTCAACCTGCATTTTTACCTTTAGAGAATCCTCAACTAGCACTCCCAGATCCCTCTGTACTTTGGCTTTACGAATTTTCTCACCGTTTAGAATTTAATCCATTCTTGTATTCTTTCTTCCAAAGTGTAAGACATCGCATTTGCTTGCATTGAATTCCAAAAGCCATTTCCTGGACCACTCTTCCAAACTGTCTAGATACTTCTGCAACCTCCCCACTTCCTCAGTACTACCTGCCTGTCCACCTAACTTTGTCTCATCAGCAAACCTATCTATAATGCCCCCAGTCCCTTCATCCAGATCATTAATATCTAATGTGAACAGCTGCAGCCCCTACACCGCTTGTTACCGACTGCCAATCCGAAAAAGAACCTTTTATCTCAACTCTCTGCCTTCTGTCAGACAAAACTCAATCCATGCCAGTAGCTCACCTCGAACAACATGGGCCCTCACCTTGCTCAGCAGCCTCCCTTGTGGCACCTTATCAAAGGCCTTTTGGAAGTCTAGGTAGACCACATCCACTGGGTTTCTACGGTCTAACCTACTTGTCACCTCTTCAAAGAACTCCAACAGATTTGTCAGGCACGACCTCTCCTTACTAAATCCATGTTGACTTGTTCTAATCCGACCCTGCTCTTCCAAGAATTTAGAAATTCATCCTTAATGATGGATTCCAGAATTGTACCAACAACCGAGGTTAGGCTAATTGGCCTATAATTTTCCATCTTTTGTCTTGATCCTTTCTTGAGCAAGGGGGTTACAACAGCAATCTTCCAATCATCCGGGACTTTCCCCTACTCCAGGAACTTTTGAAAGATCTCAATCAACGCCTCCACTATTTCCTCAGCCTCCTCCCTCAGAACTCAAGGATGTAGCACATCGGGGCCAGCAGGTTTATCAATTTTAAGACCTTTTAGCTTTTCTAGCACGTTCTCTTGTGTAATGTCAATCATATTCAACTCAGCCCCCTGACTCCCTTTAATTGTTGGGATATTACTCATGTCTTCAACTGTGAAGACTGATGCAAGGTAATTTTTAAGTTCTCCTGCTCTTTCCTTAGCTCCCATCACGACGCTTCCAGCATCAGTTTGAAGTGGCCCAATGTCTACTTTTGCCTGTCGTTTGTTTCTTATGTATTGAAAGGAACTTTTACTATCATTTCATACCTTCATATTTGATCCTCTCCTTCCTTATTTCTCTCTTTGTTATCCTCTCTTTTTTTTGTAGCCTTCCCAATCTTCTGATTTCCCAGTGCTCTTGACCACTTTATGGGATCTCTCTTTTTCTTTGATAGATTTCCTGACTTCCTTTTCAAGCCATGGCTCTCTAATCGCTCCCTGGATCATCTTTCTCTTCTTGGGGATGAACCTCTGTACAGTGTCCTCAATTTACCCACAAATTCCTGCCATTTTTGCTCTACTGTCTTCCCTGCTAGGAACTGTTTTCAGTCTATTTTGGACAGTTCCTCTCTCATTCTCTCATAATTACCTTTATTTAAGTGTAACAACATTAGATCCTATTTTGCCTTCTGTCTTTCAAACTGCAGACTGAACTCTACCATATTATGATCGCTGTTTCCTAATTGTTCCCTTCCTTTAAGATCTTTTACAAAGTCTGGTTCATTACATAGCACTAGGTCCAGAATAGCCTGCTCCCTTGTGGACTCCATGACAAGCTGTTCCAAAAAGCCATCCAGTAAGCATTCCATGAATTCCCTTTCCTCAGCTCTCTGCTTCAGGGTCGCCCCTTTCTCTGCTGGAAGTTTCCATCATTTTATACGCAGTCACAACGCTATTTCATGACCCACTCCAGTGAAAATATATCATGGTGTCTTCCAAGCTAGACTCTGCACAAACTCAGCGATAGACCTCCGGTCATTTCTAGCTGGGGATGTAAAATTAGACGAGATGAGCGACAACTTTTATTTGCGCCACCTCTTCACTGCATACAAGCGCCACAAAACGAGCCGCTGTTTGCATCAGCTTGATTTGTATCTTCCTGAAGTGCATTTGCTAAATAACATCAGATTATCACAGCTTGATTTCCTCACTTTGAAACCTAAGGCGAACTGTTTGGAAACGCGCCGAGAGATATGGTGCTGCCAATGGTGGCCATGATGCAAAGAACAGGAACGAGAGTGTGTACAAGTCAGGTCGCAAGGGCTATTGTCAGCATCACTAGGGGTTCCTCCGTAAGCGTTCGAGTATGCACCACTCAGACAAGGATGCAAGTCTCAATCATGAAACGAAGACTTATCTCATTTCATCTGAATGAAAACACGTTCCTCGTCAGACGCAGAACATCCACTTGGATCCTGCCTGAATCAGTCCAGTCATTGTTGCATTTTAATTAGAAGGACGATGGCAGCACATACAAGGGAAAACGACCAAGACAAGCCCCCCTGCAATCAAATCACCTTTCTGAGTTGCAAATATCTCGGTGTTCCTTCAGTGTCGCATGGTATATCAATCCAGGATCTCCATCGCCAGCAGTGACATGTCTGGTCCACCCAGTGAAGGGGTTTAAGAGTTAGATTAGATTACTTACAGTGTGAAAACAGGCCCTTCGGCTCAACAAACCCACACCGCCCCGCCGAAGTGCAACCCACCCATACCCCTACATTTACCCCTTACCTAACGCTACGGGCAATTTAGCAGGGCCAATTTACCTGACCTGCACATCTTTGTTATGTGGGAGGAAACCCACGCAGACACGGGGACTTTTGTGCAAACTCCACACAGTCAGTCACCTGAGGTGGGAATTGAACGCGGGTCTCTGGCGCTGTGAGGCAGCTGTGCTAACCACTGTGCCACCGTGCCGCCCATGAGTTAATGAAAGTAACTCACCCCCTCCACCTCTTGGATAATTTGGATGGGCAAAGAATATTATCACATTGAAAGAAATCTTTGTTCCAGAAATATAATCCTAAGTGAAGGTACTAATTCAGTAACTGCAAGCGGTCGGGAATTAATTACCCTGTGGTGCAGGGTAGTGAAATAAATGTCAAAGGCATTAATGACTGGCAGACATGAGGCAGGATGTGAGTGTGGAACTAGTGGTGCAAAGCTCTGTCCAAGTGGTATTGGGTTATCCTTTACAGCCTACTGTTTGCTTTGACTCACACCCCACAGCTAGTCAATTCATCACAGTGAGGCTGCACCACTTGGTTTGAGGATCCCCGTGTGTGTATTAGCACAGTTAATGGGTCCAGAGAGGACGAACACATCCTCTTTATTCTGTCAGTTCAAACAGGTGAAAAAAATCAGTTGGTAGATGATGCAAGAGGAGTTTGTCTTTTTCTGTGTCTTTTCAGTGGAGAATGCTCAGCCTTGAAATGTTTGTCTTTTAGCAAAAGTGGAGTTTGATTGCTATTCATACTGAGCAATATTGATACAGCAAATATACTTTCAAATTCCTGTGGTCAACTGGTGAAAGAACTGCACATACTGACGAGAAATCTCGCTTTTTGCCTGGCATTGCTGTTTAGTTGATTATAGCAGCTCCCATCAGTGGTGTCTGCTCATTGTATTGAAAGCTCCTTATTTCAACTTCACACAAGTGTAAATTTGCTGATCAAGGAACACAGCGTTCTGCTTGAGATCCAGCCTTTTCTGATTTGGAATTCGCGCTTCTTTTTCCTGCTTTAGTTCCAGCAGTGAATCTTGTTCGTTCTAAGTACTATTTCAATCAGGAAATTCTTCTCGCTGTTAAACAAGCACTTCTGCTTCTCCTCCTCCTATTCTCCTCTCTTCATTCCCAGCTTGGTGAAAGACAAGAGGTGAAGCACGAGGCGCAGCAGAATAACCACACCGCCTTGTGGCCTAACATTTCAACGCCCCCTCCCACTCTACCGAGGAGATGGAGGTCCACGGCCTCCTTCACCGCCGCTCCATTACCACCAGATGCCTGGAGGAAGAACGCCTCATCTTCTGCCTTGGAGCATTTCAACCCCTGGGCATCAATGTGGATTTCAACATTTTCCTCATTTCCCCTTCCCCCACCCCACCCTCGTTCCAAACTTCCAGCTCAACACAGTCCCCATGACTTGTACTGCCTACCTATCTTCTTTTTTTTCACCTATCCACTCCACCCTCCCCCCGCCCCCGATCTATTACCATCGTCCCCTCCCCCAATCACCTATTGTACTCTATGCTCGTTTCTACCCACCCCCACCCTCCTCTAGCTTATCTCTCCACGCTTCAGGCTCTCTGGCTTTATTCATGATGAAAGGCTTTTGCCCGAAACTTCGATTTTACTGCTCCTCGGATGCTGCATGAACTGCTGTGCTCTTCCTGCGTCACTAATCCAGATATCTGGTTTCCAGCATCTGCAGTCATTCCTTTTACAAGGCAGAATTACCGGTGAATGTTGTGGTAATGGCACAAACACCACGAGCTGATCACCCCCATTTTCTGCTGTCGTCATTCATATGTTTTACACCAACAGTAATTACACCCTTGTTGTCCTGTAGCTGCCATATAATTACATTTTTTTCTGTTGGATAAGGAATTCAACTTTAAGTTCAAAAGAGTCATTATACCTTGAGGAAAAAAAGTCTCCCTGCCTCAGGTCGAAGTGACAGATGCATTATCGGGAGAATGTGAGCCTACTTCGACCGACTCCATGCAGGGGCCATAAAGTTCCACTCGCAAACTGTCTCTGAAAGTCAGGCTTTTCAATAACAAATATGGGAAATTAGGGATATGCAAAGACAGAGAGTCGGCGAATGTGAAAGAGGCTCAGGAGGATACAGAGACAAATAGAGAAAAAAACTGAGACACATATTGAGGAAGACACTGAAAGAAACAATTCTGAATTCAACACTACTGCGTACTGACAGAAAGGAAAACAAAAAGGTAACTATTAAAGTCTTTCACCAGCTCGGGGAAATTGAAGCAGCAATAAAGTTGATTCACTCCTTTTAAATTAGTAACTTCGACGGTCGTTACCTGAGAGATATTTTGATAAATATCCTGATTCTACAGGTAAGATTTATTGTTTTCATAACATTATTATCAAGAAGTATATAACAAAGCTGATTGTCACCATCTCGAAATTTCTGTTTCTCCCCACAGATGTTGCTAGGCGTACTGAGTTTCTATATCAATTCTCATATTTAGTTCAGATTTCCAAAAACCTGCATCTTTTAGAATTCTGTTAAAGTGAATATCGTTTGGCACAAAACCAATCCCCTCCAAGCTTCAGAAAAGCGGTCAGAAATACTGGTACCACGATATATTTCCATAACAAATAATTCGATGTCCCGACCGAGAATGGTAAAAATGCTGCAGTGGTTTGAGCTCCAAATCCTAACGACTAGATTACACAGGATGAAGACAGCCGCTCTTGTACTTATTCTCAGAGAAATGGCTTTTGTCTTTTCATTTCTGATCAGTTTCACTGCAGATTGGTTTTAACTCGTATCAATGTTTTGCAGATTGGAAAAGCACATTCGGCCCATGGTGCAGTGCCGTTATAAAGACATTCATCTATTCTATTCGCAGTTACCAACTTTGGTCCATAAACTTATGTGTTTTGTTTGTTGCGGTACAAATGTCAATAAGATGCTCGCTTTGATTTTTAAATGACACAACAATGGGACTGAAGTTTGACATGGTCACACAGTGTTATAATCCCCATGAGGAAGGCATCTCGTTTTCACCCACCAAGGGAGATAAACGGACACATACCCCGAGAGTGTCACAGTTTTCATGTTTTGACAAGCTCCTTGAGCTTCACATCCGTTCTCTGCCCCTACACACAAGTTCATCCACCAAAAGGCAGCTTTTGGTGAAACTCAAGCCAGTTCTACTGACAATGAGTGACGTTGCGGTGAGATGGGGTCTAAAATGGACGAAAGACGCAAATGCAACTTTAAATTCGAAAACCCAACTGCTTCAGTTCCTGACAGAGAACAGGTAATGAGGACGAACTGGTACGCTACATTCTCGGGATGTTGAATTCGAACCTACAATCCCTTAATCCGACGTCAGACGCTTCACCCAATAAGTACATGCCCCACAGATCAGGTGCTGCTGTGTCAGGTTGTAATGTCATGTAAATTTGCACATCGAGAAAACCGCATTCAAAAGGTAAACAATCAGCAAACATTATTATTGGCACTGCTTCATCTGGAAGGTCCCACTTCATGAAACATTGCCTTTCACCGTACTTTCGAATTTGGAGTCTTTTACAGTCCAGAACCTGAACAAATTCAAAGAAAAAACTCTGGTCATTTCGAGCCCAGCATCTAGAATGAGACGAGTTAAACGACGTCTTTATTGCTGTCGGCACATCAGCGCAGCTTAGAACGAGCTCCTATTAGCATCAGCTTCTTCTTGCCTTCCTGCAGTATATCAGCTGAACAGCATCAGATTATCATAACTTTGCCTTCTTCACATTGAAACCCAGGGCGATATTATGAACTGTTTGGAAACTTGGAGAGGAGAACATTGCTAAAGAAGACGATCATGAACGTGAAGGTCAGGCACAAGAGTTTGTACAGGTCAGGACCCAAAGGCTCCTGTCAGTATCAATGGTGATTCCTGCTGAGGAGACTGAGTTTTCAACACCCAGACCTGGATATAATTCCCAGTCAGGAAATGAAGATTTAATTTTCTTCTTGTGAATTATCCGAATGAAAACTAATTTCTGCTTACATACAGAACACACACACGAATCCTACCGGAAAAATCCAGTGATTGTTTGCGTCAACCGAGAAGAACATTAGCAGCAGATACACGTGAAAGCGATCATCGCAAATCCCCCTCCAAGGATCTCGCCTTTCTGAGTTGAAAATATCGCGCTGCTCCTTCAATGTCGCCGGGACTAAATCCTTCCCTCATGTTACCATGGCTGTATCTCGGTACTGAGGACATCCAGGGTGCTGCAGTGTAACTCTCCATCTCAATCTCTGGGGTAATTAGGAATGGGCGGTGCATGCTATCCAATTGAGTGATGACTTCATCCGAGTAATCGGTTTCTAAAAGCCACAGTTTTTAAAGGAACACCCAAGCGGTCGGGAATAAGTTGTAAAGTGGAACGGGGAGGGGAAAAAGTGAAACCCAGTGATGACTGGGAGGCATGACATCGCAAGTGAGTGAGGAGCTGGTGGTGCAAGGCTCACTGTCGATGTCAGTACTGACTGCCCATTGTTCACACTGACTCACTCACTGCTCCTTGTCAATTGAACACAATGAGCCCATTCCACTTGGTGTGATGTTCCCTCTCCGCAGATTATCGCAGTTGATGTGCCCCGAGAGGATGGACGCATCATCGTTATCCTGTCAGCTTAAACAGGCGAAGGCATCAGTTTAAAACAAAAGCAATAAGCGATTGTTTCTTATTGCGCATTTTCAGTGGAGAATATCCAGCTATGAACTGTTCTAAAAAAGCGGAGTTTGATTTCAAGTTTCACTGAGCAATTGTGTAACAGAAAAAATAGTGTCTGAGTTACTGTGATCGAATAGTTAAGTAAATGCACATATGGAATTGAAAAGCCGACTTTGGGCAATCGCTGTGCCTAAGTTAGTTGGAGTTCCTGTCAATAAATAGGCGATTATGGATTCATATCCCGTCATTACAACCTGCGTTAGTCTTTCATAAAGAACAGAGCAAACTACTTCACCCGTGGTTCTGGTCGTGTTGGGACTCAAACCAATAATTGGATCGAGACTACAGTTTAAGCTCAGCGCCTTCAATCGCTCTATGATGCTGCCATACAAAAACCCGCAACCACGTTTTTCGTGACTAGTGGTTCAGCATCGCCTTACCTCAGGCACTTTCTCCCACACACATTCAATGACGAACTTGGCGTAAGTTCGATAATATTTATGGAAACCTTGCAACGTTTGTACAGCTTGGATTGTCGTGTGACGCTAAATAGGCTGTGAGAAGTTTCCCTGGAGCTTCAGGGCAGAAACATGGCATTGCAGGTATGTATATAATCATGAAGAAGACGGATAGAGTAAATAGTCATTAAATATTTCTTCACAAAACAGGTGAGGTCAAAACTAGAATGCACAGGTTGAAGGTGAGAGCGGTAAGTTTTATAAAGGATCTGAAATACACTTGTTTTTCACACAGAAATCTTTGCGTGTTGGGCATGAATTGCAAGATTTAGTGGTGGAGTCTGGTGCACTCACAACATTTGAAAGGCTTCTGGGCTGGCGTATAGACAGGAAGGGTGAAGAGAGAGAAAGGACAAATTTTGGCAAATGGGGGAGATGAATTTCGATTATCTGTTCAGCAGGGACGAGTTGGATCAGAGGGTCTGTTTACGTGCTTGCCATTCTGAGACGCTGCAATGGCGAACAGAAGTTTGAACTGGTTCTTGGCAGAAAACCAGGGAGCTTATCACTCGCTCAGCGCGTTGGAGTGGTTTTCTGGAAGATAGTTGGTTCAAAACGACCCACAAATGAAGTCTTTCCGGACTTTAGCTACGAATGACCATTCTTGACACATTCCCAAGTTTCCCATGAAAGAATTTGCCTGCGGAAAATACCTCACAAATCGTGTTACCCCCTCAGCTCTCCAGCGAATCCAAAAACTGACAACTCTTAATGTGGAGCACAAGCAGAACTGACAAGGAGAACCTACTTTCAGACACACCAAAGCATGAATGCTGTCTGTGAGGCATTGCGAATCATCTGGGTCAGGAACCGGTCACACAAATGAAAGCGAGGCAATTCCAAATGGTGCTTCCAACGTACTGGTTTCTTCGTGCACCACCACATCCCAGAAAGTGCTCAAGTAAAATAAACAGAACAGACTAACAATGACCCATGAAAAGTGAGGGTTAATAATTACAGTCTCGATTAGATTTGGTTAACAATGGGCTGGTGTCTGCCCCAGATGGAGATGGCCGATCACCAGGCTCCCTCCTCAGCAAAGAAATGAAGGAAACGAAGTTCCATATCTTGATTGCCCTACTTTTCGCCACAACAATAAAAGACGGCGAGCGGATTCAATGTAGGATTTGGTTTCACAACAGCTGGTAAATAGCTATCGCCATTCAATTTAAGAGAAATCGGTGAACAACACAAATTGCCTGGAATGTGAAAACCAGCCTGCTAGGGTCCTGTATTATGCTGGGGGCCTTTCGAGCTGGAGACCAACCTGATATCCACAGGAGCAGGGGAAGACAGCGTGGACACTGACACGTTGGTTGCTTCGTACTGTGCCATGTCACAGCGTGGTTTAGAAGAAATTACTGCGGTTTATTCTGTCAATCTACAACACAACTCATCCCACCAAGCGTTGCCAGCCTAATCCGTTAGAACAAGAGGCAGTATAGGGATTCGAACCAAACCTTCTAGAGAAATGGAACCTGACACCAGTTAACACACAGGCAAAATCCGGAAAGCCAAGTATCTGTACCTGATGATAACCTGTAGCATGCTCACAGAAACTGCACCGATTCTGCAGAATAAACGGAAGAAAGAAATTCCTCCATCTGAAAAAAACTGATTTCGCACTGGAATCTGAGCATGGAAGAACACACAGCGACGTTATTCAAAATGCGGTGCAAAAAAGAGTTGAAACTTTCCTTGTCTTTCTCCTTAACCGAACATTTTCCTGCACAGCCACAATCAACTACCCCCTGGCTGTCAGCTGAGTTGGAGGTCTATGTGAAATTCGAAGAGATGCGACTCACATATTGTTAGTAAATCAAACAATTCTTACTTAAAGATGTACGAAAGTCAGTTTCTGCACATATTCATGGAAGGTCGAAGGTGACCTGCGATGTCAAATAGCCGCTCGCTGTACGTGATTGCTCATTGTTCGAGGTGTGAAAAGGTCTCCCCCTGACGTCTTTTGTTGATGACTGAATCAGACAGAGGGTGTTTCACCAGAGCTGCACTTGACTTACATTCCTCTCCCTACCACTTCATATTTTCCTGCAACTCTGTGATATCAAGAAAACAAAATCGATACAAGTAAACAAAATGGATACAAAGTCATTCGGGAGCCTGTCTGTCATTTCCTCAATTTCATTTACAATATGGCTTAGGATTCAGACCACACGGTAATATTAGTGACTGTATGGCAGCATGAGTCCAGCAGTTCAACTGAGTATGTAAATCTTTTCAATCCTGTTGCTGACTGAATGAGCTGTAACCGTGCCTTGTGCTTAGAAACTCGAATATGTTATCTGCTCCAAAACATGACTGAGGATTACTGGTTTTGATTCACACAGGTTGAGAAACGCCAGATCGCGTCCAAGTGAGGCTCTTCAGTGCCTGCTTTGCGATACTTACAGAGACTTACATCAGAAATTCAGTCCTCGCTGTGACAGGAGCAAATGAATGCTATCCTTGTCACTGCCCCATCAAACATTATCTGGAAGACTGTCACCCGTATGAAGGAACAACAATGTTTCTGCTCAGCTCTGAGCAGGGCCACTTTCGACACAAACTGATGCTTCTACTATTCATAAAGCATCAGAGCCCGCCGACCATAATCTTAAAATCGTGATCATCTGTGCTGGAAACGTGCATACATATTCTGAAAAAGGAAGAATAAGTGTCAAATAAATTTGTTCCCACTTTCAACCGGAAAGAGCCGAACCGGAGGAAGGAGTTTCTGTGAGCTGTGTCACAGGGCTGGGCAGGAAGTCGCTGATTGAAGCTGCAGTGGCCCCTTTCTGTTGGCAGCGGGGACTTGAAGAGATTGGGGTCGTATCCTGTTGCGTAGAAACGTCTCACTACCCGCTGACTCTGGGTGAATCGTGAATGAGTTCTCGTGGTTACAGTGCTGGTACAAGGTCGGCTTCAATGCTTGTCCTGAAATATTTAAGGCTCTGTGCTCAGGCTGAGCTCGAACTACCGAACTTTCAGCCAAATGTGCTGACTATTTGAGACACAGAAACTGGCACCAAAAGTGGCCCTGCATATATCCGAAAGCAGAGTGGTTTTGAGGAGGCTTTGGACAGCAGGGGCTATCACTGTTTTCAGAGTCAGTCGCTAACTTTCCCGCTTTTATCGCCGAAGATATCAGAAGCTGCAAACGCGACAATGAACACTTGCAGGACTCGTGTGGACCTTTCATATTCATTAGATTGCAGTACTCCAATCACACTATTGGTAGGGGAGAGATTCGAACCCACGACGGGCTAAAAACGGGAAGCTGAAAAAACCCAGCGCTTGAGACCGCTTGGCCAAACTACCACGCGAAAGCGCACACCCGAATATGTCATGACTCGTGTTTCAGCATCACTTCACTACAGCACTCACACCTCGCGCATTCAGTAACGAACGTGATGCAACTTATAAAATATTTACAAGGGTTTGCAAGGTTTGCACTGTTCGGACAATAGCACGAAGCTGAACCGGCTGCGACGGTTTTTTTTCTGGAGCAATCCCTTTCAGCATTTTATAAAATCATGAGGAAGATGGACAGAGTAAATAATCTGGGCATTATTTTTCATGAGGCATGCGAGTTCAAAGCTAGATAGCATAGGTTTTATGTGAGAGCAGTAAAATTTGGGACACTTATTTTGCACACAGACATTTTTGTGTGTGCAAAATGAATTGCCACATTTAGTATTAACCGGCAAGGGTTCGGAGAGATGAGGGACAAATTTTGGCAATTTTGGTTCGATTCATTTCGGTTATCTGTTCAGCAGGGGCAAGATGGACATAAGGGTCTGTTTCCGTGCTCGGAAACTCTGAGACGCTCCAGCAGCTGACACCAGCTTGAGTCGACCATTTTCTGAAACACACGATTTTTGGTGTTCAGTAAGTGCATTTGGCTATTTTCCCTGGAGGGTGGATGAGTCGAACCGCCCCAGTGATGAAGGTCTTTCCATACTTTTGCTGCTAATGATCATTCTACTTGACACATTCCCAAGTTCGCCAACAAAGATTTTGGCTGAAGAAGAATATCTAACAAATTGTGTCACCCACTCAGCTGTCCAGTGAATCGAAAAACTGACAACTCTTAATGTGGAATAGAAGCAAAATAGAAAAAGCAGAACCATTGCCAGACACACGGTAGGATGCATGCTAACTTTGACGCAGTGCAAATCGTCGATGTCATGTATTTCTCACACAAACGGCAGCGGGGCAATCCCAAACTATGCTTCCAAACATACTGGAGCTTTAATGCAATGTCAATTCACAGAAAGTTGTCAAGAAACATACAACGAGCAATAAACTACGCAAAGTGAAGATTACCCATTACATTTTGGATTAAATTAGGTCAACAATGCGCTGGTACCTTCATCTGATTGAGCGGACCAATCACCAGCCTACCTCACCAGGACAGTAATAAAGAAAATGAGAGAAATTTAATAACGTTTCACATCGAGATTGCCCACCTTTTCGCCACAAAAACAAAAAATCGGCGAGCAGATTCAATGCACGATCTTGTTTCACATCAGCAATAAAATAACGACCTCCAGTCGCTTTCGCAGAAAACGGCGAACAACCCAAACTGTCTGGAATGTGAATACCCAGCGCAGGTTGCTTGGGTCCCGTATAATACTGTTGCACAGACTTTTATATGAAAATATATCTTTCAAAGAGAGTGTTTGTGGCTGTCCATATGACAATGGCAGCTGTTGCCCTCGCTCCCACTGCCGTTCTTTGTCGTGTCAGGCTTGTTACCCCGTATGGAATCTGTTAGGGATGCCCTGAGTACCTGGGAGGAAAGGGTAGCTAGCCTTTAGTAGCATGGGAGGCTGATCAAGAAACATTAGTACGAGTTAAAAGCGGCAGACAACAGCGATGATAGACACTGGAGCTACATACACTTGTCGACAGCCGCGGTGTGCATGTCAACTCCCCATGTCAAGTAAATTTGTTCAAACCGGAGGGTTCTCAGGGAATTAACAGTTCAACCGATTTACAGCTCCTGTTACATTCGAAATGGAAGGTAGCGAGATAGTTCTGACAATAATAGTGTCTGAAGAGACGCCAATTAACTTGTTATGCAGGGATGCTTTACTACAGTTAGAGGTAAGATTGGAATGCACACAGTTGGGCTTTTTTCATAGAAAAGGCCAATGCACAGTTAGTGATGGAAGTAGTTATAGATGTTAATGTTTAATGGATAGGGGATATAGTAAGTGATATTCAAGACATTTAGGCGATGTATGAAGCAGACGTGTTGACGATATTGACAAAAGCAAGACCACCCATGTCTGAGCTGCACTGTATAGTGATATTAGACCTGTCTGAGGATGAGGTGTTAGAGAGGCAGTGGCAACAGGAAGTCACTGCTCTGCAACATTTGAGAAGTGAAGTAATAGTATGAGGGAAGCAGAGAGTGATCCTGCAAATGGAGGGAAATGCGTTCCTGGAAACTTGGTATAGAGTACCAGGTGCCGCACCACATGCAACCTTACTTGTAAATAAGGGATATAAATCTAACGACTTAGGATCTATGGCCAGGCATGTATAAACAGTTAGGGAAAGGCATATGCTCACGACAGCGGTTTGGGAATCTGGGGATGGCAGGTATATTAAAATCCTAGTACACTGCACCTTAACAGGGAATCCAAAGTAAATCAAGGTAACACGCCAGCGGAGCATGCCAATGACAGTGGAGGAAGATGATCAATATGGTAATCAGCATTTGGATGCATTACCAGCCACGTTGTGGTTGCAGTATGATACAGATCTGGGGAGAGTGAAATTATTTAGCCCAGTGGATATAAGTTTGAAACCAGGAGCTGGGAGAATCGTGAAATTTCTGACTAAGGAAGTTATTCAAAGGTTTGGTTTACTGTCAGAAATTAGTTCAGACACTGGGTTTGCCTTCATTCAGAAAGTCGTTAAGTTGGTGTTGCAGTTTTTGTGAATAAAACAGAGGTTTTGATGTGTGTATCATTCCCAGTCATAGGGTATGTTGCAAAAGATTAATGGGACATTGAAAGCCAATTAAACAAGATCTGCACAATCACCATCTTTAACTGAGTTGATGCACTGGCGCTAATTAGTTATCGCCTGCAGACTAATCGCATGACCAATCTAACACCGCATGAGATGCTCACAGGTAGACCTATGTCAGTACCCAGGTGGAGAGGCACATACAAAGGGCCTAGCTTGGAGTGGTTAAGCTTAGGACTTAAGCAACATATGCAGCAGCTAACTATGATACATGAGGTCTACCCACCTGCAGGAAACATAAAGGGAAACGCCACATCTCAACGAGGAAGGACCCATTATACCCGGGGAATGGGTGTATGTGCAGGTTTTTTGAAGATGCTGGAATGCGCCGAGGAGAGAGGGACCTTTCGTCATGACTAAGGCATGAACTACTACCATCCAAATGGAAGGACAACACATACGCTATCACCTTAATCAGTGCACTAAAGCTCTCCCACCAGCACAGACTAACTCTAACACTGAGGTAAGTGGAGGTGAGGCCGAGGAATTTGAAGACAGGCAGGGCACACAGGCGGTTAGTACCCCTCAGCAGGGTTTCAAATAAGGTACAGGTAAAGTTCTTGGTGATACTGATGTGGAGCATAGTTCTTCTGGCAGAGGGGATGGGGAAGACATGTGTGATGTCCATGATACCCCCGCTCTGATGCAGGCCTGCATACTCATGCTTGGAGACCATGAATTTAGCAGACCTGAACTGGTAATACCAGGGTCGCACAGGCTAGAAGACAAAAACGTATGAGAAATGCAGACCTCGCTGCCCTGACATGGGTATGCGCCCGTGATATTCAATGGTAGCAGTGGGAAACTAAACGGCTGGAATGATGGCTAGACAGGACTGTTCCTTGTATACTAAGGTAACGCCTAATACTACGTTGCGCCAATGCACTATAACTCGACATGGCATTTGTAGCACTCTCGCCGAACTCTTAATCCGGATGATTCATCGACTTACAGGCAATTCTATTTTCTATTTTGGTACCTCCTACTTCAAACCTCTACGTTCTATCAGCAGGATGACGTGGGCAGGCAGCCACTCCAACGGTGGCTTGTCTATTGTACCCCATGGTCCATCTGTAAGATTAATTGCACACTCCCCGTAGCTGCTTTCAGGATACGGGAAGGGTTGGGTTTTGAATGCTTTAAGTGAAATGGCGACACACCAGACGGCTATTTTAAGGGCCATTGCGAGAATGATTGAACTCGAGGGGGACAGCACATTTGGGGCGGATTTGAATTCTCAGCGCATGCCACTGGCAGATATTTGTTGGCTGTATGTTAAGAAAGTAGGGTTGTGCCCAACGCTGCCCACTGACTGGAGTGGCAGCTGTGCCCGTGTAATGCTCCTGCATGAGGCAGTTATATCACCACACACGCAGCTGGATGCTACGTCACAGTCAGTTTTCCGCCGAAATAAGCGATGGTATGTTCCTGATCTAACAATTTGGATTGATAACATAGGACCGCCAAGAGGTATTCCTAATGAGTATAAGGCCCGCAATCAAATTGCCGCTGGGAAGCTCTCATCCCAGTGGTAGGAGTTAGCAAGAATGCAGAATGGATTACTGACATTTGTTACAACCAGCAGAGATTTATAAATTATACTGACGATGCACTTGAGGCCTTGGGAGAACAACTGGTGCAACTACCAAAACGACAGGCCTTAGATTGGATATTGGCAGAAAAAGGTGAAGGTTGTGTGATGTTTGGGGAAAATTGCTGCACATTTATACCTTACAACACTAGCTCTTGGCGATCTTTTACTACAGCAATGGAAAAGCTAAAGAATCTAAGACAGCAGGTAAAAGGCAATGCGGTGTTTGGTTATCAGGCTTTTGATTGGCTGAGTGATATATGAGGGTCTTGAGGAGCATGATTTGTCAAGATTGGTCTTATTGTAGGTGCGGTTTTGTTTGTTGTTGCCTTTGTCTTTTGTTATGCTTTACCTTTCATTAAGTCCATTTTACTTCACGTCACTACACGGGAACATGTAGTCATTTCAGCGACACAACGAAGTGCTTACTCCTCGGATGGCACCCCACTACTCTGCTATTATGATCTGGAAACCGCCACTGTGCAAGAAATATTTCCATGTGGGACCGACGATGATACTTCTGAAGAAGACACGAGACCTATATTGTGAGGGATTTGGGTCACTTTTTCCTGTTCTGGTTATTGGAGGAGAGGTTTTTGGCCCAAGGGACCCCAGGAATGGAGGAAAAACCCTTTACTTCTAAGACTCCGAAAATTATTTCTTTCGTGTTGGGACCTATATTGTTTGTATTGGGCACAAGAGAGGCTGAGCTTATTGTCTTCGTTCTCTGGGTGAGACCAGTAGGTCTCAAAGGGGGGAATATGGAAAATAAAGAAAATGAAAGCATGGGAAGGGTTAAAGCATGAAGACCACTGGGAAATTCTGATCTGTGGAAGGCAGGATGGGATAAACATAGTGGAAGTCTCTCACACCAATTGGCAGAGCAAGGTTAATACTGAAAGGTCACTATGGCGAGATGAGATAACACAAGTAATAAAGCAAGTTTCTCCGTAAAGTGTTACTGTGACATTATTGACACCATGAATGTTTGGGACATGACAGTAAAATATCTGCTTAGTAGTTACTTGAGTCTGCTTGAGGCAGGAGACTGTTGTATTAGATGGAATAGCTAAAGATCTATCATGACAGGTTTGTCTGCACTGGAAGATCACTGTACCAGAAGTGATAGAAAATGGCTAACCATGACATTGGGAAAATATTAATTAGGGTCTGATATAAAAGTTCATTGTAGCACAGTTAGCAATAAATATCTAATCGTGACATTAGATTAACATTATGTAGAATGTACAACTAAAGAGATATTGGGAACTAACATCACAGGTTTATTGTGCAGCAAGCGTGTGGTACTTTGATTTATATAATTGGACATGCTGATAAGCTAACAGAAACATAGTAAGAAAATATATAAAAATCCACAGACCCTGAGGTTCAGGGGCATTCGAGAATCTGCTTTCGCGGTGTCACGTTAATTTTGTTTACAAATAAAATACCTATTTCTTGAAGAACTCGCTGCGTCTCCTGGTGATTCTCTATATTTTATCCGCAACATAATCTGCGTTTTAACTGCAATAACGTGTGCTGGAAATCCAGGTCCACCAGTCCTGGATTTTTGTTTTTGTTTTGTTTATGTTATTTTCATACGATGCGCAATTGCAGCACAGAGGAGTATCAATTAATATTGGAAGATGACACACAGAGGCGTGTGAAATGCCGTTATTTTAGTGGCATTTAGGCAATGGTTAGAGATTATTTTGATTCAGGAGATCGGGATGCAAAATGAGTTTGGTTGCAGATGAGGAACAGTGAGGAAAGAAGTCACCAGAAGATGCAGTTTAAAAGCACAATGTGAACTAATACATACAAGAAATAAATATTGCGTGTGAGTGATTGAAAGATAGCATTAATCATGGGCGATCTTAATTTCCCCTCTCCCACTCACGGTTCAATTATAAAGGAAGATTGGAGAACAATAATCAATAAATCATATATGTCCCATAGAACAATGCGAGCCATATCTTGGTCATAGATTAGTTCGCAGGCGACTTAGTTTCTATCTTTTCTTCGAAATCGTCTCTTTCATTGTGAGCGACAAGAAAGACCAATTATTTGTCAGAAACAAAAACGTGTCACTAACCTTTGTTTCATGTGCAAGAACACTCAGACCAACAGTTGCCTTGATCAGCTCTGCTGGACATGTTGATAAAGAAATCTGGCAAACTGCCAAGTATGGTTTTCCTTTCAATTCATAATTTTGACTCAGTTTGACTGCAATATTCTCTTCCTAACTTCCTGATTTTCTTCGCATACGATGGTGTCTGTCATCTTCCTGTCACAGCAAAACTATGAGAACAGATCTAAGCCATTTAGCCGATCACGTTGGCGACAGTTTTCAATGAGATCACGGCTGATTTGAGTAATCCCCAACTTCCCTTTTCAGCTTTATCTCCATCGCCCTTTATTGCGAATTAACTAAATGTCTGTCTATCTCAGCCTTGAATATACCCAGCTTTGACAGACTTCTATTTTTTTAAATTTCCACAGATTTTCTACCCTCCGAAAGAGAGAATATCCTCGTCATCAGAGTCTTAAATATTTGACAACTTCCGCTGTTAGAAAGCCCTCTTGTCCCACATTGTCCCAAGTGTAAATCAGAGCAGAATAAACCCTCAGAGTAGGTCTGCACTATCCAGTGCCAGGTGTGTGTATTTGAAACATTTTCAGATTTTGACCTCTAAGTAAGCAAATCGACCTGATTTGCACATTAGATTTGCCAATGGTGAATCTTTTCAAGAGCACAGCTAGCTGTGAATCCACTGCTGTGTTTATTAATCTCTCAGCACATGTAAATGGTCTTTTCCCATCCAATTTATCTCTCATCAATGTGTGTGTAATTCAAATTGATCGCCCAGCATCCTCCTCCATTCTGAACCAAGAGAGGGTGACAGCGAACACCGGAGTCATGCTGCGGACAGGAAAAGCCAAATATTCGTGTTTGAGGTTGGCATTCTCCATTCTATAAAGTATATTAAGCAACGCTTCCATTCATGTAGTCATGGCCAATTGTTTAACGCCATGGATCAAACATTGGTTCCAGCGTCAAATCCTGCTTACTACATTTTGATTGACTCCCTGCAGGTCTAATTCAAGACACCCATCTCAACAAACCAAGACAGTCATTTGATTAGACTTCATAAACTAGAGTTCTTAATCAGTAATGCACTATGTTTAAAAACGTTGTCTCTGTTTCTCTTTCCACAGATGTTTCTAGTTCCATCCAGCTTCTGCAGTATTCTTTGAATGTACAGAAAAGAAGTGCTGCTTTTCATGAAATTCCTTTAATCACAGTCCTCTGTTCACTGACTCTGTTCAGTGGCAACACTTCCATCTGTTCGTCAAATTGCCCATCCCCAACGGTGCCCCTCCTATCATTATAAACTGCAGCAGGAAATTGCCAGTTAACCATCTTTGCTCCAAAGCGAAACTCAACCAGCCTCTGAACCTCTTCACAAAACGGGACTTCTCATCCCAGGTCATGGTCCAAGACAGAGGATTGTGAAAAGATTGGGAAAATATTGTCATTTTGATGGTGCAAAATTATTCAGGAGAGAAACCACATAACCCAGTCTCCAATTTTGTAAATCTTCAGAAACAGAACATCGAACACAGAACATTACAGCGCAGTGCAGGTCCTTCGGCCCTCGATGTTGCGCCGTCCTGTCATATTAATCTGAAGCATATCCCACCTACACTTTTCCACGTACGTCCAAATGTCTGTCTAATGACGGCTTAAATGCACTTAAACTTGGCGAATCTACTACCGTTGCAGGCAAAGCATTCCATACCCTTACGACTCTCTGAGTAAAGAAAATACCTTTGACATTTGTCTTATACCTATTTCCCCTCACTTTAAAGTTGTGTCCCCTCGTGTTTGCCGTTCCCATCCTTGGAAAACAGCTCTCCCTATCCACGCTATCTAACCCTCTGATTATCTTGCATGTCTCTATTTAGTCACCACTCAACCCTCTTCTCTCGAACGAGAACAGCCTCAAGGCCCTCAGCTGTTCCTCGTAAGACATTCCTTCCGTACCAGGCAACATCCTAGTAAATCTCCTCTGCTCATTTTCCAAAGCTTCCACATCCTTCTTATAATGCGGTGACCAGCACTGTATACAATACTCCAAGTGTGGCGGTACCAGAGCTATGTACAGCTGGAGCATAACCTCTTGGTTCCAGAACTCAATCCCTCTATTAATAAAGGCCAAAATGCTGT
This sequence comes from Chiloscyllium punctatum, assembly GCF_047496795.1. Taxonomy (NCBI): domain Eukaryota; kingdom Metazoa; phylum Chordata; class Chondrichthyes; order Orectolobiformes; family Hemiscylliidae; genus Chiloscyllium; species Chiloscyllium punctatum. The sequence goes on along the minus strand of NC_092759.1, from coordinate 83,651,664 downwards.
ATGCCTTCTTAACAATCCTGTCAATCTGTGTGACAAATTTAAGGATCTGTGTACATGGACAACGAGATCTCTCTGCTCATCTGCACTCCCAAGAATCTTACCATTAGCCCAGTACTTTGCATTCCGATGACTCCGTCTAAAGTGTATCACCTCACTCTTGTCCACATTAAACTCCATATGTCCCCCTCAGCCCAGCTCTGCATCATACCTATGTCTCTCTACAACCTTCCACATCCTTCATCATTATCCACAACTCCACCGACCTTAGTGTTGTCTGAAAATTTACTAACCCACCCTTCTAAAGCACTCATTCAGTTCATTTGTAAAAATGACGAACAGCAGTGTACTCAACACCGACCCTTGCGGCAATCCGCTAGTTACTGGACACCAAGATGAACATGTTCCATAAACTATAACCCTCTGTTCTACGACAACTTCAACATTTTGGTAAATGGAGTCAGAGGAGAATGAAGAAGGGAGAACTGTTGGACTGAGCAGAACCAGTCAAGACACCTTCCTCTTCTTTCAGAGGTTGGGAAATTGAATCTGATGTTCTCAGGACATGAACTGATTGGAGATGATGAAAGAATTCGCGCTTCTGTACATGAGGAATGCAAACCTCATCTGGACACCGGGACAATGAAAACGCTCGGGACCAAACAAGATACTGAGACGCTCGAAGGGAGATGGTCTTGTTTGGAGGCGAGCTCATTCCCAGTGATATGGATTTGTCTGCAGTGAGTGGGATCAGACTATTCCCATGACTCCACAATGAATGTTCCAGTCTTTATTTTGGAAAAGTAAAACCGATAGAGCACATTTGTCGTACTGGGAAGGGCAGAATCAAGTTGGAGGTCAGTCACAGACTGCCTTCGAGGATCATCCAAGGTGTTAGGTAAGAAGTTTCAGAGCATTCGACTGTTAAGTGAAAGGTTACTGGTTCACGAGCCCCAGGGCGACAAGTGATTGATGTTCTTACTGCATCTGTTTTCTGTGCTGCACAGTTTCATGTTTCTTATGGGGTCAGGAAAATGTTCTCCAAGCTGAAATCTTTGGTATTACGAATCACAAAAAAGTTTCTGCATTGCTTCAATGGTTAAAGTCAAGACTTGTGGATTCTGGGATCTGACACAAAAACAGAAACTGCTGTTGAAACTAATCGATTTGGCAGTACTTGTGGGAGATGACTGAGTTCTGATGAACTTTTCAAATATTATCTCTGATTCTCTCTGCATGGATGCAGTAAGATGTGCTGAGTTTCTCCTTTTATTTCTCTTCTCGATTTTAACTGAATATCCATTCCCCTCTCAGGATGATACAAGCAAATCAACCATGCACTAAAATTAAAGAATCACACCTCAGTATCTCACTCTACCTCAAACCAAAGGATAACCACATGATGCTGCACTTGTCCAGCCTCCACCCTAAATATATTAAAGCAGCCATACCCTAAAGACAGGCACTGCACCTGCACAGGTAGCGCCGAGATGAGGAGTAATGCGACAGACAACCAAAGATTTTGAAGGATTCCGTCATGTCGATAGCATACATGCTGAACTGATTGATCGCCAGTTCCGTTGTGCCATAGTGAAAAACTGCGAGGAACGTCTCCGAAGATAGACACAGGATTCAACTGATAGAGTATCCTGCATCATCTATACTATCCTGGACTACAGCACCTTCTTCACAGGATTAAACATGTCACCAATGATGATGAGCATCTCATTAAGATCATCCCGATTCCTTGACGTCTCACCTTCAAACACCCACCAAAAGTAAAACATACCACAGTGTGCAGCACACTACGCAGCCGTCACACAGCATTAACTACAACACCACTGCACCCTGCCTTCGTAACTTCTGCAAGCCATGTCAGCTCATTGACATGGACACTGCCATCACATGTGGGGACACCAACCACCATGTACACGACAGGAACTCATGTGTCTCAGCCAATGTTGTCTATCTCATATGCTGCAGGCAAGGCTACCCCGAGATACCCAGACATGGTATGTTGGTGAGACCATGCAGACGATGTGGCAATGGATGAATGGTAATGGCACAACAAATATCAGGAACGATTATTCACTCCCAGTCGGGGCAGAGGTCAGCAGTCAAGGATATTTGGCTTTCAATCTTCGACTAAACATTGGCCAAGGCGACCATCGAGATATACAACAACGAAAAATTGCCAAACAGTAATGGATAGCCAACTGCTATAACCGTGAGGATGGCCTCAACCAAAGTCTTACGTTCATGTCACGCTAACTGTGATTCCCCCCACCCTGTTCTGTGTCTGTGAAATCTTCCTTATTGCTCTGTTTTCACACCATCACCTTGTCAAGTTGTTATGATCTCTCTGCCTTATTTCGTTTGTACAATTTTGGCTAACTGATTACTTGGGTCAGACTCTCCGCATGAGACTAGATTCAAACAAAACATTAAAAGAACTGGGAATGCTGTAAACCAGGAGCAATGACAAGGGTTACTGGGGGTGGGGGTGTTGGACGAGGGCATGCTTGCGAGGGGGGCGAGAGTTTCGCAGGTCCAGTGGCATCTGCGGAGAAAAATAAGAGTTAATGTTTTCGGTCTGTTGACCCTACCTCTGGTGCTTTTCTTGTGGAGGGGTTTTCCAGCTGCTTCTGCTTCTTTTCCATGTTATTCCAGTACTCTGATTTGTCTCCAGTGCGACCTTATTTTAATATTTTGTAGTTACCTTCATGCCTCATTTACTTGGATTAGAGGTCGTCCCTTCGGTTGATAGTCAGTTATTGACACATTACTTACACTGTCTAACACTCTTGTTCACCTGCAGAGTCTTGATCTTAGATACTTCAATCACAATTTGTCTGATCTTTTGAACTGTCTGTCCTTAATCTCTCAGCCCATAAATTCTGTGTTCTGTGTTATTCCCTCTCACTTCACCTGACGAAGGGTCTTTGTTCCAAAATCTTATTACCTCAAATAAACCTGGTCGACTCTAAACTGGTGTGATTTCTGTATCCACCTCATTCCAAAACCGCAACCTCCACAGCTGGTACACGGGAATACCACCATACGCAAGTATACATCCACACTGTGTTCGCACTCATTTACTCGTGCAGCCGCGTGTAATTTTGAACTTGTGATTGTTCGTGATGAAAGCTTAGTTTCAAGCGTCTTTTGCAATGTATAAACTTTTGAAAGTAGTTCAATTTCAAAGAAAAACTTACCTCAAGAGATGATACATGCTTCAAATATTTGGATGAGGTGTTTAAATTTCCTTTATTTTGAACCCAGTGAGCTCATGGAAGAATAAAAGTGCTTAGCACTCTTGCCTCACAGTGCCAGGGACCCAGCTCAATTCTAGCCTGCGGTGACTGGCTGTATGGTGCTTGCATTCCTCCCATGTGTGCGTGAGTTTAAAATATCTGTAGTTTCGGTGTATTGTCCAATAGAAAATACCCAATGTGTCCAGGTCTGTGTAGTTTAGGTTATTTAGTTCTGAGAAGCTGTGAGAGGATAGAGGAGGAAGTGGGTCTAGTTGGGGTAATCTTCAACGGGTTGGTGTGGACTTGGTGGACCGAACGGTCTACTTCCACACAATAGGGATTTTATGAAAATTATTGTAACCGTGCATTTTGCCAGTCAGTCTGAAAGACAAATGTTGTTTCCAAATGTCGTTTCTGATTTCTGCAAACGATAATCGCACACCCCACAGGAACTGTGCTTTGAAATCTGCACTTAAACAGTTTAAAGTTGTGCTTTCAGTGCTCACAGGTTTACCATTAAGATCAAATCTTTTGTTTGTTCATCTATGGTATACACAGTCGAATTAGTCTTATTTATCAACCTTTAACGCGTAGACTTGCAAATTTATTGGAATGGTAATTTTTCAGATTCAGGTTCATTTTAATTATGGATAAGTAGATGACAACCACACTTACCATCATCACAAGTGGACGTGAAAGGCATTGATCACCAACACTGAGCTGTGCTGCTCCCTGGGAGATGGTGAGGTGCAGTGATGGCCTGTTCGCTGACATCACACATGTACATTGTGTCCGATTGGTTTCTGTGGAGCAGCACAGATATTGAAGGGATGGTAGAAGACAAGAGCTGATTGTGGGAGGGGAAACCTCTTGAAGTGGTTTCAGCAGTATCGGAGAGACTTTCCAAAATTCAAACAAGCAAAGGCATTGAATAAAATCTCGGGGGATGGCTTCGAATACGAGAAAGGTGTAACTAAGCATATATAACATAGGCTAAATCATGATAAATACCTAATTTCTAGCAGAAGGAATGGCATGAAGAACATATTTGATTGAGGACTTGCTGCTGCAGCCTTTCTGTTTCGCCGCTAAGTCAGCAATTAAGAAAGGGTGCCAAAAGAGCTTTCCTTCAACTGATCACCTTCAGCCATGTGCTGGAGAATGACGAGACTACTTCTGTCTCTGTGAATAAAACATTAATTTTTGCTGTAAAATGGCTGTGGTGACGTGTTCATCTTTTTTTCAAGCTTATTCAGAAGAAAGGCTCCACTAGAGTTTGAAGAAAGGTGCAGTAGCTCAGTGATTAGCACTACTGCCTTACAGCACAAAGGGCCTGGATTCGATTCCAGCCTCAGACGACCGTTTGGAGTTCGCACATTCTCCTTGTGTCTGCATGGGTGTCTTCGGGATGCTCTAGTTTCCTCCTACAGGCAAAAGATATGCAGGTTAGACGTACTGAGGAAGGGCTTTTGCCTGAAACGTCGATTTTACTGCTCCCCGGATGCTGCCTGAATTGCTGTGCTTTTCCAGTACATCGAATCCAGAATCTGGTTTCCAGCATCTGCAGTCACTGTTTTTACCATGTTACATTGTATGTAGTGCTCCAGAATGTGTCAGTCAGGAGCAGTGTAGGGGAATGGGTGTGGGTGGAATACTCTTTAGAGTTTGCCTGTGAAATTCTTTGTCCTAATGACCTGTTTCCACACTGTAGGGATTATACTTCCTAACAGAGTAAGGCATGGTATAACTCAGCAGCTTACATGTAAAATGACGAATGTTGGATTCACGCTGATTATCGATGACAAGGTTTGCTGGCAACTGTTCATCTCAATTGGAACTGTACGCCAATACAAATTTCATTGAAACAGAATTATTGCTGGAAAATACATACTGTGAAAATTCATCACCAAATTCCGCATTTCTATTCATGGCAAATTGCTGAGACAACTTATGTCAACTTATGGATCTGCTGCAAGAAAACAGGGATGTGTATTTCTAAACTGCTCCTCCTAACTCTGCAAGTCAAGTGTTGCATTTTTTTGTGAAATTTTTCTCACCTCCCAGTGACTATTGGCCTCCTGACAACTGAGTTTGATAAAGTTTAGTTAAACAGTTCGTTCAACTATTTGGCTACTTTGAAGTGGGGGAGAGGGAGAGACACGCTGTGATCCACTGGAACGGTGAAGACCTGACTGAAAGAACTACCTATCCAATTTAGGATGGTTAGTAGATTGGAAGAGAACATACAGATAATGTTATTCCCATTCATTTACTTCCTTTGTCTTTCGGATGATAGTAGTTTTGGAGTTACAGGATGTCTGCAGGAAATTATTAAAGACACAAAAAGCTGTTTCTGCTTTCATTCCACGTATTAAATGCCTGCGGCATTGTCCTTTTTCATGAATGTTACATAATGGCGTTGTTCAACATCTTGAGGTATGTTGGCGATTCATTTGTCCAGTCAAGCGGGGAGTATTCCATCACACTTTTTAAGTGTGACTTCTTGGTATTAGAGAAACTTTTGGAGCAAGGAAGTCCATTACTGATAGCGGTATACTTGCCATCTGGCCTGCTCTTGTAGCCACATTCTTTATGTAGTGAGGTCAGTTCAGTTTGGGATTAATAGTAACTCCCAGGCTGTTGATCGTGAAGACTCAGTAATGGGAAGACCATTGAATTTCCAGAGGTGTTGATAAGGTTATCTGACTCAGTATGTGTTAAATTAATTTAACTTGTCTGTCCAGGCCTTTACATTTCCAGAATTCTGCTGCATTGTGAAATGGAATGCTTCAGGAGTTGAGGAGGTAGGAATGCTGCTGGACATTGGGCAATTATTCGTGAACAGAACTTGAGGAATTCCTGCAGTGTGGTCCTGGAGTTCAGATAACTGACCTGCAGCAACCAAACCAGTTTCTGTGCGTCTGGTGTCACATGTAGCTTGGACAAAATAATAGAAGGTTTCATTCCATAAGGGTCATTAGCGAATCAGAAAGGATTTTCTATGATAAGTGATAATGGGTTAATAGGCAGTAGACACAGAACATCAACTTAGAAATCATGGCATCTATCATTGCAGGGTTTGAATCAGGTCTCTGATAACAATTCTGGAATATCTTCACGTGAGCTGATTATTACGTACTGATGAGCAATGCTTCTCCAAAACTGGGATTAAACTTGTTGTTATATTTTGCTTCTTCATTTCTCGGAAATTTGAAAAAAAACAACAAATCTGAGCAATGCTGAAGTCTCAACCTCCTCAAGCAGCTTCCACACAGTACAAGGCCAAATCTCTGGTGATGCATCAGCTCAGGTTTTCAAACAAGAAGCTTGTCAGTTGCCTGAACGGAGAGATAACCTCGTACCGAAAACTGCTTCAAACAATTCAACATGTGGAGAAGGTGATCTTCACCATCCTGGTCTTCACTGGCATTTCTGGTATGGCATTATGACAATTGCTCTTGTTTGAATCTGCTGCTGATCTGCTCTCTGGTTTTGTACAATGAAGTCTCCATTTCACTGACTGGTTACCATATTCAGACACAGCAAGAGCGATAGCAGTTTACTGAGCAGTATTCTCCTTAGAAGTCTCCACTGATAGAGACTCCCAACATCACTACAAATGCAGCACTTCCTGATCTCAGTGTTCTGCCATTTGTTCCGGTTTCATACCGCTTGTAGGTATGAGAAGAGATCAGGCAAGTCAGTTGCAAAGAATGGTCAAAAGACGTGAAACATTAACTCTTCTTGCTCTCCCTCAGATGCTGTAAGACGTGCTGAGCAATTTCTGTTTTTGGTATACAAACGAAGCGTTAAGTGATGACCTGATATAAATAATGCAAAATATTAAAAGGAAGAGGAAAACTATTTCAATTGGTTGTGGATTCTACAATAAGGGCGTAGAGTTTGGAAATGAGGTTCAGAGTATTCAGGACAGATGTTAGGGAGCACTTCTACACACAATATTTTGGAGAGGTTTGGAACTCTCTTCCACAAACGGCAGTAGATGCTGAGCAGGTTGGTCAATTCATACAAGGTAGTTATTTTTTTGTTAAGCAAAGGATTGAAGGACATGCATCCATTTTGATTTGTAAAACTTGATCTACAATCATCTCTTCTGGAAATTCTCATCCTGTTCAGCCTGTAGTCAGGAGATTCAAATCATGATAAATTGCTCTCTTGATCACTGCATGTCAAGATATTTGCCATGTCTAGAAGTGTTGATTACAGTAGAAATATCACTCTGCAGGCAAACACTCAGACGTTGTCCCTGCATGATCTGTTATACTTCACTTTTGTAAGACACGTGGACTCAAGTTAGAATCCTGACAGTGTGGAAACAGGTTCTTCAGCCCAATAGGCCATCCTACCCCTCCGAAGTGTAACCCACCCAGACCCATTCCCCGACTCGATCACTCTACATTTGCACTGACAAATGCACCTAACTTGCATATCACTGAACACTATGGACAATTTAGCATGGCCAATTCATCTCACGTGCACATTTTTGGTCTATGGGAGGAAACTGGAACACCCAGAGGAAACCCACACATAGGCAGGGAAATTTGCAATCTCAATGAAGACATTTGCCTGAGGCTGCAATTGAACCCAGATCCCTAGAAGGCCGCAGATCTAACAACGAAGCCACCATGCCACCTTAGTCCTTTTTGAAATCTTACCCAGGTTCTGGCAAACTGCTTCCTGTTTCTGTTGTGGCTCTGATCAAAATTTACTTCAGTGCTAAGAGCAGGAATGATTTGCTCCAAGCAGAAATGGGTGTGTGGGGGGGGGGGGTATTTGATTTATCGACAGTTCAATGTATTCCTATGACTGAGTTAAAAATCACACAACAACAGGTTACAGTCCAACAAGTTTAATTGGAAGCAGACTAGCTTTCGGAGCATCGCTCCTTCATCAGGTGACAGTGGAGGGCCCAATCCTAACACACAAGATTTATAGAAAAAATTTAAAGTATACATTAAATACTCAAAAATGTACACATTGAATTTATACATTGAAAAATACAATCACCTGATGAAGGAGAGATGCTTCGAAAGCTCCCTTGCTTCCAATTAAACCTGTTGTACAATTACATGATGTTGTGTGATTTTTAACTTTGTACACCCCAGTCCAACACTTTCATCTCCAAATCATGATTCCTATGACTGGGTTGGGAACAAGTGTTCATCCTGGCAGTGTTGGAATATAGAAGTTAAAAATCTACAATAGTCTTCCAATATTTACTTTGCAACCAAACATATCACAGAGTCTCTTCTGCTCTCCTTGGAAGGGCCATGTGTTCAGTCTCAATCCAAACTCGATCATGACTAATCTGAAGGGATTGGGCTGAGGGATAATCTGAGGTGGTATGACATTCTTAAAATTAAAACTCACTCACCTCTAAACTTTTCCACTCACACAATGTGTTGACTTTTCGCGGTAACGTGTTATTTCTGATCTCTGGAATAGGAAAGGCAAAGCTCTGATTGGTATCTTTTCCCATTTGTCTCCTAGTTAATTTGCTGGTGAGTGTAATCCTTTCCCAGAGAAAAAGGTGGTTGTTCTCCCTTACACTATTCCTTACGTAATGGTTATGGCAACTGCTGATCTTATGGTTAAATGTCACTGAGGTTATATAGAGTCATAGAGTTGTAGAGATGTACAGCATGGAAACAAACTATTCAGTCCAACCCGCCCACGCCGACCAGATATCCCTACCCAATCTAGTCCCACCGGCCAGCACCCGGCCCTGGTCCCTCCAAACTGTTCTATTCATATACGCATCCAAATGCCTATTAAAAGTTGTAATTGTGCCAGCGTCCAACACTTCCTCTAGCAGCTCATTCCATACAAATACCAACCTCTGCGTGAAAAAGTTGCCACGAAGGTCATTTTTACATCTTTCCCCTCTCACCCTAAAAATAAGTCCTCTCGTTCTGGACTCCCCAACCCCAGGGAAAAGACTATCCATACACCTCACAATTTTGTAAACCTATATAAGGTCACCCCTCAGCCTTCTACGTTCCAGGGAAAACAGCCCCAGCCTGTTCAGCCTCTCCCTATATCTCAAGTCCTCTAACCCAGACAACATCCTGGCAAATCCTTTCTGAACTGTTTGAAATTTCACAACATCTTTCCGATGGAAAGGAGACCAAAATTGCTAGCAAAATTTCAACAGTGATCTCAGTAATGTCCTGTAGAGCCGCAACATGACCTCCCAACACCTGTACTAAATACGCTGACCAATAAAGGAAAGCATTCCGAACGCCTTCTTCACTATCCTATCTACCTTCGACTCTACTTTCAAGGAGCTACGAACCTGCACTTCAAGGTCTCTTTGTTCAGCAACACTAACGAGGACCTTACCAATAAGTGTATAAGTATTGCTAAGATTTACTTTCCCAAAATGCAGAACCTTGCATTTGTCTGAATTAAACTCCATCTGCCGCTTCTCAGCCCATTGGCCCATTAGTCCAGATCCTGTTTTAATCTAAGGTCACCCTCTTCACAGTCCACCGCACCGCCAATTTTGATGTCATCTGCAAACTTACTAACTGTATCTCTCATTCTTGCATCCAAATCATTTATATAAATTACATTGAGTAGAGGACCCAGCACAGATCCTTGTGGGACTCCACTGGTCACAGGCCTCCAGTCTGAAAATGAATCCTCCTCCATCACCGTCTGTCTCTTCTGACGTTGACCCAGTTGTGATTCCAAATGGCTAGTTCTCCCTGAATTCCTTGAGATCTAACCTTGCTAATCAGTCTCCCATGGGGAACCTTGTCGAACGCCTGATTGAAGTACATAGAGATCACATCTACTGCTCTGCCCTAATCAATCCTCTTTGTTACTTCTTCACAAAGCTCAATCAAGTTTGTGAGACATGATTTCCAACGCACAAAGCCATGTTGACTATCACTAATCAGTCCTTGCTTTTCCAACAACATGTACAACCTGTACCTCAGAATTCCCTCCAAACAACCTATCCATCACTGGTGTCAGGCTCACTGGTCTATAGTTCTCTGGCTTGTCTTTACCGCCCTTCTTTTGCAGTGGCCCCTCGTTTGCCAACCTCCAATCTTCCAGCACCTTACCTGTGATATCGATGATAGAAATATCTCAGCAAGAGTCCCAGCAATCACTTCTCTGACTTCCCACAGAGTTCTCGAGTATACCTGATCAGGTCTTGGGGATTTATCCACTTATACCCATTTCAAGGCATCCAGCACTTCCTAATCATTAATCTGGACATTTTGCAAGATGTCACCATCTATTTCCTCACAGTCTATATCTTCCATATCCTTTTCCACAGTAAATAATGATGCAAACTATTCATTTGGTATCTCCCCCGTTTTCTGTGGCTCCACACAAATGCCGCCTTGCTGATATTTGAGAGGCCCTATTCTCTCCTTAGTTACCCTTTTGTCCTTAATATATTTGTAAATACCCTTTGGATTCTCCTTAATTGTATTTGCCAAACCTATCTCGTGTCCCCTTTTTGCCTTCCTGATCTCCCTCTTAAGTATGCTCCTATTTCCTTGAGACTCTTTTTAGGATTCACTCGATCTGTCCTGTCTATACCTGACATATACTTCCTTCTTTCTCTTAACCAAACCCTCAATTTCTTTAGTCACCCTGCATTCCCTATGCCTACCAGTCTTTCCTTTCACCCAGACAGGAATATCGAATAGAAGTTTCCCTATTATTATTTCGTGCTGTCTTTCCTGGACATCATTCCTGTATGTCACGTTATTGTTATCTTGACACGCACAGCCAGGGACTTTTTTGTCTGGTTCACCTTCACGGTCTCCTTTCCCGATTTGTGGCCATTTGTTGTCAGAAGGTGACAACAAAATATTGCACAAAGAAAACTGCGACGGTGGGTGTTGAATAATCTGCATCCCGCTCTGTCTGAAAATTATCCCTTTCTACTTTCAATTTGTACATCTGACGATAGTCAAGAATGTGCAATTCAGCTGTTATACGATGTCAAGCAACTACACTGAGACTTGGTTAGTGACAACGGACCGCGAATAGAACCCTTGCCGCGGCGGTGAGAGCGTCAAACGCTCACTACTAGATTACAAGTGAAGGCGACATCCGCTCTTGCATTTAGTCACAATGAAACTGCTTTTGCCTTCTCATTTCTGATCAGCTTCGCGGCAGATTAGTTTCTCCTTGTCTTCGAGTTGTCAAAGAGCAGGAAGACACCATTCGGCCCATCGTGCATTGTGGTTCAACCGACATTCACATATTATCGTCCCAGTTTCGAGTTTCAGCCCACGACTATGTGTACTGAAGTTTCCAGAGCAAATGTCAATGCAGTTCTCACTGTGAACTGAAAAGATACAACAATTTGACTGAGGTTTGACCTGGTGACATTGTGTTGTCACCCCCCTGAGGAACTCATCCTCGTTTTCACCCACAGAGGGAGACACACAAAAAAAAATCCCGAATGGAACAGATGCCTCAGCACGACATCAGCTCTTTGTGCTTAACTTCTGCCCTCCGCACCACACAAATTCTTACAAAAGACAGCTTCAGGTAGAAAACCAGCCAGTTTGACAGACAATGGGAAACGTTGAAGTGAGCCGGTATTCAAAATAGACAATAGGCCTAAATGCAAGTTTCCAATTCGAAAACACATTGATACAAACTCTTCAGATCCTCAGAACCAGTCAAAACAGGACCTGCCATACACCTGTCTGACATTGAGTTGCAATAGAACCAAACGCAACAATCAATTTCGAAAACACAGTAATGCCATCCCTGTAGCTCCAGTGAACCTAAGAAAACAACTGACAATGTGCAATTGGATCGAAGTAGCGCAGTACATTCGAGACCTTTAGGACATAAACCTACAAATCTCTATCCAAAGTTAGATGTTTTATCTTTGCATCACTGGTGAAATGCAAACGCACATTCTCGACAGCTTTGGATCTGTAATGTAAACGTGAACATCGGGGGAAACGGCATTCATAAGGTGATCAACCAGCAAAGATAATCCACTTTGTGTAGCAGGGCCTTTCGAAGGCAAAGCAAACACATGTGTCCTCAGGTGCCTGTTTCAGTATCGCCTGCTCTTCTACAAGACGTCACCAGCATAATATTCACAGTCCCGACGCTAATGTAAGATGCACACCACAGAAATTTTCTTTTATAATTATATTCAGGTTCTCTTCCAGTCAATTTTGTTAACAAATTCAGCGAGAAATCTCTGGTCATTTCCAGCCTGGAATTTATAATCAAACGATTTGAACGAAGGCTTGATTGCTGCCGCCTCATCACCGCAGATCAACACCTCAAAACGAGCCGCTGTCAATATCAAACTGCTCTGTACCGGCCTGCAGTACTTCTGTTGAGTAACATCAGGTGAGCACAGCTCTGCTTTCTTCGCATGGAAATCAGGGCGAAAATATGAATTATTTGGAAACTTATCGAGAGAAATGTTGCTGCTGAAGATAATGATGACGTGAAGAGCATGTTTCAGAGTTTGGACAAATCAGGTCACAAGTTTTACTGTCAGCATCAATCGAGTCCCTGCTTCGGAGAGTGAGTTTGCATTTTTCAGACAGGGATAGAATTCCCAGTCCGGAAATGAATATTTATTTCTCTTCTTGTGAGTTATCTGAATGAAAACTAACTCCTGCTTACACATAGAACAATGACCCGGATACTTCCAGAATCAACCCTGTGATTGTTTGCATCTATCTCGAAGGACAAGAACAGCAGATACACGAGAAAACTGTAACCGCAAATCACCCATCAAGGATCTCGCCTTTCTGAGTTGGAAGTATCTCGCTGTTCCTGCAGTGTTGTTGGGTCGAGATCCTGGAACTCCCTCGCTAACAACATCATGGGTGTACCTCTGTTGAGTTCTCTCAGGGTTCTGTAAAATAGTTCATCATCTTAATCACTGAAGTAAATAGGGATGGGAAGCGATGTCTATCCCATTGAGTGATGTCCATACGCGACAAATGAGTTTCGAACACCTGCAGTTTCTACGTGGACTCCCACAAGCGATTGGGAGAAGCTAGAAGTGGAGGAGGGCGATTGAAACAATTTCAAAGGCAATGATGACTGGAAGGCGTGGTGCAGTGAGTGAGAGAGGGGCTGGTGGTACAAGGCTTATTGTTGAAACTAATGGCCAGCCTATATTGCCCACTGTTTACAACTACTCACACAATACTGCTCATCAACTCATCACAATGATATCGTTCTCTTGGTGTGATATTTCTTCTGTGCATATTAACGTGGTTAATGGGCCACTACAGGATGAAAGCATCTTCTTTTTACTGTCATTTTGAACAGATGAATGTATCAGTTTGAAACCAATGCAAGAAGAGATTGTTTCTTTCTGTGCATTTTCAGTGTAGAATGTCCAGCTGTGAATTTTTCTTTTCTGTATCAGCGGAGGTTAGTCAAATTCTCACGGAGAAACTTTATCAAAGAAACAAATGTCCAAGTTACTGTGATTGAATAGTTAATTGAATACACGTATGGATTTGACCAGCAATGTCTCCGCTGTCACCGTGGATGAATTAGTTAAAGCGCCTGGTGTGGCGTCAAATCCTGGCTTTGCATGTCCTGCACATTGAAGGTTCGTTGCTTAAACTTCTTGAAAATTTCATATTTTTGATCCACCATACCGAAAGAGACGGTTCAGCATTCTTCTTGTGTTTGAGCTCAGCCCTTGTTTGTTCCGTGTTACCATTTCCTGCCGCCTGCTGTGGCCCCATTAGTCAATTCTCGACCCTGCAAGATCAACGGAAACATTATTTACTGTGTTCCACAAGGACGTCAACGTCTCGTCTACTTTTATTCTCCCTCCTTCGTTTCCACATGTTTGGGAAATACGAGGTGCGGTCGGAGACATTGCTGATATCCCAAAAATATTGTGGTAATGGCATATACACCGCAAGATGATAACACTCATTTTCTGCTGTCACCATTTATTGATTTTACACGAACAGCAAAGGCTTCATTGAAATATTATAATTGGGGTGAAATCGTTTTTTGCTTGGTGGATTATGAATTCTATGAAGAATTATAAAAGCTCATGATAGAGTGCAGAAGTGTCACATTACCTCAGGCCTAAGTGATAGAGACTACACACGGAAAATGTGAGTAATGTCGGGCACACTATAGCCAGGGGTTCAGAAAGCCCATTAGCAGGTCTACTCTCAAATTATCTCTGAACATCAGACTTTTCAAAGAGCAGAAACGGAAAATGACGGATATTGATAAACAGAGAGTGGGAGACTGTGGAACAGAGTGAGGTGGATACACACAGAAAATGGTAGACAAATAGAGAGGCATATTGAGGTAGAGTCTGAAAACAGAGATTCTCCATTCAACATTGGTGCTCACTGACAGAAAGGAGAAGGAAAAAGGAACAATTGAAGGCTTACCGTTCGCCAGCTCAGGGCAACAGAATCAGCATTATGATCGAAAAAGTCAGTTGACATTTCGGAAAGTGGCGTTTGTCGGCTAATGAAATATTCTGATAAATATGCTGATTTGATAAATAAAACTGACAATTACCCTAGCATTAAAACAATAAAATGCATAACTCGCCTGGTTCCGTCGATCTGAAACATTAACTCGGTTTATCACCACAGAATCGACAAAGCCTGCTGAGTTTCTCTGTCAATTCCTGTTTCTGATTCAGTTTTCCAGTATTCGCAGTTACTTTGTTTAAAGTTAGTCTGAATCATGTTTGCGACAAAACTCGATCAGTTGCCAAGTCCATACTTCATCCCCTGCATCGAAAAGGCTGTCCCCACCATTAATGATCAGAGGAAAACTCCATTTGGTGCAACAGTGACAAAAGTGAACTTTCAGCAATAGACGACAAGAGAAAGGAATGAAATGATGATTTGTGTCTTCTTAATGATGCCGCTTTTTGCCTTTTCATCTGTGATAGTTTAAGCTGCAGATCGGTTTCTACTTTCTTCCAATTATTACAGCCTGTAAAATGCCTTTCGGCCCATCTGCAGTGCAATTCCTTGGACACCCACCTATTCGAGTCCCAGTTAAAGCAAGTGGCCCATAACCTTGCCTTTCTGATGTTACCAGGGCGAATCTCAATGGGTTTCTCCCTGTGATCTTAAGTGCCACAACAATGGAATTGAAGTTTGATATGGACGCATTATGTTGTAACTTCCCTGCGGAACTCATCCTCGTATTCACCCACAGAGGGAGACACACAGAGGTCTCAGGATTAGTCTGGTTCCATATGCTTCACATTCGCCAGTTTGTCCGACCAGCTCACCGCTGGTGTCAAAGAGGTCTGCAGCATAGAAAACGTCCTTCAGCCCATGAAGTCTGCACCAGTCGAAGACGCGACCGGACTGTTCTCGTCTCATTTTCCAACAGTTGCACCCAGACATGCAGTGGGTTGAAGATTCCCCCGATTCCCAAAATGTCTGAAATGTCTTGTTTTTCCTTCTCATGTGATTTGAATATGAAAGAAAAAGACAGTTTGCAATCTCCCTTTTTATTTGTTGACATTCCTCATTTGCAATCAGTAGGATTCCAGGCGATGAGGGAAAAGCCAAATTAAATGTCAAATGCATTAATCACCTATCCACGACTACAAAACCACACTGATCTCTTCACATTCCAGTTCTCTCTCCCTGTGGACCTGAGGAAGGGTGAATCATCATCGTCTTTGTTTGAATCCAATGACTTCACAGTTTTCAAAAGCGTTAAATTTACGAGGATGGTGGGTTTGGTTGTGTCATCCTGATGGATGGAATGGACTTTCAGTCAAAACCAAGAACAGAAATTGCAGGAGAAACTCGGCAGATCTTGCAGCATCTTTGCCGAGAGAATCAGAGACAATATTTCAAAACCTCAACAGAACTCGGTAATCTTCCACAGGCACTGCCAAACCGGCTAATTTTGACAGCAGTTTCTGTTTTTGTTTCAGATTGGCAGAATCCACAGTTGTTTACTTTAACCATTAAAGCAAAGTAGAAACTTATAGAACATTAGCGTGCAGTACAGGTCCTTCGGCCTTCGATGTTGCGCCGCCCTGTCATATAATCTGAAGCCCATCCCGCCTACACTATTCCATGTACATACATATGCCTGTCCAATGACGACTTAAATGCACTTACAGTTGGCGAATCTACAACAGTTGCAGGTAAAGCATTCCATATCCTTACTACTCTCTGAGTAAAGAAACTACCTCTGACATCTGTCTTATACCTATCTCCCGTCACTTTAAAGTTGTGTACCTTCGTATTTGCCGTTCCCATACTTGGAAAACGGCTCTCCCTGTCCACCCTATGTAACGTTCTCATTATCTTGTATGTCTCAATTCAGTCATCTCTCAACCTTCTTCTCTCTAACGAGAACAGCCTCAGAACCCTCGACCTTTCCTGGTAAGACATTCCTTCCATACCAGGCAACATCCTCGGTTGGTAATTACCAGGGTTGTCTCTACTACCCTTTTTGAACAAGGGAACCACATTTGCTATCCTCCCATCCTCAGGCACTATTCCTGTAAAAAAAGTCGACTTGAAGACCAATGCCAAAGTCTCGGCAATCTCTTCCCTTGCTTCCCAGTGGATCCTAGGAGAGATCCCATCCAGCCCAGGGGACATATCTACTTTCACACTCTGCAGTATTTCTAATACCTCTTCGTTGGGAAGCTCAATCTCTTTTAGTCCAGATGCAATATCTCTGTATCTTCCTCGCCAACATTTTCTTTTCTCTCGTGGACACTGTCAAAAAATATTTATTTAGTGCATCCCCCATCTCCTCTGACTCGACACATAACTTCCCACTAAAATTCTTGATTGGCCCTAATTTAACCCTCGTTATTTTTTTCTTCCTGACGTACCTATGGAAAGCCTTAGGTTAACCCTGCTCCTATCCAGGAACAACTTCTCATGTCTCCTCCTGGCTCTTCTGAACACTCTTTTTATGTCTTTCCTGACTTCCTTGTAACACTCAAGCGCCTTAACTGAGTTTTCACATTTTGTCCTAACGTAAGCTTTCTTCTTCTTCTTGACCGGGGATTCCACTTCCTCAGTAAACTATGGCTCACGCGTTCTATATCTTCCACCCTGCCTGACAGGTACATACTTATCAAGGACTCACAGGAGCTTTTCCTTGAATAAGCTCCATATTTTTAACGTGCTCATCCCCTGCAGTTTCCTACTCCATTCTCCGCTCCTAAATCTTTCCTAATTGCATCGTAATTTCCCTTCCCCCAGCTGTAACTCTTGCTCGGTGGAGTAACCTACCCCTTTCCATCACTAAAGTAAACCTGACAGAATAGTGATCGCAATGACGTTAAGATAAACTGTTCTACTTATCCTTCCCAGAAGTCCTTTGCTAGTTCCTCCCTCGCTGGCCTGAAGGTAAGAAGTTTAAATATTCTTACCGCCCTTCCCGACATTCACCTCGCACCAACGTCACCTCCTCCCGCCTCTCGCTGCTACGAAGTGGACCACTGGCCTGAAGGCAAGCAGTTTAAATATACTTACCGGCCTTCCCGACAATCATCTCGGATCAACGTCACCTCCTCCCGGCTCCCGACTCTCGCTGCTCCGAACGTTTATGTTGTTCGTCACACGAAAGTTTTCTGATTGGATAACATTTTCTTGACGCCGTTAGAAACACGAAACTGTGCAGCGCAGGAAACAGATGCAGTAAAAATATCAATCGCTGTCTCCCTGGAGGCTCTTGAAACAGAAGCATTTCAGTTAACAGTCGATTGCGCTGGAACGTCCAACCTAATATCTTGGACAATCCTCGAAAGCAGACCGTGACTGACTTAGAAATTCAGTCTGCCCTTGCCAGAACGACGACTGTCCTTCGTCAGTTTTACTTTTCCAAACTAAAGACTGAACCATTCATTATGGGGACATGGTTACTGTCTGATCCAACTCACTACAGATCCTCTCATGTCACTGGAAACCAGCTCTCATCCAAGAGGGACAATCTACCTTCGAGCGTCTCAGTGACTTGTGTGTTCCAGAGTTTTTCATTATCCCAGAGTCCAGATAAGTTTCTATTCCTCATGGACAAGAGCGAGAATTCTTTCAATGTCTCAGGTAAGTTCCTGTCCCAAGAACATCAGAGTCAATGTCCCGTCCTTTGCTTGGTCCGTCAGTTCACCCTTGTTCATTCTCCTCTGATTCCATTTCCCAGAGTAATATTCACTAAGCTGGAGACTGGTTATGTGGTTTGCCTCTTTAACATTTTTCCAACTGCCACTTGACAACATTTTCACAGTATCTCTTCACAACATTCTACGTTTCACCATGTCCAGGGATGATAACTCCCGTTTTGTGGAGAGATTCCCGAGGCTGGTGAGTTTCAATTTCCTGCGGCTGTTTATAATGATGGGAGAGGGAGCGGTAGGGATGGGCATTTTGACGAGCAGGAGGAAATGATGCCACTGACCTGAGTCAGTGACCAGAGGATTGCGATTAAAGGAACCTAAAGTAAAACAGCAATTCTGCTCACGACCTTCAAAGAATACTGCAGAAACCCAATTTGTATCGCAGTGCATCTGGAAAGAGAAACCGAGGTAATGTTTTAAGTACTGTACATTTCTGGTGAAGAACTCGACTATTCCAAGTCGCATAAAATTGCTGGTCTCGTTTGTGAGATAGGTTTTCTGAACTTTGGGCCAATATTCGAATTGCAGGTATTTACTTATAACGTAGTCAGCAGGATTCGAACTTGCACAGTGAAACCCCAATGGGCTCTTGTTTCATCACCTCAACCACTCGGCCATGGCTACACACACAACCAGCTTGTTTAGCATATCGTATGGAATGGAGTATTCCAAACTGTAACACCAGTGTTTGGTTTGTCCTGTCTGCAGCATGACCCCAGTATTCACTGTCACACTCTCTTGGTTCAGAAAGGAGAAGGATGTTCGAAAGTCGATTCGAATTGCATACATATTGATGAACGTTAAACTGGATGGGTAGGATCCATTTTCATGTGTAGAGAGATTAATAAACACAGAAGTAGATTGAGAAAGAAAAATGTCATTGTATTTGTCAAACGCGTTGACTGCCAGCTGAATTACAGTTCCTCAAATGTTGCTGAAAAGATTCACCATTGGCAAATCTAATATGAAAGTCCGGTTCATTTTTTTATACTAGATCAAAATATGAAAATTGTGCAAATACACACAGTTGGCACTGGACAGTGCAGAGCTACCTTCATTCGTTTAATATGCTCTGATTTACTCCTGAGAAAATGTGGGACCAGAGGGCTTTCTCACAGTGGAAGGGTTCAAACATGTAAGGCTCTGACGAGGACGATACTCTCCCTTTCAGAGGGTAGCAAACCTGTGGAATGCATTACAACAGAGTGCTGCGAAGTCTGGGTATATTCAAGCCTGAGACAGAGAGACATTAAGGGCCACGGAGATAAGGCTGAAAAGGGGAGTTGAGGATTATCCAAATCAGCCGTGATCTCATTGAAAGCTGTCGCCAACTTGATGGGCTAAATGCTTCCATCTCCTCTCATATATTTGCTGTCATATGCAAGATGATAGACTACATTGCAAAAGAAGAAAAACACAAAGTTAGGAAATGATGATTGCAGTCAAACTGAGTCAAAATTATGTATTGAAAGGAAAGTCATATTTGGTGATTTGCCAGATCTCTGCGAACATGATAGCTGATCAAGGGAGCTATTGATCTGAGTGTCTTTGGTCATGAAACAAACAAATGTTCGTGACATATTCATTGTTTTTTCTGTCGAAGCAAATGGTTTTTCCTGATGCTCATAACGAAAGAGATGGTTCCCAATAAAAGAAAGAGATTAAGTCACATGAAAAGTAATCGATGACCAAGGTATAGCGTGTTTTGTTCGATAGGACTGATATGATTTGTTAGTTATTTTTCTCCAAACTTTCTTTATTAATCAAACGGGAGTGGAAGAGCGGAAATGAAAATCGCCCATAAGTCTTGCCATCTTTTTTCACTCGCATTCAGTAATCTTTTACTTGTACGACTGAATTTACACTGTGGTTACTGTAAGTGGGCTTGTAAGCTACATCTGCTGGTGACCTCTTCCCTCACTGTTCCTCATCTCTACACAAACACATTTTACATCCTTATCTCCTGTATCAATATAATCTCTAAGCATTGCATAAATGTCACTAAAACCTGGGCATTTCGCACACGCCTGTGTGTGTCATCTTCTAATATGAATTGATACCTTACTGCGTTGCAATTGCACAGAATAAGAGAAAAAAACAAAATAGAGGCAGGTGGACCTGGGTATCAAATGCACAAAATTGCAGTTAAAACGCAGATTACTGCCCACAATACGATCACGGATGCACGCGCTGAACCGTCAGGAAGCACAGAATAAGTACAGTACTGGTAGGCATGTCAGGAATACCACCGGAAACACAACAGAAATATTTCTCTTGGCTACTACTTTTGATGTATTTCTCAATGAGCAATCGAGTTTTACATGTGTTCCATCAGGAGTTACCTCACACCAGGAAGTAACTCGTGCTGCAGACGGTCATATCATCCAAGTTTTAAGTCCCGAAATCAGAGACACTCAAGGCCCTGCATTCACCTCCAAGGAACAGCTGTCCTTGACAATTACGGCGTAACTGAACTGTATGAATGCAGATCGCTGGATTTCTGTCTGCTTCTCCTGTTTCGTTTTCTTTGCAGTCCCTGCGTGCAACCTTGTCAACTTTGTTTGTCCTGCACATGATTTGCATTGGGTCTAGTCAGTTTTCTCTGAACGAGGCTGTCGGTTTAATTGTTGTCATAATACTGAGTGAACAGAAGAAACTGGCTGTCAGTTCCAGTAATTTACTTTAATAAATGGAAGCATGCTTTTAAAATTACCACGTGGCATATCCTCGTTGTGAAGTTCGTGTGCCAGGTATCTGCGAATCAAATTGCGGGACTATCCATTCCAGTACTCCAGCACCTCGCCTGTCGTTAACGATACTACGAAGATATCTGTCATGGCTCCAGGTATTTCCTCTCTCGCCTGACTCAGCAACCAGGGATAGATCCCATCCGGTCCTGGAGATTTGTTCACATTAATAACCCCTAGCCTACACAACACATCTTCCCTACTTATGTCAACATGACCCAGACTAATCAAACTTCAATCTCTAGACTCAACTCTCATCACGTTCCTCTCCTTAGTGAACACTTATGCAAAATAATCATTCAGAATCTCATCCACTCTCTCAGATTCGACACAGAGCCTTCCTTAATTTTCGTTTAGTGGACCAATCCTTTCTCTAGTTACTCACTTGCTTCTTACATATGAATAAAAGTCTTTAGGATTCTCCTTAACTCTGCTCGCAACAAGTTGTTTCATGGCCCCTTTTATCCCGCTTGTTTGCTCGTTGAGTACTTGTCCTACTCTTCCGATATTCCTCTAGGGGCCATTCTGTTCTTAGCTGCCAAGGCCTTATGTATGTTTCACTTTTCCTATTGGCTTGTCGTACAATTCCCCTGTCATCCATGGTTAACGGATATTGCCTTCAAGGGGACATGCCTATCCTGCACTATCTTTAACCTTTATTTGAAATCCTCCCACATATGTAATGTGGTCTTTCTTTCAAATAGCTGTGTCCAATCCACATTTACTAGCTCCTGCATAATTTTGATATAATTCACTTTGGACCAGTTTCATAATCTTTCCTTAGGACCACACTCATCTTTGTCTGTGAGTATTCTAAAACGTACAGAATATTGGACACTGTTCCCAAAGAAATCACCCACCACAATTTCCACCAACTGTCCTGGCTTATTCCCCAATACCTGTTCCATTATGGCCTCTTCCCTCGTCGGACGATTGACATACCGCTCCAGAAAACTCACCTGGACGCTTCTTACAAATGCTACCCCATCCAGACCTCTGACGCTAAGAGTATCCCAGTCAATGATGGGACCTGATTGAGGTTTACAAAATCATGCAGGGTATAGACAGGGTAGGTTTTGATAAGCTTTTTCCGAGGGTAAAGGATTAAATAGCGGGAAGTCAGGCTTTCAAGGTGAGAGATGAAAAGTTTAAGAGGGATTCACGCGGCAAGTACTTAACACAGAGGGTCGTGGGTGCCTGGAACGCGTTGCCAACAGAGGCAAGCATGGCAGATTCATTTAAGGTGCGTCCGGACAGATGCATGAGTAGGTGGGGAGCAGAGGGATTCAGATGCTTAGGAATTGGACCAGTGACAAGGAAAGCTTCTGTCACAATGAAGTCTGGATTCATAATGTAAGTTTCTGTCAAATGCTTTCCAAAACAGGCTCTGAAACACTTCATTTGGACGCTGTCTGGCGTTTCTCAACCTGTGTGAACCAAAAGCAGAAATCTTAAATCATCGTTTGGCGCAGTTCACATATTCGAGTTTCTAATGAGCAGGAACGGTTACAGCTCATTTTGTCAGCAACCGGAATAGAAAGATTTACAGACTCAGATGAACTCTCGACTCTTCGTCTCATACAGTTACTAATATTACAGTGTGGTCTGAAATCTAAGCCATGTTCTAACTGTAAATGAGAAAATTACAGATAGTCTGCCGAATGACATTGTATGCATTTTGTTTCTTATTACCACAGAGTTGCAGGAAAGTATGACGGCGGGTAAGAGGAATGCAAGTCAAGTGCAGGTCTGTTGAAACACCTTCTGTCTGATTCAGTCATCAACAAGAAACGTGAATGTGACGAAAGCGGGAAACCTTTTTACACTTCGAACAAAGAACAATATGATACAGTGAGCACATCTTTGACGTCTCAGGTCGCCTTTGACGTTCCCTGAATATGAGTAGAAATTGATTTCTGTACACCTCAAAGAAAGAACTGTTTGATTTTCGGACAATCAGTGAGTCGCATCTCCTCGATTCCGACACAGGTCTCCAACTCAGCTTGCAGCCAGGTGGCAGTTGTTCATGGCTCTGCTGGAAAATGCACTATTAAGGAGAAAGACAATGGATGTTTCAACTCTTACGGGCACCGCGTTTCGAATACCCTCGCTACATGTTCTGCCATTCTAGTATTCCGGTGCTAAATTAGTTTTTCAGTTCATTCGAACAGCAGGAGAATTGTCATTTCTGGCAGGAGCACTTCATCATCTCTGGTGCTCATTTTATCTGAGGAGAGAAACTTCACACAACAAGTATTCGGAATTGTTTCCTTTTCACCATGGCAGCAGACATGGGCTGGCAAATTCAAAGCCAGGTTTGCTGCTGAGAACAAAAACCACGAACGCTCAGATGGAGGAATTCCTTTCCACCGCTTCTTCTGCAGAACTGGTGCAGTTGCTGTGAGTGTGCAGCAGAGTATCTTAAGGTGGACGCTCTTGGGTTTCTGGTTTTTGCCTGTGTGCTCGCGTGACTGAGCAATCTGAGACACTGTTTTCAGGTCCTACTTCTTAAGGAAGCTTGGATTTGCATCCCTGCGCTGCCACTTGTGCAAATGCATTAGATTGGCAACGTTTTGCAGGGATGACTGTGTTGTAGTTGAACAGTCAAAAAAGTAATTTCTTCTAAACCTGGCTGTGATGTGGCACAGCACAAAGCAACCGCCATGTCAGTGTCCACGCTGTTTTTCCCCACTGCTGTGGTTATCACATTCGCCTCAAGCTCGAAATGCCCCAGCACAACAGAGGACTCAAGCAGGCTGCGTCAGGTTTTCATATTCCAGACAATTTGCGTTGTTCACCATTTTCTCTGAAAGTGAGTCAAGATAGTGATTACCCTATTGAAGTGAAATCAGATCATGCATTGAATCCACTGGCAGTTTTCTGTTGTTGTGGCGAAAAGGAGGGCAATCGCGATGTTAAACTTGGTTATATTTCTCTCATTTCCTTCATTCTGTCCCGTTGAGGGAGGCTGCTGATCAGCCCTCTCTTCCGGTGGAGACACAATCGCATTGGTAACATAATCTCATCGAGACTGTAATTGGTAATCTTCACTTTCCATTGTTCATTGTTATCCTGTTCTGTTTTATGATATCTGATCACTTTCCGTGAAGGAATGGTGCACGAAGACGCCAGTACGTTGGAAGGACCATCTGGAATTGCCTCGCTGCCATTTCCATGAGCAGTTCATGACCCAGACGATTAGCTCTGCCTCACAGACAACATTCATGCGTCTGGGTGTCTGAAAATAAGTTAATCATTGTCAGTTCTGCTTCTATTCACTTTACCAGATTTCAGTTTTTGGATTCAATGGAGAGCGGAGCGGGTAACACGATTTGTGAGGTATTGTCCGCAGCCAAAATCTTTCACTGAGAATTTGGGAATGTGTCAAGAAGAATGGTCATCGGAAGCCGAAGACCAAAATACCTTCATTGGTTGCTGGTTTTGAAACAACCATCTTCCAGAAAACTCACCCAACGCACTGACCGAGTGATGACTGCCGTATATATCTGCCAATAACTTCTTCAACTTGCTGTTCGCCACTGCTGCATCTCAAAGGGACGGAGCACGTAAACAGCCCTCTGATCGAACTCGTCCATGCTGACCAGATATCCGATATTCATCTCCTCTCTACTTGCCAAATTTTGTCCTTTATCCCTTTTCACTTTTCCTGTTTACATATCGCTCCAGATGCCTTTGAAATGTTGCGAGTGTGGTGAGTGTACCACACTCCACCATTAAATCTGATAATTCATTCCAAACACGAAAGATTTCCTGTGTAAAAGACAAGTGTGTCTCAGAGCACTTTTAAGTGTTAAGACTCTCTCCTTAAAACTGTGCCCTCTAGTTTTGAACCTGCCTGCCTGGTGAAGAAATATTCGTTGACCATTTACTCTATCCGTTTACCTCGTGATTATATAAACCTCTGTAGCCCATCCCTCAACCCCCAAACTCCAGAGAAAAGTATCACATCGTATTCAGCATCACGCTATACAGTCCAAACTCTGTAAACCTTGCAACATCCCCATAGATTCAAGAAAGGAAATAGGGAAATCCCCAGCAATTACAGGCCAGTCAGTCTCACATCTGTCGTCTGCAAGGTGTTAGAAAGGATTCTTAGGGATAGGATTTATGACCACCTGGAAGAGCATGACTTGATTAAATGCTGTCAGCACGTCTTTGTGAGGGGCAGGTCAAGCCTCACAAATCTTATTGAGCTCTTTGAGGATGTTACTAGACAAGTTGATGAGCGTCAAACGGTGGGTGTATTGTATATGGGCTTCAGCAAGGCATTTGATAAGGTTCCCCATGGTAGGATCGTTCAGAACGTCAGGAGGAATGGGATAAAGGGAAATGTAGCTGTTTGGATACAGAATTGGCTGGTGGACAGAATACAGTGAGTGGCAGTGGAAGGGCTCTGTTCTTATCCCTCTACTCTTTGTAATTTTTGATAATGACTTGGATGAGGAGATTGAAGGATGGGTTAGCAAGTTTGCAGATGACACAAAGGTTGGAGGTGTCGTTGACAATATAGACGATTGTTATCGGCTGCAGCGTGACACTGTCCGGATGCAGAGATAGGCCGAGAGGTGGCACGTGGAGTTCAAGCAGGATAAATACGAAGTGTTGCATTTTGGAAGGTCGAATTGAAAGTTGAGGACAGGATTTAAGACGGGATTCTTTGCAGTATGGAACAACAACGGGAACTTGTTGTGCAGGTACATAGATCCCTTAAAATTGCCACGCAAGTGGACAGGGTTGTTAAGAAAGCATATGGGGTTTTGGCTTTCGTTAACAGGGGGATTGAGTATCAGATCCGTGAGATCTTGTTGCAGCTCGATAAAACTTTGTTTAGACCGCACTTGGAATACTGTGGACACTTCTGGACGCCCTATTATAGTAAAGATGTTAATGTTGTGGAGAAGGTTCAGAAGAGGTTTACCAGGATGCTGCCTGGAATGCAGGGCTTATCTTACGAAGAGAGGTTGACTGAGGTCGGACTTTTTTGATTGGGAAAAAGAAGGAAGTGAGGGGACTTACTTGAGGTGTACAGATAATGAGAGGCATAGATTTAGTTGATAGCCAGAGACTTTTTCCCAGGGCAGAAATTGTTAACACGAGGGGTCATAGTTTTAAGCTGTTTGGTGGAAAGTATAGAGGGGATGTCAGAGGCGGGTTCTTTACGCAGAGATTTGTGAGAACATGGAATGCCTTGCCAGCAGCAGTTGTGGAAGCGATGCCATTGGCGATATTTAAGAGACTGATGGATATGCATTTGGTCAGAGAAATGTGAAGGTTCATACATTACGTTTTTGTTACATGAGGATCAATGGCCGGTACAACATCGCGGGCTGACGGGCCTGTTCTGTGCTGAGCTGTTCTATGTTCTATGTTCTAATTACGATTGAAATTACGTCAAGTTCGTCATTGAATTTGCATAGGATAAGTGTCTGAAGTTAGGCGATGCTGAAACATTAGTCATGAAAAACGTTGTTGCGGGGTTCTGTATGATAGCGTGGCAGAGCCTTCGAAGGTGCTGTCTTAAAATTATAATCTAGATCCAGTCATTGATTTGAATTCCACCACGACCAGAATCAGAGGTGAAGTAGGTACTCTGTTCTTCAGGAAAGACCTATGCAAATTGAGATCTCGGGATTTGATCCCATATTTACCTGTTTTTCGACAGGAACTTTAACTAACTGAGCCACAGGGACTGCCGAAACTCAACGCTTCAAAACCGTCTGTGCATGTACTTGACTATTCGATCACAGTAACTCGGACACGTGTGTGTGTTTCACAGGTATTCGGTGAAAATTTAAAACCACCTCCGTTTATGCAGAAGAGTTAAACAACTGGATATTCTCCACTGAAAATACACGGTGAGAGGCAATCTCTTCTTGCTTTTGTTTTAAACTGATGCTTTCGCTTGTTTGAACTGACAGTATAATGAGGATGTGTCCATCCTCTCGGGGCACATCAACCACCTTACTATGTGTAAATGGAAACTCACACCAAGAGAAATGGGCTCATTGCTGCGAATTGCTAAGGAGTGGTGTGTGAGTCAGTGTGAACAGTGGACAGAAAATACTGTTCTAGATTATAATTTAAAACTGGATTATGACTGAATCTAGATTATATTTTAAAACAGCACCTTCGAAGCCTCTGCCACGCTATCTTGCAGAGCCCCGCAACAACGTTTTTCATGACTAATGTTTCAGCATCGCCTCACTTCAGACAATTATCCTATGCAAATTCAATGACGAACTTGACGTAATTTTGATCGTAATTAGACACTAACACTGAGCCCTGCAACATCAGTTCCTCACTCACTTGCTGACTCATGCCTCTCAGGCATAATTGCCTTTCACTTCTCAAAATATGAGAAAAGGATTTAGACCGAGTGATATGGAAGGAACAGTGAGATATTTTTAACTCGGAAAGGCGAGATCCTTGGAGGAGGATTTGCGGTGATCTTTCTTGCTGTATTTGCTGCTATTTCTCATGTCACAGATCCAAGCAACCACTGAATTGATCTGGCAGGATGCGTGTGTGTGTTCCGTGTGTAACCAGGAACTAATTTTTTATTCGGATAATTCACAAAAAGATAATTAACTCTTAATTTCCTGACTGTGAATTAAATCCAAATCTGGGCGATGCAAACTCTGACTCGCGAGCAGGGATCTCCATTCATACTGATAGCAGTGTTTGAGACCTGACCTGTACAAAATCTCGTTGTTTGATCTTCACGTCATAATCGTCTTCATCAGCAGTGTTTCGCTCTCCACGTTTCCAAAAGTTTCATATCATGACCCTAGGTTTCAATGTGAAGAAGGCAAAGATGTGATAATCTGATGTTGTTCAGCAGATATTCTGCAGGAAGGTAAGTAAAGGCCGATGCTATCAGGAGCTCATTATGAGCTGCGCTGATGTGTCGACAGCAATAAAAGCGTCGTTAAACTCGCCTCATTCTAGATGACGGGCTTGAAATGACCAGAGGTTTCTCGCTGAATTTGTTCAGGCTCTGGAATGCAAAACAATCCACATACCAAAATACAGTGAAAGGTCATGTTACACAGAGTGAGGCCTTCCAAGTGAAGCAGTGATGGTGTTTATGTTTCGTGATTTTTCACCTTGTGAATGCTGTTTCCCCGATGTGGACCTTTCCGTTACATATAGACAAGCTATCACAGCCATGCCTGTTCTTTAGGCCAGTGACGTAACGGGTAACGCGTCTGACGTGGAGTTAGGAGATTGTCAGTTTGCATTTATCTTGTCGAGAGTTCAGCATGGTCGTTCGATCCTGTTGTCTATCAGGAACGAAAGGAATTGGATTTTCGAATTTACCGTTTCTTTTGTGTCTTTGGTCCACTTTCAACTCCACCTCGCAGCAGCGTCTCACATTGTCTGAAGAACTGGCTTTGGTTTCATCAAACGCTGATTTTTGGCGGATAAGCTTTTATGTGGGAGCAGAGAGCTGTAGTGAAGCACAAGGAGCTGGTCTAATCCTAAGACCTGTGCCACTCTCTGTGTTTGTGTCTGTGTCTCTCCTTCTGTGGGAGAAAACGAGTTGGGTTCCTCATGGGGGTGATAACACAGTGTGACCATGTCAACAGAGTCTATCTTCGTCCCGTGTAACCTACTAGTTAGGATTTGGAACTGGCTAATTTTCCCTTTGCTTTCTTTCATTGAGCAGTCACGTGGAATGGAGAAATGTTTCTTTTAGTGTCTACCTCAATATGTGCCTTTGTTTTCTTTATAGTCTCTGTATCCTCCTGAGCCTCTTTAACACTCTCCAACTCTCTGTCTGTCCATATCCCTCACTTCCTATTTCTGCTCTTTGAAAATCCTAACATTCAGAGACAGTTTGAGAGTCGAACGGCTGAGAGGCTTTCTGGCCCATGGCTGCAGTCGGTCGAAGTAGGCTCACATTCTCTGGAAAATGCGCCTGTCACTTCGACCTAGGCAAGGAGACATTTGTTCCTCAAAATATAATGACCCTTTCTAAGCTAATGTTGACTTCTTTATCCAACTGAAATAAATGTAATTACATGACAGCTAAAGGAGAACAACGATGTATTTACTGTTGGTATACAACGAATGAATGGTGACAGCAGAGAATGATGATCATCATCTCGTGTTGTTTGTGCCATTACCACAACATTCCCCAGGAAGTCTGCAGTGTCTCCTACCTCATCCCTTAATTTCCGCCAAACTGGGAATGAAGGATGGAGATAAAGAGAGGGAGAAGCAGAAGTGCTTGTGGAACTGCAGAAAAAAAAATGTACGACATACACTTCTGGAATTAAACCAGGAAAAAGAATCGGGAATGCGAAATCAGAACAGACAGGAATTCAAACTAGACGCTGAGTTGCTCGATCAGCCATACAACATTTAGAACATAGAACATAGAACAATACAGCACAGACCAGGCCCTTCGGCCCACGATGTTGTGCCGAACATTTGCCCGAGCTTAAGCACCTATCGATGTACCTATCCAATTGCCGCTTAAAGGTCACCATTTGCAATAAATAACAAGCTTTCAATAAAATGAGCAGACACCACTGTGATGGGAGGTGCTTTAACCAGCTAAGCAACGGCTCCACGATAAAAGCGAGCTTTCTCGTCCATATGTGCAATTCCTGAATCACTTGATCACAAGGAATTCGGAAATGCGTTTTTTGTGTCAACGTTGTTCAGTATGAATTGCAATCAATTTTCGCTTTTGCAAAAACAGGCATTTCAAGAATGAGCATTCCCCAACGAAAACGCGCAAAAAAAGACAATCTCCTCTTGCCTTGACTTCGAACTGATATTTTCACCTGTTTAAATTGACAGAATAAAGAGGTTGTGTTCATCCTCTCACGTCCCATTACCCACGTTAATGCACACCCCGGGATTTTCAAACCAAGATGAAAAGGCTCATTGTGATGAATTAACAGCAGCGGTGTGTAAGTCATTGCAAACAATGGGCAGTAAATGCTGAACCAAGAGCACCAACACTGAGCCTTGCACCACAATCGCATCGTGCCTCATGTTTCCCAGTCAGCAGTGCATTTAACTTTAATTTTTCTACCCTGCACCTCTTCTCACCTTAATCCCGACCGCTTGCAGGTGTCGGATTAGAGCATGCAATTATTAGATATGCATTTGTGGGACACGGTTGTCTTTCAATTCGATAAGATGCATTGCTCATCCCTAGTTGTCTCAGCGACGTAGGGGATGAGTTAATTTTTTTAACTCTTCAACTCCTTCGCATGGAGGTATGAACATGAAACCACAACAGATGGAGTTCCTGGATTGAGAAGAGCAGACAGTCTCCAATCTGTTAACGTATCTCACCCAGGGAAGAGCAGACGGACCCCACTCTGTCAATGTGACTCAACCAGGGAAGAGCAATCTGAAGTCACGCGATGAATGTAACTCAAACAGGAAATTGTAGACTGACCACACACTTTCACAGTAACTCACACAGAAAAGACCAGGCTGATTCCATTCTGTCTATCTCACTCATCCAGGCAAGAGCAGACTGAACCCACACTGTCAATGTTTCTTACCCAGCGAAGACAGTACTGAAACCACTCCTTCAGATTAACTTACCCAGGGAAGAACAGACTATCACGACTCTGACAATGAAACACGCCCAGGGAGGAGCAGACTGACGTGATTCTGTTGACATAGCTCATCATGGGAAGAACAGACTGAGCGCACTCTGTGATATAACTCACTCAAAAAGGAGCAGACTGACCACATTCTGTTAATATGACTCTCTCAGGGAAGAGCAGATGGAGCCCACTCTGTCAATGTGACTCGACCAGGAAAGAGCACACTGACCTCGCGCCATCAATTTAACACAACGAGAAAATTGCCGACTGACCGCACTCTGTCAATGCAACACAACCCAGGAAGAACAGACTGACCCCACACTGTCAAAATAACGCACTCCGCGAAAAGCAGACTGACGCCACTCTGTCAATGTAACTCACACAGAGAAGAGCAGACTGGCAACATTCAAATCAGTGTAAATCACACAGGGAAGATCAGTCTGACTAAATAGTCTCAGTGTAATTCAGCAGAAAGTTCCAACCCAATCAATATAAGTCGTGCACTGAATCGCAGTCTGACCCCACTCTATCAATGTAATTGACTCAGCGAAGAGCACACTGATCCCATTCTGTCTATGTCACTCACCCAATGAATGCACACTAACCCCACTCTGCCAATGTAACTCGTCATCGAAGAGCAGACGGAACCCATGCTGTCAATGTAAATTATTGAGCGAAGAGAATACTGACCCCACTCTTTCTGTATCACTCACGCAGGAAGCACAGACTGTCACCACACTTTGAAAGAAATTCGCCGAGGAAAGGGAAGACTGACCGGACTCTATCTGTGTAACTGGCCCCAGGAAAACCAACGAACCCTACTCTGTCAATGTATCACGCTCAGGGAAGAACAAATTGACCCCTCTCTGTCAATGTAGCACACTCAGGAAACGGCCTACTGACACCACTCTGTCTATTTACGTCCTTAAGAATACTCTCAAGTACGTCCAGACAGTCTCCAATTCCCTGCCTCTGTAGCCGTGTATGTTCCATGGCAATTCCAAATACCAGCAAATGTTTAGAATGTGACAGCAAACCAGAGCATCCACGCAGAAACTGGGCGAATGGGCAAACTCCACACGGACTGTCACCGAAGCCTGTAATGGAAACCAAACCTGACAGCAGTCGTGAGTATAAAATGGCTGAACGGAAACCAAGCAAAAATAATAGTGTCCCTGTGTGGTGCGACGATTCTGAGTATTAATTAAACCTGACCTGCTGTACTAACTTTCCATTTTCATCACTGCAAAACTGCAAGCACTTTTGTTTTTCAGATTTCCTATATCCCGCTTTCATACGCTTTAACCTCATCATATTTCTGACTTTACAAACTAAGTCATAACAGGTTGGCGACTGAAGAATGAGCTCTGTTTCATTCTCCACTGATGTTGATAGTTGTAATACAGCATTTTCGAGGAAGCCTTGAAACGCTTGGGGGTGGTGATTTTTCGCAAGTTTGGCTTTCTTTCCATTTTAGGTCGGTTATTTCAGTTTAGTCCTTTCGAGTTCATTGTGAAGACTTCTAAAGAAGACTTTTTGAAGTCGAAATTGTAACTGTGTTTTCTGTCTAAAGAAGACGTAGCTTCATTTCTATTTTCTTATAAAATGATCTTCTTCTGATCTTTGCAAGTGAAATAGAGTGCATTACTTTTGATTGGTTGCAGTTTCAAAATGAAGAGAAACATGAAGGCGAGAATATCAAAGCACACAAAACAGAGTTGTTAAGAGAACTGTTGTAGCACTGTTGGACAAGAAAGGCAGAAGAGGATAACTGTTCAATAACATTTAGTCTGTGGAAATGATATGTGACCTAACGTCAAAATGTATATTTTCGTTCTCCCAGTACATTGTTTTGACTCCTAGAAAACATTGATTGTGTTCTGTATTCACGTTGTATCGCCATATCTGTCTTCTGGTCGACCGTAGACAACTTGAATTTGCATCTGCATTCAATGAGGTTTCGCTCTTTCTTTTTAGAAGCAAACCTGTGCATTATACAACACTTGTCATGCTGATGGCTAAGAAGTTCAAAATCATTACGGTTGATGGATCGTTAGCAAAAATGAAATGATCCACTGGCGAAAAGATGCCACCACGCCACATTCCTACATGGGGCCTGAAGCGATCCACTGGCAGAGTCTACAGACAGGATATATCTAAGTTACTCGTTATTTGTTAGGTTTAATTTGATACCTATGTTAGTGTTGTTTTGGTGCAGAGGTGGGTCAACATCTCTGACGCGAGAGTCAATATTTAAGTCACATCAACTCCATGGAGTGTCTTCTCATATCTGAACATGCTGACATGAAAATATCTCGCTTTGACAGCTAAGGTACTTTCATTAAAATGGGCTTATGTTGAACTTAGCAATTCAGACCGCCAAGGTGAATAATTGGCAATTGGTTCTTCAAGCTGAGCTCACCTCACCATCTGCTCCACCGAAGGTCGTGGATAAGATCTCCATCTATAATTTTGATCAATTTTAGCCTCAACAACAACCTATTGTTCTGAAAGTTGCCACTCAGGTGGATAGAACTTGTAAGAAGGTCTCTGATGTATTAGCGTTCATTAGCAGAGGGATTGAATTCAAGAGTCGTGAAGTGATGTTGCAGCTGTACAGGACCTTGGTTAGGCCACATTTGGAGTACTGTGTGCAGTTCTGGTCGCCTGACTTTAGGAAAGATATGGAAGCTTTGGAGAGGGTGCAGAGAAGATTTACCAGGATAGTGCCTGGAATGGAGAATAGGTCGTACGAGGATAGGTTGAGATTGCTAGGCCTTTTCACATTGGAACGGCGAAGGATGAGGGGTGACTCGATAGATGTTTATAAGATGATCAGAGGAATAGATAGAGTAGACAGTCAAAAACTTTTTCCCTGGGTACAACAGAGTGTTACAAGGGGACATAAATTTAAGGTGAAGGGTGGAAGTTATAGGAGGGATGTCAGGGGTAGGTTCTTTACCCAGAGAGTGGTGGGGCTATGGAATGCGCTGCCTGTGGGAGTGGCAGAGTCAGAATCATTTGTAACCTTTAAGCGGCAATTGGATAGGTATATGGATGGGTGCTTAAGCTAGGAAAAATGTTCGACCCAACATTGTGGGCCGAAGGGCCTGTTCTGTGCTGTATTTTTCTATGTTCTAATGTTACACCACAGGCAGAGGGCTAAGCCTACTTTTCATCATTAATTTTAAATTTCAGTTCTTAATGCGCAGTTTCTTACGAATGTGGACAGGGGAAGTCCGTTAATATTCCATTTCTAATATTTCCAGATTTCTACTCCGTTGAACCATTCTTCTTCCAGGCAGCTCGCATTGAGAGGAGAAAACAAATCTTCTCTTTGTCGGCTCTAAACATTCTCTGATTGTAAGGTAACATTTGCTCTACTCGCGAGTTCCTTTGTGGTCCTGCTTTTGAATGAAACAATGTTTCAAATGTTCTTGAATTGGATTTGCCAGAGTTGGACTGGGGTGTAAAAAGTTAACCATCACACAACACAAGGTTATAGTCAAACAGGTTTAATTGGAAGCAAACTAGCTTTCGGAGCATTGTTCCTTCATCAGGTGGTAGTGGAGGGCTGAATCCTAACACACAGATTATATAGCAAAATATACATTGTGATGTAACATAAATTATACATTGAAAAACTGATTGTTATGCCTTTCATCTGTTAAAATGCCATGTTAGTTTCACTTCTTTCATGAGTAAGTGACAAAACATTTTTTTTAAAAAGTTGTATTCTCAGGTTAGCTGTTAACAATGGAGATAGCAAAACAATATGTTGAAGTTGTTCTCTGTCTATGCCATGACGTTCAGATTGACTCTAATCTAAAAAGTGAGATAACACAGTTTTACGTGAATTCATTTACAGAATCAAAAGTTATTGATTTCGAACTCTTCAACAGATTCGATCCTGTTTATCTGTTCTCTCGTGACGTCAGAGCTGTTGATTACTTCTTGTCTTTTGGTATTGTCGTGGCCATCTGACAGTTTATCTGATTGGCATTGAACGACAGTTATTGCTGAAAAGGTATGAACTACTGTTCAAGTGGCCCTGTAAATGTAGAATTTCTGGGCGCAAGCAACCACTATTCCAGGAATTATGCTAAATTTAATCCTCTCGGAGCGCAGTCACCAATTAATTGTTAAAACGAATTGAATACTTTTGACCACTTGTTTCATGTGCTGAATTATTTCAATATTTTGAAAGCAACAAGTAAACATGCTTGCAAAGTCTGGAGAAGTGTGGCCAACAACTCCTGAAAAGGATGAGGAAAATCACAAATTGAAGATAATGACGACAGAAGATGCTAGAAAGTCATAATCGACAAAAAAAAACTGGAGCTGGAAACAAAAGCTACAGAAGCTTCTGCAGGATCAGAACAGCAGGAGAGACGACGTTTCGAGCAGGATCATTCGTCAGGACTGGAATGGGAGGAGGGAGCTAACGATTAATTACAGGGAAGGATGGTGCTTGCAGGACAGGTAGGTAAGATGTTTATAAATGGGTGCATGAAGGAGGAGCATAAGATTGTCAGTGGGAGCTGTTGAACGTGTCAGTGGGAAAGAAAATTGATACGTTAGGTCAGTTCCAGGAGATAAGGCGGAGAAGGAGGGCTGGACCTGCGATTAGGTGGGGGTTGTGGAGAAATAGAACCTGATGATTTCTAGGTTTAAAAATTAAGTTTGTAAGTTTCCGTGGAAGAAGATGAGGTTTCCTTCCTACAGTTTAGGCGTGGCCTTATTTTGACAGATGAGGAGTTCCTGGTAAGATCCGTCGTTGGGCGAGTGGGAGAGGAATTTGAGATTGTTGGCAACCGGGAGTTTGATTGGTATGGGCGTGCATAAACAGGATGCTTCTGAAACAATCACCGAGTTGCACTCAGTCTTTCAGGGTTCAGCTGCTGCTGCCCCACATCACCTCGCAGTGTCCTTTTCCTGACCTAGGGCGACGTAATTTCAGTTTTCTTAGGTATGGGGAAAACAGGAAACCTAGTATTTACAAGAACTGTTACAGTCTGCAAACATTTCTACAGTCCAGTAACTGGCCGAAAACGAACATGACCAGGAGTTCGTGCTAGGCTAAAAACAAACCCAAGCTGGGGAGCTCTCCCGTCCATTCTACTCTGTAATGTCTCCACCCTGGACAAAAAGTTGTACTTCATCTTTCTGTGCCAGGCTTCTCAGCGAGTGTGTATATTCTGCTGCGTCTACGTTTTCATGGAAACATAACTTAGCGACAGAGTTCCAGACATTTCCATCCAGCTCAATGGTCTTGCCTTGTTTCCCACTGACAGTAATGCAGTTCTGTGCAGGAAGGCTCGCGGTCGGAATCTGTGTGTATCCATCAACACGAAATGGTGCAAAGATTCTGTGCTAGTCTACATTTACTGCTCCTCACCGTTGCAGTTGGTCATTGTTGGGTGCAGACCCCATTTTATTTCACATGGGAATTCACTGCTGTCCTTATAATCGGTGTATACCTCTACATGCCTTGCACTGCTAATGCACAGAAGGCACTATGTGAACTGTATGAGAGTATTAGCAGACTGCATAGTGCACAATTTGATGTTACTCTTTATTGTTGCAGGAGATTTTAACAATGCAAATCTCAAGTCTGTGCTCCCTAAATTCTATCAGCATATCAACATTGTGTTGGGGGGCGTGGGGGGGGGGGGGGGGGAGTGGAAAGGGGGGAGCACGCTGCATCTTGTTTTTGCAAACATCCACCATGCGAACAGGGCAGAGTCTGCCCATACTTTGGCTCCTCAGACGACATCACTGTTATGCTTATTCTATATTAGAAATAGCTGGTCAGATGTCTCAAACCGGTTCTGAAGCAGGTGAAAGTCTGGCCAGCAGGAGCCATTTCTGCTCTTCAAGATTGATTTGAGCACACTGACCGATATGTATTTAATGAGGCAACTAATGGTGACTCCGTCAACTTCGAGTAGTAAACGATATCAGTGAGTTGCTACATTAGAAAAAGTATTGAATACATCACTGTGACTAAGGCTGTCACCTGTCTCCTCGACCAGAAGCCGTGGATGACCATAAAGGTGTATGCACTGCTGAGGACCAATCATTCAACCTTCAGAGCACGTGGCCAGGTAGCAATGACAACTGCGAGGGCCCATTTGTACCACCCATCAAAGAGGCAAAGTGTGCACACGTGCAAAAAATATGCATCCTTTTTCAGAACAGTGAGATGCAGAGCATGTTGAAAAACATGAAACAAGCACCAGCACAGCATCGCCTGCTGGGGTTGGTGATGCCTCCATACCGGATGAGTTGAGCAGATCTATGCTTATTTGGACCATAAAATAATGTTGCAGCGAGGAAGACCATTCCAATGACCAGGTGCTGTCTATTGCCACAACTGACATGAGGAAAGCTCAATGCCAAGTTAATCCGGAAGGCTGCTGGACGACATTACATCTCTGGCATAATGCTCAGAGGATGCTCTGATGTGCTGACGGATGTTCTCATGGACATCTTTAACATCTCCCTGAGTTGCACCACACTTCCAACGTGCTTCAAGTAACTATCATCGTCCCTGTGCTGAAGACGTCTTCGATGTCCTGCCTCAATGACTGCTGCCGGTTGCGTTAACACTCATCATTATAAATTGATTCCAGAGGCTGTGGTGAGATGTATTAAGACCCTGCTGCACCCCGCTTCCCCCTTACTGGAAAATCTGCACTTTGTGTATCATCCCAATCGCTGAACAGATGAGTCCATCTTTACAACCCTCCATCTGGCCCTCACCCACCTGGACAAGAAGGACACCGACGTCAGATTACTGTTCATTGAATTCAGTTCTACATTTAACACTGTCATTCCTAAGCAGCTGAATGGAAAGACGGGTCTGCTGGGTTTGAATGCCTCCCTCTTTAACTGGATCCTGGACTCACTGACTGGGAGACCACAGTCAGTACGGATTGGGAACAGCATCTCCAACAGTATCACGCTGAGCACGGGACTCCTCAGGGCTTTGTGCACAGTCCACTAGTGTTCTCCCTGCTTTCACGCGGCTATGCAACGATGTCCAGCTCATGTTATATAATTAAGTTCGCTGATAACTTGACGGTAGTGGATCTCATCAGTAGGGCTGATAAGTCAGCATACAGAGAGGAGGTGTAGCAGCTAAAGGACTGCTGTGAGCCAACACCCAGTCTCTCAACTTGGATAAAACGAAAGAGATGGCTGTTGACTTAAAAACAGCACAGAGCCATCACTCTTTGATGGACATTGATGGTTCCCCCATGGAGATTGTGAATAACAACAAATTTAATTGCATCAATCTGGTGGGTCGTCTCACTTGGTCCCACCAAACCAGCGACACAGTGAAGAAAGCACAGCAGTGTCTCTATTTTCATAGTAGGTCGAGGAAAGGCCATGTCGCTTATGCTGTCCATACCACATTCTACGGAGACTTCATTGAGGATATGCTGAGCAGCTGCATCACTGCCTGGTTTAGGAATTTCATCAGCTCAGATCGTAAGAACCTACAAGAGATAGTGAGGATAGCTGAGATAATCATCGGGGTATATTTCTATCCATAACATAAATTTTCAACCCAAACTGAATCCGCAAGGCTGACATCATTTTGGACGACCTCACATACCTTTGTCTCAAAATCTCGGCGCTCATGCCATCTGTCAGAACTTACAAGAAAATTATAGTCTCCACGGCCTGACTGTATGATTGTTTCTTCCTCCAAGCCTTCAAGCTTCTCAACACTGTAGGATCACACTCTCTCCATTTGCAATTATTTGGCGACTTTTTGAATGGCAGCTAAAACAATATTTTGCTGAAGATCTGGTCTCCTTCCTATCAGAACTATGCTGTGAAACTTGATCAGATTTACAAAAGATTGACAAGGAAGTTCCCAGGATTGGAGGATTTGAGTTAAAGGGAAAGGTTGAATAGGCTGTGATGCATCGAAGGCTGAGGGGTGCCTTTATAGAGGTTTATGAAATAATGACAGACACGAATAGGATAAACAGAACATCTCTTTTTCCTCGGGTGGTGGAGTCCAGAACGAGAGGGAATATGTTTATAGTTAGACTTGAAAACTGTATAAGGAACCTAAGGGACAACATTTTCACACAGAAGGCGGTAATTGCATTAAATAAACTGCCAGAGGAAGTGGTGGAGGCTGTTACAATTAAAACATTTAAAAGCCACCTGGATGATTCTATGAATAAGAAGGGTTTATCGGGATATAGACTGAGTGCCGGCAAATGGGAAGAGATTAGGTTTGGATATCTGGTCTGCATGACGAGTTGGACCGAGGAGTCTGTTTTCTTCAATCTACATCTGTATGACTCTGTGACTCAATTAATCTAGAATAATCACAAATTGTTGCTTGGAAATATTATCTCAGCTTGCCTTTCAACAGATCCTAGAAATTGACGCACTCATTACCTGAAGTTACATCGCTTCTAATTTTGCTTCATTCCACCACAAACATCCAAATTTCACGATAGCTCGTCACATGTGTTGAAACTTATTAATGTTGGAAATTTCATGTTGGCTTTTCTCTGTCTAGAAATTTCATTTATTCTTTTAGATGACTCTGACAGTATTGAAATTACTTCGAATTATTTATAGTCGGACGTTGTCTTTCAATTCAACGTAAAGCTCAGCCTCCACAAAATCCAAAATCCTGCAAAGGAATTAATGACTTTAAAGAGCTTCGACGATGTGAACAGGATTCAAACCGGCAGGGGAACCCCCATTGAATTTTGAATCCAACGCCGTAATGTCTCGACCAGCACACCTGCAGCAACTCTGCAACTTTTAATAGTAAAACAACTGAATCAATGAAATACATGAGTTCTGAGAAGAACAAATTGTCAAGACACAAGGATTTCACCAAGTCCTTTGTAGAGACCCAGACGAAGGTCACCTTTGCAGATTGACGGGCTTTCACCGCAGACTGGGTTCTGAGACAGCTGAACTGTGGGAATGAGTCTTTGTCGAGTTATAGAATCACGGAATTTACACCATATGATGAGAGGACCTATGCCTCATTGAGTCTGACCTATGATGACTCAATTGCCCAGCACCTGGTGCCAAAATGGATATGCTGTTGGGTTTTAATATTCAGCGCAATATCGTATCAGAAATATCGACGCTAATTCCCTAAACAATGGCGTACATTCGTAAAAAAGATATCGAAATTGGAAAGAATCCAGAACCGATTCACAGGAATGGTTCCAGGAATGAACCTCTGAATTTCTGGCAGCAGGGAAAGAACGTGTGAGCATAACAGAGGAAGATTGAACGAAGAATTGGAACTGGAAATCATTTTTAAGGAATTATTTGCATTCTTTTTGCGGATGTTCAAGAGTCATCAAGTCGGAAAGTGGCCCTTTCTTCCAACTTGACGATGCCGGACAGATATCCTAAATTAATAGGTCCCATTTCCCAACATTTGGCCCACACCCCTCTAAACTCTTGTTCCGCATAATCCTATCTAGATACCATGCAATTTTGCCTTTGTACCATTCCGCACCATTTTCTCTGGCAGCTCATTCTTGACACGCTTGAAAAAGTTGCCCTTTAGGTCCCTTTAAAAATCTTTACCCTTTCATTTTAAATCTATGCTTTCTAGCTTTTGGACTTCCTCACCAGCGGGGAAACACCGTGTCTACTCACACAATCCATGTCCCTCATGATTTAATAAATAGCAACGATTTGAAATCATCATACTTGTCACATGGGAAATGTGTGTAGATTATTTGCTGAAGGTAACAGTTGAAATCGGATTGAGGTGGAAAGCCTGATGTACAGACTTGAAGAAATGCATCTTGCAGACGTTTTTAAAAAGTCATTGAAGTCTAATAGCAGTCACAGAAATCTGTTGTGAAAGCTGCAGAATGACCAACTTTCTAGCTGAAGGACTTTCGGGCACGAGAAACAATCCACGATAGCTTGGTTAAACCGCACTTGGAGTACAGTATGAGGAATTATAATTCTCAATTTAGGAAAGAGACTATTGCCATATGAGGAGTACCACGAATAGTGATTAGCCTTGACATCATAGATGAGCGTTAGTCCTGTGAATTGAAATTGGGAAAGTTCGGCCATAATTTTTCTATTGCTTCAAAAAATGAGAGGTAATCTCATCGAAAGTTGCAAAATATTTCAAAAAATAAACAGGATGGTGCATTTAAATCGTGTTCCCTCATGTGAATCGAGAAACATGCGAGCACAATTTTAAAATAAAGCATTGTGATTTATGACCACGATAAGGACGAGTTGAATTAGTCTTAGCTTGACAAATTTCGCTATTCTCCACTACAGTGAGCTGTGGTTATTTGGTATTTGAATGCCTTTAAGTTGTGTTTGCTTGTTTTCGAATTAAGAACGGCCTGAAGCTTTATGTGTTTATGGCTTTACAATGCTTAGATGTGTTCAAGCGCATGTGATCAACTTAAATAGTGGAGCAGGCTTTCGAGAATAAATCGCCTTCTCATTCTCTTCTGTCCTTTCCCAATTACCTTGAATATACTCCAAAGGTACTTCATTAGCGTGAACCTGCACCGATCACAACACTCTCTCTCGTACAGAGTCTTCCGGTGCTTCCAAAAAAATTCTAATGATAAAATTATTTAAAATAAAATTGTCACTAACTATAAAGACCATGTCTCATACGCTTCAAAGCTGCCCTGTGGAAAAAAGTCCAGAGTTCAGATAACATTGACTGCATCGCAAGAATCATAACAGAATGTTGCGGAAATAAAGCTATCTGTGACCTTCCAAAAGGCAACTATATTTTGGAGCAGCTGAAGTCAGACGGAGATAAAGACCCGATTGAACTGAAGACACAGTTCACAGAATCACCAAATTGTTATGGCGGAAGAGGATGCCATTCGACATGTTGTGGGCTATAAGGCATAGGTGCAGAAATTATGCAATTAAGCCCATTGAATGGTCCACCATTCAATCATGGCTGATCAGTTTCTCAAACTTTGTCTCTGGCCTTCTCCCAGTAATCCTTGATTCCCTTGATACTCATTAAACTATCTATCACCATCTTAAATATACTCAACGAACTGGAATATATCGCCTTCTGTGGCAAAGAATCACCTTGACTCACCACTCGCTGGCTGAAGAAGTTTATCCTTCTCTCCGTTCTAACAGGTATTCCATTTGCCCTAAGGACGTGCACTCGGGTACGAGTCTCTCCCAAAACGCAAACATGTTTCTAACATCTACTCTGCGTTGGCCACTCAATGTTCTTTAGATTTGAACGAGATCCCCGCTCAGCTTTCCAACCTTCATTGTGTATCGCCCCAGAGTCCTCATAACCTCCTCATATGTGAAACATTTCGTTCCTCGGACCATTCCAGTGAACCTCCTCCTAAACATGCCTGGCAGCGATTGCTAAATGCGAACCATTACCTCATGAATGTCTCCTGATTTTTCGCCTTAACTTTGTGCACTATTCTACCGTATAATCGCCCAATGCTCTTTTGATTGCCTCAATAGTTTTGTTTCAGGACACTTCCATCTCGTGGATCCCATTCCCTAACTTCTCATTGTTGATTTTAAAAAATTCATTCATGGGATGATAATATGGCTGGCTATGTCAGCATTTATTGTCCATCCCTAATTGCTCAGAAGTTATTAAGTTTCAACTAGATTTGTGCGGATCTGAAGTTAAATTCCCACCGTAAGGGACAATGGCGAATCAAATGGTAAAGTTATGACACATACCTCCGCTCACCAGAACGGCAGCAGAACGAAAGTAACATTGCCGAAAGAATAGGCAGGTGGGCAGAGAGATACAGTTATCTCATTGTTAAGAATGGAATTGAGACAATGATCAATAATAAGAAATAAAGTAAGGTCAGAAGGTGTAGAATCTGTGTCGGTAGAAATGACGAATCAAAAAGGTGAAAAAATGCAGTTGGAATTATGTACAGGGAGCTGTGGTGCAAGATACACCAGGAGGTGGAAAGATCTGCAGGAAAGGTAAAATTACAGTGAACATGTGGGATTTCATTATGCAGGTGGATTTGAAATTCAACTTGGTAGTGGTTCGCAAGAAAAGGATTTTGTGGAATATCTGTGAGATGGCTTCTTGGAGCAGCTTGTGTCGGCAGAGTAGATGAGGGGAGCTTAAGGTGAAGGAAATCACAGGAGGCAATGGTCACAATATGATTGAATTTACTCTGCAATTTCAGATGGAGAAGTTAGAATCAGAAGCAATGGTATTACAGCTGAATAAAGAGAATTACAGAGACATGAGGGAGGAGCTGGGTATAATTGACTGGGAGACGAGGCGAGGTTTGTTTGAGGCGAGGTAGTGGCATTGTTCGAAGCTTGGCTGTCTGGCAGAAAACAGAGAGTGGGGATGAAATGGTCGTTATCACGATGGCAGCCGTTACAAGTGGTGTTCCACAAGGCTCAGTGTTGGAATGGTAACTTTTTACTCGTTATGCGAACAATCTAGGCGAGGGAATCGAAAGCACTCTGGCTAAGTTTGCAGATGATGATAAGATAGGCAAATGGACGGTCGTGTCAAGGAGGTGGAGAGGTTGAAGAACGATTTCAACATGTAAAGAAGATTGACAAATGCATTCCAGTGTTGGAAAGTGTGAAGTCGTGAATTTTGGCACAAAGAATAGAGGCATGGTCTATTTTCTAAATTGAGAGAAGTTTCAGAAATCTGAAGTGCAAAGGGACTTGGGAGTTCTAGTGCAGGGTTCTCTCAAGGTAAGCTTGCAGGTTGAGGCAGTAGTTAGAAGGGTAATAATATTTATTATTGATGACATTTATTACGAGAGGAATTGATTACAAAACCGGTTGCATACGGCTCTGGTGAGACCACATTTGGAGTATTGTGCGTAATTTTGAGCCCGTATCTCAAGAAGAATGCACTGGCCCTGGAGTGTGTTCACAGGATCCTCACTAGAATGGTGGTAGGAATGAAAAGCTTATTGTATGAGGCATGTTTGAGGAGTCTGGGTCTATACTCAATAAAGCTTAGAAGAAATAAAAGTATTGTAACGGAAGCATGCAAAATACTGAATGACCTGGATAGAGTAGATGTTGATAGATGTTTCCATTGGACGAGGACCCGAGAGCACAGCCTTAGATGAAAGGGAACACCCTTTGCAACAGTGATAAGGAGAAATGTCTTTAACCAGAGAATGGACAATTTTTGAAATTTATTGCCACAGACGTCAGTGGGGCCAGGTCATTGATAATATTTGAGAAGGAGGTAGATAAGTATTGATTATCCAGGGGATCAATGGTTACAAAAAGAAGGTCGGAGAATGGGTCAGAGAAAACTGTCAGCGATGATTGAATGGTGGTGCC
Organism: Chiloscyllium punctatum; assembly: GCF_047496795.1. Lineage (NCBI taxonomy): Eukaryota > Metazoa > Chordata > Chondrichthyes > Orectolobiformes > Hemiscylliidae > Chiloscyllium > Chiloscyllium punctatum. The sequence goes on along the minus strand of NC_092759.1, from coordinate 83,607,590 downwards.
GACTCGATGGGTGAACTGGCCTAATGTCTGCTCCTATGTCTTATCGACGTATGGTTTAAACCTCAAGGAGGCACCTTGCATGTCTGAGAAGATGGATTCATGTCTTTCATGAATGTCAGTAGCTGGAGGGAACAGTTAACTGTTTTAGAATGAAGGTACTGTGGCTGCTGTCAGGATGGTGGATAATATGATATTCGGTGCAGGATCACACATCCACTGCACTGTATTAATGTGGAGAGAATTTATTGAAAACCCGGACATCTCTGTCTCTGGCAATCACCGTGGAGAGTGCGGATTGTGGTGGGAGGGCGCAACGTCCTCCCAGGCACTTACACTATCCAGCATCATGCATCCTGAGTGAAAGAATAGTCATGGAAACTACGACCTTCTCATTGTCTGTTCAGAATATAAGGAGTGATTGTCGATCCCACACAGTGTTCAATGCAACGACCTCGTATTCTATCACAGCGCTCCCGATCAACTTACACTCACTCCTCGTTGTGCTATCATCACAGAGATTAATCTGGTGGAACTCCTGTTCATTCTCCTGAGGTAAGGATCTCACACCTTATGAAGGAGAGAAAATCAGCCCACAATGCCCCAAATAGTTCCTCAACAACACTCTCAGGTTCGATCGCAATAATTCCTTTCCCTCACTTAGCTGGCTCCGTTTCTTTTATGTGAAATAGGAAACTATTAATTTAAGATGCACTGTCACCGATTTGAAGTTTAAAGCATTCTTACATCTGTAGGTCAGTATCAATAAAGCCAGCACAGGAGGTGCCTTTCGAGATGGACATCACTCTCAGCGAGAGACTCAATCATAAAGAATCCATCTAAAACAATGAATGGCCACCTACCTGAATGGAAATCAGCTGTAGGAATTTAGGAGAGAGGCAGAGGAAGGGAGGTATCTTTCCTTTTGATCTGCCCTCACGGGATGTGTGCAGACCCGATCAGGCCAGCTTCTTATGCCTTACTTTAACTGAGTGTTCAGTTGCTCCACAGGACAGTAAAGAGTAAAACGCAGTGCTGTAGGTTTGCAGTTACACAGAGACTTGACCAGGGAAGGATGACCCATTGCTTTCTCGAATGGACATGAGGCAAAACGATATCAACAGATTATTATTCTGTGGCTCTAGATTATGAGCCAATGGTGTGACCAACATACACTGTCTTCCCATCTTTCAGATTTTATGCAGAGAACAAGTTAAACATTTCAAGCGCAATAACTTTACAATGGAGTCGTGTTAAGAAGGGTCTTGAAACAGATGTATCCGGAATTAACAAATGCACAAATCATGGTTTATTCAGGGGTTGCACTGAGGCTGAAGAGGAGCCTGGACGTCATAATGGTGGTACTCGAAAGGATTGCTGAGTGCGGAGGGTATGGAGATGTAAACTGTGCAGGAGAAAATGAATCAAGAATTTGAGAACAGTCTGCTTCATCCTCACATATCGGTGAGCAATTTGTACTGAGCATTTGCTAGTTATAATTTCTAAGGAATGGAATCATTGATTGGAAATGAAAACGTTGCTTAGCACCTTTCCAAAATTTACATATCATGAGCATCAATTCAGTTCAGACCGTTCCACTAGACAGCACGAGTGACTTACCAGAAACACCAACTATAGCAAGGTTAGGATAGTAACCAGCTTGAATAACCATCAGTACATCTTCAATCCGCGATGCTAAAGATATCCAGGGCTGAGAAAGCCTGGAAAGACCAGCGGATAAACCTCTGTCCATTCTTGTACAATTTCAGTCGAATTGTTGTGGTTCTGTTCGCCGAGCAGGGAATTTGTGTTGCAGACGTTTCGTCCCCTGTCTAAGCGACATCCTCGGTGCTTGTGAGCCTCCTGTGAAGCGCTTCTGTGATCTTTCCTCCGGCATTTTTAGTGATTTTTATCTGCCGCTTCCAGTTGTCAGTCCCAGCTGTCCGTTGCAGTGGCCGGTATATTGTGTCCAGGTCGATTTGCTTATTGATTGGATCTGTGGATGAGTGCCATGCATCTAGGAATTCCCTCGCTGTTCTCTGTTTGGCTTGTCCTATAATAGTAGTGTTGTCACAGTCGAACAGTGACAGCCAGACTACTGCGACCATTAGGAATCATAACAGCACACAAACCAACAGCCACTCTCAGACAACAACTCACCAGGACAAAGGACCCGATACCCAGCATGAGCAAAACCAATGTAGTGTACAAAATCCCATGCAAGGACTGCACAAAACACTACATAGGACAAACAGAAAGACAACTAACGATCCGCATCCATGAACACCAACTAGCCACGAAACGACACGACCAGCTATCCTTAGTAGCCACACACACAGATGACAAGCAACATGAATTCGACTGGGACAACACTACTAATATAGGACAAGCCAAACAGAGAACAGCCAGGGAATTCCTAGAGGCATGGCACTCATCCACAGATTCAATCAATAAGCTCATTGACCTGGGCCCAATATACCGGCCACTGCAACGGAAAGCTGGAACTGACAACTGGAAGTGAAGGGGCCAAACACTACAAATTCTGAAGGAAAGATCACAGAAGCGCTTCACAGGAGGCTCCCAAGCACTGAGGATGTCATCTAGACAGGGGACGAAACGTCTGCAACACAAATTCCCAGCTCGACGAACAGAACCACAACAACGAGCACCCGAGCTACAAACCTTCCCACAAAGTTTGAATTTCAGTCTAATGTTCACAGATTCTGATCCAGTGTTGGAACATTCCAGTCTAATGCTATCAGTTACTGATCTCTCCTCACCCTCTCTCTGAAGCAGCGGATCCCTGTTACTGGTGTGGGTGATGCTCACGCTCATACGATGGGACAAAACACTGAAAGCATTCCTTATGCATAGAAGAGAGACGCATCGGAGCCATGGAGACTGACAGAATCACAATTGCTGAATAAACAGCTCAGGTAATCCCTTTCAATTCAATACCATTTCATTAAAATTCAAAATAACTTTGAATATTAATGCATTCTGGGTGTGATATGTGAGTGTGACTGAAGGAAGGACTGTTGAAGATGGAAGATTGTTTGCGTGCAATCATTCTGTCTGCCTTGGGTATGGACATGATCCAGAGGTTGAACAGAACATAAACATACTTCTCTGCCCTTACATGGAGAAACACATCCTGTAACTACAGATCAGTCATTGCAATATTCAGATTGTCATTCCAGAATCAGAGAGGGCTGGTGTGGGTCATGTTGTCGTTGTTATCGATGCATAGAAACTGTGACGGTGTATCACTTACTGGACTTCATTTACATTGTGATTATGACATTGGGAAAAAGAAAGAAGGTGGAGAGGATTCGGGGACATGGCTGTTCAGTCTGAGTGGAGGAACAATGATGTTCCCCAGTCACTGGCATTGGAACTTTGCTCTTTATAACTCATACAAAGAACAGATTCAAGGATACATCTACATTGAGGTATTAACAGAGACAATATTAATTAAATGCATTGATGCAATACAAAATACAGGGAATAAATGATTTTCTATACAGACCGAAATATGCACACTACAAAGGAATTTGTTGTTAAAATGCACTCTTGATATGGAGCTATATAACTTGAAACGTGGATTACAAAACTATGGAAGTGGTGTGAAATATTTATCAATCATTATTTGATCCACAGCTGAGATCCTGATTTCCCCTCTGTCAGTCTAATGGAAAATTAACAAAATTAACATTTTCTGTGAAACCTGAAAGAGAATGCTATGCTAAATTTCAAACTTTTCTGAACTTTGCTAATAGTTTTCTGAATTCTGCAGTCGAGGAGACGGCTTGTCTTTACTGAACATTGTAAACATTCAACCTGGTCTGCCAAGCAGTCGAATTCAGCAGAAAAGAAAAACATAGAGACAGTTATTTCCATGGCAAAGGAATGAGAAAATAAGAACTGAAATGTTTCCCAGCCCTTATTCTTGAGCGTGTGATAAGAATAGGTTACAGGAATACATGAATTTTGTTCAAGGTCCTCACACAAAGCGTTTTTTGCCAAGTGTATTGGTTCCCTGCAGTGGTTAAAAATAAAGCTTTTTCGTTGCTCTTGATAGCTTCTGAGTTCCGTCAGTTTAATTTCCATGACAGTAAACGTAGGGGCTCGTCCAGTATCCCGCGTTTAGGTAAGATTCTGAAGATTCCTAGGAGGCGCAGGTGGCAGCGCCTTGACGGTCCTTCACATCATCTTGAGCACTGAAGTGTCCCCTTTGCGTGAGAGGACTGGGAATCTGTGGATTGCGCCAGAGCGGGGGTTTGAATCGAATAGTGTTGGGGTAAGAGCCATCGCTTTAATAATCCTATGTAGAGGCTCATTCTAAGAGAATGGGTTCAGGAAGAGGGTTCAGTAAACTCTCGCACGGTATTCGAGCAAAACTCAAGGGAAAGGATTGCCGTCTCTAGAGTCGTTAAGAGACAGCAGGCAAAGGGTGGTTTTAGACTTGGAACCACCACAGTTTGAGTTTTACTCGCCAAAGACATACCGTGTACGTGGTTTCTTGGTGTACAAAAAAACAATACATTGTGGCAGACGCGCCCGATGCGAGAGGTGTCCTCCAGAGGTAAAGGCAATTCAAATGGAAAAAATAATGGTACCGTGAGAGAGCTGAACACTTTTCCAGTAACGCTGAAAATTGGGCTTCAGCAAGACCAAACAAAAAGAGGGTTAACAGAGGACTTGGAATGGCCAACCAACAATACAGTATAAGTTAAATAATTACGGCCCAGAGTCTGTAAAGCAGTAAGAATTGTGGATCAAGGAATGCGCTTTTAGTAAAAGGCAATTGGAAATACTGAGGTCACGGTTGGAGGAGAGAGAGTAGGAGAAACGGAAGTGGAAAATAGAACCTACGAATTGGAGTGTTTACAATATGTGGACGGCTGAGGCGGATATCAGTGAAAGGAAATCTCAAGTAAAAGACATGTCAAATACGCTACAAACACTAGAGCACATGCAGACGTGTGCAGAAAACAACCTAACGAAGCCGAACAGTGCCTTAAGTCTGTTTCAGATCCTGACATTGATTGCTACCCTCCGAGACCAATAGCCCTCCAAGATCTGCCGGGTGAAGATCCCAAGTTCGCGACCGCCGCCTCAGGGTCTGCTGATTCACTGATGGCATGCCATAACCCCAACCAACTGAAGGAAGAAGGCCAAAAGAAGAATGCCTACTCCACGACAGGAAGGCATCCAGAGTCTGTCCGCGATCTCCCCATGACGGATGATGAATCAGGCGGTGAGAGTATTGGCGTATGATCATCTTACCAGGTAGGTCTGCAAGCACCAATGACTAAAGTTGCAGGCCCAGAAGGGTGCCCAGTATTGGTCCTCCGACATGGAAAATTAAAGATTTCGGACGTGCCTCTGGACAGTTCCCTAATCCACGTAAGATTGGAGGGAATAAGTTCACCGAAGCAGTGACGAAGTTCTGTATCGAGTTCCGTCCCACATTGCATGCGATGAGACACCTGTTGGGACGAAAGCTTTGTGCTGATGTCACCAAAATCAAGTATAACTGGCTAGCCGCAAATGTCCATGCCAGATCAACCGGCCCACAAGCGGAAGAAAATGGTGACTTTAATGCTTTTGTTGCAACGCTGGCAATTGCCTGTAGCGAGGCATTCCCAGTGCGAATGGACATGACCACAAGTGCAATGTGTAAACATGGAGAAGGTGAGACAGTGTCCCAGTACCTTACGCGCCTCAGTGAAGTCCATAACATTCAGAGTGGACTGAGACCACCCGACAACATAATGGCATAAATCACGGCATATGAGGAACATCTGAGGAACAGCTTCATCAATGGAATGAAGGACGAAATAGTGAAAAAGGTAAAGGGCACATATATTACCTGGGACACGGGAAAGGCGAATTTGATAGAACAACATGCGATACATGCTGAAAAATTGCTTACTCAGTAGAAGGATAGTTGGAAACTGAAGATGGACAGCAAGTGCATAACGCTCAGCTTACTTTGATGCAAATGGTCATCCAGCCATTGGAGGGATGTGCTACAGGAAAAGAGAGAGGCAGAGGGGAAGGTTGTGGAAGTGGAAGAGGAATGAGTTGCAGAAGATGTGCTGGCAGAGGTCGATCTGGCGGGTGCTTAGTTTGTGGAACAATGGACCACTGGTCGTGACAGTGCCCGCACACAGAGAGACTCACTCGGCCCTGGAGGCTAGGCAGCAGTGTGACTGGCAGGGGAAGACTGAGTTAGAGGTCGGCAGCCCACAAAGTCCATGTAAGCCTCTCTCCTTCATGCTTGGCAACGAAGACTCGCTTATGCTAATATCTTCTACTAGCCTTATTGGCCCTGAGACCTGTCCCACCTCGATATGGAGCACTGCGATTGAGAAGTGTGGACAATACGTTCATTATAACAACAATGCCTTTAAGTTGATGCCTACCTCTATATTACACGTGGAAGATACATCAGTTACTTTTTTCAGTAGGCACAGGGGCAGCATATTCAGTCATTAAATCAAGCCAGTTCAGAATGTCAACGCCAATAAAGTTCAGTGGAAGGTTCCTGAACTCAATGGGTGAATCAGGAGTTGTGCTACGAGAGAGATTTACAGCACTGCTGCAGAACAGAATACCCGTTAAAACCTGAGGCAAGAGCAGGAATTACTCTAGACTTTGAATCCCCATTTTCAGGCAATAACTCTTGTTCCGTGCGCCTCAAATGCTCCTAACCCCTGTTTTATATGAGATCAAATTCCACCGGACAGTAAATGATTCTCTGTTGTGGTTTAGCAAATACCTTTTAAGTGCACTGGTACACCCAGATAGTCAATTCTGATTTGCTTTTTTTATTCAAAGAGAAATCCTATAACTTCACATGTCTTTGTCAAGGTTACTGTGAGCCCCCCACCATATACAATGAGTATCTATGCAGGAGTCTGGAGCCTTTTATTTTAACCCTGGTTTTCGGCGCTTCTGCAGTGGGTAGATGATTGCTTGATAGCAGCATAAACTACACCTACATTAGGGATTCCGAATCCAAACAAGCCTTTTTGACAAACGGTAGATGAGAAGTGTGGCTGCATGACAGCTGCCCTGTTGCAGGCTTATAGGGGAACGATTGAGGCCAGTAGCTTATTTTTCAGTTAAACTAGACCCCATAGCGGCAAGATTGCCTAAATGCTTGCAGACCATGGCCGCATCTGAAAAGGCTGTTGTAGCATCCAGGGATATAGTCAGCGATGGTGAATTAACCCTACTGGTCCCACATGCAGTATCCTTACTGCTTTCCGAGAAAAAGACAGCACGTTGGCTCAGATATAACACTGTATTATTGGAGACGCCTGACATTACAATAAAGTGATGCAATGCCCTTTACCCTGCTAGCCTTCTCCCCACAGAAGGAGGCGGAAACCCACATGATTGTGTTGCTGTAACTAATGAAATTTGCAGCCTGAGACCAGACTTGCAGGATTACCCACTTCAGAAACCGGATATGGAGGCTTTTGTGGATGGGTCAAGGAGACAGGCCAGAAATGTGTTGAATATGCTGTAAAGACTACCCAAGAGGTAGTCAAAGTGGGATCATTTCTTTCCCATCATTTGCCTTGACTGAGGCATGTAAATTGGCTGAGGGAAGGCCAGTGAATATTTACACCGACAGCAGATATGCATTCGGGGTTGTACATGACTTTGGAACCCTACGGAATCACAGGGGCTTCTCCACCGGAAAGCACATCACACACCGTGGTCTGATTTCTGACCTCCTGGAAGTGGTCCTACTGCCCAAATGAATTTCTGTATGTAAATGTGAAGCCCCCACAAAAAATATAATGATTCTATTTCTTAGGGCAATACGAAGGCAGGCACAGCAGCAAGGTCGGCATCCCAACAGCCGCGAAGTGATCAGTTTGACATGTGTATGACAAAGATTTGCACCCCAAGAGCAGACATACGGGAATTAACGTCACAGGCAACGCTGGAGGAGAAGCGTGAGTGGACAAGTGCAGTGTGCAGCATGAATGAAGGATGTGTTGTGGCTCTAATGGTAAAGCCTGTCTACCACAATCCTTATTTCCATTCTATGCCAAACTGACACACAGTAAGGACCATGTGTCAAAATGAGGGATGTGCGACTATATTTCAGCACACTGATACACTAAGAGATTTGAGTATTAATCCCAGAAATATTGTGAACAATGTATTATCTGTGCCACTAATAATGTGGGGAGGGGATTACAGAGGAGACAGGCAGCACACCCCAAATCCCAAAGACACTTTCAGCATTTACAGAGGGATTTCCTTGAACTAACGCCCAACAGAGGGAACATGTATTGTCTGATTATAGTTGATATGTTTCCCAAATGGTTGGAAGCGTTCCCCACGTCAAAATAGGATGCCAGTGCCTAGGCTTTTCTAACTGAAATCATTCCAAGTTGGGCCATCACTGAAAGCCTTTGTAGTGACAATGCGACACCAGTTGTCAATAATGCCTTGCAGCAGATCCGTGATTATTTGGGAATAAACATGAGACAACACTGTGCCTCCCACCCAGCGAGCGGTGGGGCAGTGGAAAGAGAAAATGCTACCCTAAAACAGAGAAATTGACGAAATGTTGTGAGGAACTAGGGTTGACATGGACAATGTTTTGCTAACGTATATGAGATCTAGGAGGAGAGGAAAAGCTAATCTTAGCCGGTTTGAGATTTTGTGTGGTCGACCACCAATTACAGGAATGGGCCCCTGACCTAAGGTAAGACAGATAACAGATCACTGTGAGGATGTGATGTTGTGTTACTGTATAAAACTCTCTACACTATTGTGTCAAGCATTGAATCAAGTGAAAGCAACACTACCCCCATCAGCAGAGGGGAAGTTGCACAATCTGGAGATTGGATAGTGGTGAAAAACCTCAGGAGGAAAAGCTAGAAGGCGAACAGGTGACTGGGACCGTTTCAAGTGCTCCTTACAACATGGGCAGCTGTTTAGATCGCCGATGTAGAGATATCTGGCTCTGCATTTTTTTAAATGTTGTTATTACAATTTTTTTTAAATTCTGGCTCTGTTTTCTTTGTCCTTGTTGCCATAAAATGACAAAAAAGGGAAATGTAAGGGGAAATTAACAAAGTTTACATTTACTGTGAAATCTGAAAGCCAATGTTATGCTAAATTTGAAACTTTTCCGAACATTGCAAACAGTTTACTGATTTCTGCATTCGAAGAGACAGCTTGTCTTTGCTGAACTTTTTAAACATTCAACCTGGCCTGGCGAGCAGTCGAATTCAGCAGAAAAAGCTAAGGAAAACATAAAGACAGTTATGTCCATGGCAAGGGGATGAGAAAATAAGAACTCGAATGTTTCCCAGCCCTTGTCCTTGAGCGTGTGATAAGAAGCGCATAAAAGGAATACTTTAATTATGTTCAGTGCCCTTACACAAGGCATTTTCGCCAAGTGTATTGGCCCACTCCAGTAGGTAAAAATAAAGCTTTTTCTTTGCTCTTTTTAGCATCTGCGTCCAGTCAGTTTAATTTCCACGACAGTCAGTTTAATTTCCACCTGACTGAGATTCTCTGGACCAGTCTCTGGACCAGTGGGGGCTGTCATAATTTTCTGCTGGTCTTGCAATAGTCTATTTTTAAATATCCACCTTCTCTATGATACTAATTTATTAGCCAAATGGATTTTGTTTAGCTGTTAGTAAGCTAGCTCTGTAATATTATTGGGAACAAGTGATCTGGGCTGACAGCCAGTATCAGCACAATGCTCACAGTGTATGATACCGAGACAAAGGGCTTGCAGTCCAGAGGTATTTCTAAATATAACTTCTAACTTCTGTCTGTCCATATCTATCCACCTTCATGCTGTCTTTTGATCTATTTAACTTCACCCTCATCTAAAACCTCTTCATCTCCCACTCAGTTAGTCGCTTCCCTTTCTATTCTCTCCTAGTTTATCTCTCTTCACTTTCTATCTCTCTGCTTATTTCTCTCTCACACATTTTATTTCCACATACTCTCTCTAGCTCCAATTGTGCCGTTTTCGAGCTTGTGACCCCACGATGGGCTGACTGACTCCCATTTGTGCTATAATAATTCCGCGGTTCTCTGACCCACAATAAGTAGTTTCAGTGTCTGGACAGACACACTGGTCTGGTGACAGGTACAGTGCACAATTACCATTATCTCTTAATGTTCTTCTCTGAAGTGCAGCTGCCTTGACATGTCTATTCAAACAAAACAGACTGAATGGAATTCGAGCAGTCAGGATGACTTTCATCACCGTGAATTTCAATCAGGATTTAATGAAGGATGAGGTTCCACAATAACATAACAATGATAGAAAAACTGGACAACACAATGAATAACAATTGAGTACAACAAGTGGTTCCAAGTAGGCTTCATGGTATTACCGCGAGATTATCAATCCAGAAAATCAGCTCCTGTTCTGTGGACCGAGGTTCGAATCCCGCCACTGCAGATGTTGGAAATTCAATTCAATAATTTTAAAATATCCCTGGAATTAAGAATCTACCTAATACAATGAAATCGTTGCCGATTGTCAGAAAAATCCATCTGGTTCACTGATATCCTTCAATGAAGGAATCTTCCATTCCTCATCTGGACTGGCTGACAGTTGACTCCAGACCCAAAGCAATGTGATTGACTCTCAATCGCCCTCTGAAATGGTTTAGCGAGTCAGTCAGATGTGCCACAAAATCTCAAAGAAATGAAACTGATGTATTAACCTGGATACCGGAAAAGTGAATGTTAGAAACATCATTGTCGAAGCTGCAAAGTCCTCCATACTAACAATGAGGGCTCGTGCCGAAATGGGGACAACTGTTTTACAGATCAATCAAGCAACAGTCTGACATAGGCATACTTACGGAATTTTACGTTACAGATATAACCCAGACAGCACCATCACCATCCCTGGCTATGTCCTATCCCAAAGGCAGGACCGATCCGGCACAGGAGCCAGCTCAGTGCGATAGATTCGGGCGGCGATGCTCTGGGAGTCCCTGTGACCTGTAACCTCACATTCCCCACTCAACAATTCCCATCAAGCAAGAAGATCCAACCTGGTTCATAGGAGAGTGCAGGAGGGCAAGCCAGGAGCAGAACCAGGCATACATAAAGATAAAATGTTAATCTGCTGAAACTTCCAAACAGAACTATTTGCATGGCCAATAGCATAAAATGCAAGGGACAGACAGAGCTAAGCGAACCCAGAACTAACACATCAGATCTAAGCTCTGCAGTCCAGCGAAACTGATCGTGGATGATGGTGGACGATTCAACAACTCACTGGACCAGCAGGCTCCACAAATATCCCCAACCTCAATGATGGAGGACCTCAGCACATCAGTGCAAAAGATAAGACTGAAGATTTCACAGAATTCTTCACTCAGAAGTTTCGAGTGGATGATCCACATCGGTCTCCTCCCGTGGTCCCCATCTTTACAGATAGCAGTCTTCAGCAAATTCGATTGACTGATATCAAGAAACGGTTGAAGGCACTGGATACTGCAAAGGCTATGGGCCCTGATAACATGCTGACAATAGTCCTGAAGCTTGTCCTGAAGTCTGAGCTTGTGCTCCAGAACTTCCCGCTCCCTTAGCCGAGCTGTTCTAGTATGGTTACAAACCAACAATGGGGAAAAAATCTGCTCAAGTGTGTTCTCTACATAAAAAGCAGGACAAAATCAACCCGGCCAAATACCACCTCATCAGTCTACTCCCCATTGTCAGTAAAGTGATGGAAGGGGACATCAACAGTGCTATCAAGCCAGCACCTGTTCAGCAATACCCTGCTCAGTGACACCCAGTTTGGGTTCCACCAGTGACACTCAACTCCTGACCTCATTACAGCCTTGGTTCAAACATAGAAGAAAGAGCTGAATTCCCGCCCTTGACATCAAGGCTACATTCTTTCAAACGTGGCTTCACGAAACCCGAGTTAAAACGGTATTGCGGGAAAATACTCCATTAATGGAGTCATACCTGATAGATAGGAAGATGGTCATTGTTGTTGGAAGTCAGTCATCTCAGCTCCAGAACATCTCTGCAGTAATCCCTCAGGATAATATGGATGTAGGTTAGCTCGCTGAACTGGAAGTTTCATTAATCAATATTTCATCACCACACAAGACAACACCTTCAGTGACTCTCCGGATGAATCTTAGATCACAGCATCTTCGGCTGCTTCATCAATTACCTTCCCTCCATCATAGTGTCAGACGTGGGGATAGTCGACAATGACTGCACAATGTTCAGCACCATTACAAATTCTCAGATACGGAAGCAGTCAATGCCAAAATGCAACAAGAATTGTCCCTCTCCATGCTTGGGCTGTCAAGTGGCAAGAAACACTTGCATCACACAGATGCCAGACAATGACCATCACCAATAAGAAGCAATCTAACAACATCGTATTTGCAGCATTATTATCACTCAGTTCCCCACTATCAATATCCTGGGGGTTATAGTTGATTAGAAACTCAACTCGACTCACCACATAAATGTAAAAGCAGATCAGAGGCTCGGAATACCCTGCACGAGTAACTCACCTCCTGACTTCCTAAAGCCTGTCGATCATCTGAAAGGCACAAGTCAGGAATGAGATGGAATTCTCCCATTGCCTCAATGAGTGCAGACCCAACAAGACTAAAGAAGCTTGACACCATCCAGGACAAAACAGTCCATTTGATTGGCATCACATCCACAAGCATTCACTCCCTTCACCACCGTCGCTCAGTAGCAGAAGTGTGTACTATCCACAAGACACAATGCAGAAATTCCCCAAAGATCCTCAGACAGCATCTTCCGATCCCAGGAACACTTACATTGGAATGACAAGGCTAGCATACATTTTGGGAATGCCACCACCTATAAATTCCCTTCCAAAACAATCCGCATCCTTATGTGGAAATACATTGCCGTTCCTTCACTGTTACTGGTAAAAACCCTGGAATTCCCTCCTTCATAGCATTGTGAGTCTGCACACAGCAGGTCGACTGCAGCGGTTCAAGAAGGCAGCTCAACACCACTTTCTCAAGGGGGCAATGAGGGGCGGACAAGAAATGGTGGGCCCATCCAGAGATGCCCTCATCCAAAAAAAGTGTTTTTTAAAATAGTTCTAAGTTGAGCTTCTCGATGGGACAGGTTATCTGATTTGAGCATGAACAGGAAAGCAGTGTTTCTTATACAGAACATTATCAACGTTTCTGTTATAAGAAGGGTGCTCAGTGTTCGATGATATATTGTTGCTGTGTGCTGTGATAAATTGCATCTGTTTTGTTATATTCAACAATACTGGCGTAACAGGATCGATCCTTCGAAAATACCAGTCTGAAAATGGCAATCATTTGAGAGACAGTGTACTCCCACGACATGAGACTCACAGATAGCTGTGTATATTCAACGTTTAATAGACTACTGGCCGACACTGAATCCTCCCATCGTCCATATCACAAGAACGTGAAGTCAAATCAACATACAACTACAAGTGTTACAAGAGCTGCTCAGATACTTACAATGCTGCACTGAATAATAGACCACATGATCAGAAGAGCATGAGATATTGCTATAGATTGAGGCCATTCAGCCCAGTCCTTCTCTGTGAAACTGTACCATTTTGTCATCGTCTCTATGACTAGTGGACATAACTTCTACACACTGACTGTATCAATCTTTGCCGTAATCAATCAGTTTCTATCAGATGCCTCGCCTCCCATTCTTCTAAATTCCATAGAGTACACAAACTGCTGCTCATGATAAGCCACCATCCCCAGGATGGATCATCTCCAACACCAGCTGATCTTGCCCCAGAGATAGTGCACAAAATAGCTCCCAATATTCCAAATGCTGTCTGACCATTGCCAATTACATTCTCAGCGGCATGTCTCCTCTCTTGTATTCTAGGTCTCTTGAAATGAATGCTAACATTGCATTTGCTTTCCTAACTGCCAACTGAACTTGCACAATAACCATAACAGAGGACGAGTGCTTCAAAATTCTTTTTGTACTGCAGATTTAATGGATCCTATTAGAACATAGTGTCTGCCTCTCGTCCGCCTACCAAAGTGCATAATCTCACACGATCCCATATTGTATTCCATCAACCACGTGTTTGCCCACAGTCCTAAACTGTGCAAGGTTTTCTGCAGCCTCCTCACTTTATGAATATCGCCAGCCCATCCAACCATCACTGTATCATCTCCAAGCTTAGCAAAAATGCCCTCAGGTCCTTTGATCAGGTGGTTTATGTAAATGGAACTTCCTGACTCCCTCAGAACTGTCCACCATTGAAAAGGCACAGCACGCAAGGTAGTTGACTCCATTCAGTTTCAAACAGTGAGTTGACTTGAATTATACCTGCAACATATTCACTCCCTGCACCACTGACACCCAGTAGGAGCACACCCTGCCCCCGAGTTGTTGTGAATTACCCCGTTATGGTGACAAGGGGCTTGATGGCTCACAATCCTAATCTAATGATGTCACTCTGTCTCAACACTAACTGTGTGCTGCTCATAACAACCAATGTCACTGTGTGTTGTTGATAACGGAGGGAGGTGGTGGAGGGAATGTCTATGATGAATGACTCAGCATGAAAACTCCCCTGACAGCCTCGGATGTACCTGTGCCCGCTGTCATCACTGCAGGCCTGATCAGTCTTCCTGGTCAAGTCAAGGAAAGCGACAGGCCTGGACAGTGTTCCCGGCTGAGCACTCAGATCCTGTGAGGACCAACTTGCAGAGGTATTTACAAACACCTTCAACCTCTCCGTCCTGAAGCCGAAATCCCAACCTACTTCAAGAAGACCACCATTATCCTTGTAAGTGAGAAAGCACATGCAATATTGCTTAATGACTCCCGCCCAATGGCTCTGACCTCAATAAACATGAAGTGCTTTGAGACGCTGGTTGTGGCCCACATCACCTCCATTCTTCCAGCCTGATCTGCTGTCCTATAATGTGCGGACTGATGTAATGGGCCCACAATGGATGCCATATACCTGCTCTGCACTCATCCCTGGGACATCGGGACAACAAGGATGTCTACACCAGACTCCTGGTCATTGACTACAGCTCTACCTTCAACATCATTATCCCCTCCAGACTGATCTCAATACTCCGTGACCGTGATCACGGCTCCACCCTCTGCGAAAGGGTCCCCGATTTCTGACACAGAGGCGACAATCTTTGAAGATAGGTATCTGCACATTCTCCACAATAAAACTCAACACTGGAACTCCTGGAGGATGTGTTCTCTGCCCCCTATTGTACTCCCCGTGCACCCACAGCAGTGTCCTCAGCCCTCTTCTGTACTCCCTGTATATCCATGGCTCTGCCATCAGCCCCCTACTCTACTCCCTGTACACCCACGGCTCTGCCCTCAGCCCACTACTGTACTCTCTGTACTCCCATGGCTGTGTCCCCAGCCCCCTACTGTACACCCTGTACACACACGGCTGTGTCTTCACCCCCCTACTGTACGCCCTGTGCACACGCGGCTGTGTTGTCACATTCCAAACAACGCCAGCTACAAGTTCGTTGATGACATCACCAAATCAGGAGGGATATCAAGCAACGATGAGTCAGCATAGAGAAAAGAGATCGAGGGCTGAGTGGCATGGTGTAATGATAATAACCTCTCTCACAAATTCGGCAATAGTAAGGAATTGATCATTGACTTCAGAAAGAAAGGAGAGGAACACACCATCATCTCCATCAATGGTTGAGGCAGTGCAGAGCATCAACTCCCTCAGAGTGACAATAACTGACAACATACCCTGGTTTTCTCGCATAAGTGTGACAGTCAATAAAGTTTAACAACGCCTCTTCTTCCTCAGGTGGCTCAGGAAATTCAGCATTCACTACTTCGACAGATACACCATTGAGAGCATACTGTCTGGGTGCGTCACGGCTTCATACGGCAATGCTCTGCCCAGGACCATAAGAGACTACAATAGGTTGGGTGCACAGACAATCTCCCAACTCTATATACACGGCCCGTTGCCGCAGAAAGGCTGCCAACATCTAGAACATAGAACATTGAACATAGAACAGTACAGCACGGAACAGGCCCTTCAGACCACGATTTTGCGCCGGCAATTGATCCTCATGTACGCACCCTTAAATTTCTGTGACCATATGCATGTCCAGCAGTGTCTTAAATGTCCCCAATGACCTTGCTTCAGCAAGGCATTTGATAAAGTTCCCCATGGTAGGCTCAACTGCTGCTGGCAACCCGTTCCATGCTCTCACAACTCTCTGTGTAAAGAACCCGCCTCTGACATCCCCTCTATACTTTCCTCCAACCAGCTTAAAACTCTGACCCCTCGTGTTAGTCATTTCTGCCCTGGGAAATAGTCTCTGGCTATCGACTCTATCTATGCCTCTCATTATCTTGTATACCTCAATTAGGTCCCCTCTTCTCCTCCTTTTCTCCAATGAAATAAGTAAGAGCTCAGTCAACCTCTCTTCATAAGATAAGCCCTCCAGTTCCAGGCAGCAACCTGGTAAACCTCCTCTGAACTCTCTCCAAAGCATCCACATCTTTCCTCTAACAGGGCGACCAGAACTAGACACAGTATTCCAAGTGCGCTGTAACCAAAGTTGTATAGAGCTGCAACAAGATCTCACGACTCTTCAACTCAATCCCCCTGTTAATGAAAGCGAAAAAAACATATGCTTTCTGAACAAACCCATCCACTTGAGTGGCCATTTTAACGGATCTATGTACCTGCACACCAAGATCCCTCTGTTCCTCCACACTGCCAAGAATCCTATCCTTAATCCGGTACTCAGTTTTCAAAATCGACCTTCCAAAATGCATCACCTCGCATTTATCCAGGTTAAACTCCACCTGCCACCTCTCAGCCCATCTCTGCATCCTGTAAATGTCCTGCTAGCCTAAACCAGTCCTCTATACTGTCAATGACACCTCCAATCTTTGTGTCGTCTGCAAAATTGCTGACCCATCCTTCAATTCCCTCATCCAAGTCATTAATAAAAATTGCAAACAGTAGAGGCCCAAGAAGAGAGGGCACTCTCCACTGACTTCCAGGCAGAACATTTCCCTTCTACTTCCTCTCGCTGTCTTCTGTTGGCCAGCCAATTCTGTATCCAGACAGCTATGTTCCCCCGAATCCCATTCCTCCTGACCTTCTGAATGAGCCTACCATGGGGAACCTTATCAAATGCCTTGCTGAAGTCCATGTACACACATCCACGGCTCGACTCTCATCAACTTTTCTTGTCACATCCTCAAAGAACTCGATAAGTTTTATGAGGCATAACCTGCCCCTCACAAAGCCATGTTAACTGCATTTAATGAAGCCAGGTTCTTCCAGATGGTCATAAATCAGAATCCTTTCTAACACCTTGCAGAAGACAGACGTGAGACTTACTCGTCTGTTATTGCTGGGGATTTCCCTATTTCCTTTCTTGAAGAGAGGAATTACATTTGCCTCTCTCTAGTCCTCAGGTACGACTCCAGTGGAGAGCTAGGATGCAAAGATCTTCACAAGCGGCGAAGTAATGGCATTTCTCGTTTCCCAAAGCAGCCGAAAACAAATCTGGTCCAGACCTGGCAACTTGTCAATCCTAATGTTTGACAAAGTTTTCAGCACATCAGCTTCCTCTATCTCTATCCATTCCAGCATGCACACCTGTTCTTCAATGGTTTCATTCACTACAAAATTCGTTTCTTTCGTAATGACAGAAGCAAAGAACTCATTTAGGGCTTCCCCTATCTCCTCAGACTCCACACACAAGCTCCCTCATGTTTCCCTGATCGGCCCTATTCTTTCATTGACCATTTTCTTATTTCTCACATGAGTATAAAATGCCTTTGTGTTCTCCCTAATCCGTTCTGCCAAGCCTTTCTCGTGCCCCCTCCTGGCTCTCCTGAGACCATTTTTGAGCTCATTCCTCGCCTGCCTGTAATCATCTAGAGCTGAGCTTGACCCTAGCTTGCTCCACCTTATGTAAGCTGCCTTCTTCCTTTTGACGACAAGCTCCACCGCTATCCCAGATTACTGAGTGAAGGGGGAGAGCAAATAGTTGGGGCATTAACAGATATCTTTGTAGAACCCTTGAACACAACTGAGGTCCTGGAGGACTGGAAAGTTGTTATTTAAATAGGGTAGCATGAATAATCCAGTTAATTATAGACCAGTGAGTCTGTCATCAGGGTTTGGGAGCTGCTAGAGAAGATACTGAGGGATAGGGTCTATTCTCATTTGGATGAAAAAGGCCTTATCAGTGATCGGCAAGATGGTTACGTGCAGGGAAGGTCATGTCTTACCAACTTAATATAATTCTTTGAGGAAGTGACAAAGTTGATTGATGAGGGATGGGCTGTAGATGTCATGTATATGGAATTCAGGAAGGCATTTAATATGTTTTCCCATGGTCGGCTTATGTAGAAAGTGAAGTCACATGGTGCCCAGGGTGTGATAGCGACATGGATAAAGAACTGGCTGGGCAACAAGGTCCAGAGTGTGGTAGTGGAAGGCAGTTTCTCAAAATGGAGAACTGTGACCAGTAGTACTTCATTTAAGTTGGTTCCAGAACGATACATGAATGGGAAGGGAGCAAAAGGATAAAGACCCAGAGAAAATAGGCGATGGAATTATACAGAGGATCTGGATCGGCGCATGCTTTGACTGCCGAATGGCCTGTTCCTGTACTCGAATGCTATTTGTTCGAACATTACCAATGACGCATCACATGCCTGTAAGGATCTCCCACAACCTCTTCAATCAGGCTAAAAGATACAGAAACTTGAAAACACAGAGCAGCTGGTTCAGTAACAGCTTCTTCCTGACTGTTGTTAGACTGATGAATGGACTCTCTAATCTTAGGTAATGTTAATCTTGTTCATGTTGATCTCGCCTAGCACATGCCCTGTGCAGCGTAACCTATATGCCTCTCAGATATGTTTTACACCCATCGTTCTGTACATTCTTGCTTACTACGATCTGCCTGGACATCTTGTTACAGGTCAAAACAAATCCTCACCTCCCTCCTCCAAGCTCCCTCCAGTGCTCACTCCCAAGTCTCTCTGGTCCTCACCCCCAGCTTCACCCATTCCCCCCCAGTTCCCTTGTGACCCCATCCCCAGCTCCCCGTGACCTTTGTCTCTCACTGTTCCTCTCACAATGTTTGTTTCCCTGTATTTTCCTTTTCCCTGTCTTCTGTTTCTTTCCCTGAACCTATTATATTCCCAGCTCCCCAAAACATGTGACTGTTTGTTTCCTTGTTTTGTTTCCGTTCTCTCTTTGACTGACTGTCCACCTGTTTCCCTCGCTGTGTTCTCTCTCTCCTTCCCTTCGTGTCTGTCTCTATCTCCCTCGTTGTGATGGTGATGGCTTCTCTATTCGTTTGAAGCAGGTGATGACACATTGGTTCGATGTTGGCAATACAATTAACTCAACTGGGTTTTGGTATCAAAGACATAAATTAAAATTATTGGTTAAATTTCAATTGTTGTCAAAACAGCAACTAAAACATGGGTATCCATTTGACAGCCAATTGTTACATCTACCTATTTTGGAAGAACCCATCTCACAACTTTTGGTACACTGGCAACTGAAAACATTCTATTCACGTGCATAATAGTTTGACATGGTAACTGCTCTGCTCAGGATCATAAGAAACTACAGACGGTTGTGTGCACAGCCCAGCCCATCACGGAAGACCACCTTCCGTCATTTATACTTGTCATTGTCGCAGAAAGGCTGGCAAGATTTCTCCCAAACCAGTCATGATATCCCACAACCTCTTCCAACAGGGAGGAGATACAGAGGCTTGGAAGCATGCACCAGCATACTCAGGAACACATCCTTCCCGACTTTATTTAGACTGACGAATTGATATCTCTAACTTTTCAAATAATATTAATCTTGCTAATGTCGATTTTGCTTTGCTCACCTCCTGTGAAGCTGTCTGCCTCACTCTGTGTAAGTCACCCGCGATCTCTATTTTCTGTTTACTATCATGTGTCTGCATTACTCTATCATGTGTCTGCAAACCTTTCCATTGTACATTTGACGGAAATAAATAAAATCAAATCAATCACATGAACTGCAGTGGCTCAAGGTCTTCTCAAGGGCATGTGAAAATGAACTAATGCTGTCCCAGTCAGAGTTCCCCATATCCCGTTAACAAATGTAAGAAGATGACCACACTCAAGGAATACTGACTGGGGAAATCAAATCGCTTTAAACATGGTCTTAGACAAATACAAGTTTCCCTCGCTATCTGAAAGAAACCGTTCTCAAGCTGGTATGATGTAAAGT